>NC_052047.1:118600292-118927792 GCF_903992535.2 Arvicola amphibius
TGGAATCTCAGAGGTATAGTGCAGGAGAGTGACTGTGGAATGTTCTACCCTAAGTGGACATCCATAGCCACACCCACCTCTAACCCAAAGCTCAGGGAACATGAAAGAGGGGTGGAAATATTGCAAGAGCTGGAGCATCGTGAGACTGTTGTGACATTGTATCTTCTGGACTCAGAGGATCAATGCAATCATGAACTCAGCCTCTGAGGTACCTGCACAAGACCTAGCCAATCAACACCCCAGCATGGATGCGGGAAGGGCTCGGGAGCCCCCACTCCCAGCTGATGGCTACTAGGGGGAGGACAATCAGTTTTCTCCAGGGATATGGCCCCTAGAAGATTGATCAGGCTCCAGGGGGTGGCCTTTTGCCCATGTATGCCTCATGGTAGCCAGGAAACAGAGACAGGGGAGAAAGGCATAGTGTGACCTTCAAGGGTTCACTCCCACTGACTTAGGTCCCTTGAGTGGACTCCGTGCCCCACAGCTCTCATTTCCTCCTGTTAGATAGCTCATTAAATTGGTAATTCATCAATGGAAGCATCCCACTCGTGAGGTGAGGCAGATCCTGCCTTCTCCAGTCATCTCTGAACACCGCTCCATTGGGGACAAAATCTTCCATAGACATGTGAGCTATTGTGGGACATTTCATATCCAAACCATGCCATGTGGTTATGTGGCCCTACAGGTTCACATTAGGAGCTTACCTTAGAAGTTCATTTGTTAATGTGGTTGGATGAAGTCATTAGGGTAGGCCCTCGCAACGGCATGAGGGGCTTTATGGGAAGACAAAGAGAAACCTGAGCTAGACATTTATTTCACTCCATGACACCGTGTCTGCTGTGAAAAGCATGAGTTGCTAAGCATGTTGTGGTACCATGCTCTTGGACCTCTGAGCCTCAGCCGTGAGCCAAATGACCTACATTCTTTATAAATTACCCAGCCACAGGTATTTTGTCACAGCAATGGAAAATGGATGAAGACACTTAGCATATAGCCACAATCTGCACAGATGGCCTTGCAGTTGGTAACATTGTGCAACACCACAACACATTTAGAACATCAAATGTAAAGAGGTTTTGTAGGGAGTACTGTTCACTGCCCCTGGATTCTGCTATCCCCTTTGTGTTCATCAGAGAAAGCAAACAATAGACCCCAGACATTGGTTGCATCTCATTGTAGAAGGTGACGATGGGCATGCGGTGGCAAGGCTTGGTCTCATCAAGATGGTGGCACTTATGCAAAGACTTGAAGGAGGTGGGAAAAATGAGCCTCATGCATATCTGAGGGAAGGCATTTCCAGGCAGATCTAATGGTCAGTGCAAAGGTCCTGAGGACGAATAATGGCAGGAAGGAAAGCAGGCTGCAGGACAGTGGGAGACTGGCATCCACCCCAACTTCATCAGCACAGGGCACAGATTTGGGGAAAAGATTAAGAAATCAATTTTGTCTGGAGTCCATGCTTCTCAAACCTAAGTTTATTTCAAGTCTTTAGGGTTACAGAAGAAAAGTTGCATGTTTAAATGCATCTATACATATTCATGCATGTATGTATATGTGTGAATGCAAGTATGCATGTGTATATAAGTATATGCACGTATGTACACACAACTGAATATATGTATGTGTGTATGTTTCAGTCTATGTGTGTATATGTTCATGTGTGGGTATATATATATATGAGTGTATGTAGGTTTTATAATATATGTGCATGCACGTGCATGTACATGCATACGTGTATGCACCTGTATGTGTGTATGCATATATGAATGTGTTTTCATGTGTTTATGTATGCATACTTGTGTTTATGTTCATGCGTGTGTGTGTGTGTGTGTGTATTTTTGTTTAATTGTAGAGACTGAGAAATTCTGAAACCTACCACCTATAGGTTAGAGACCTGGGAAAGCTGAGGTCCTAGGGTTCTTCTCCCTTCAAGATCTGGGAATTTTGGTGTCTAAGGGCTAGAGAAGTAGTTGTGCCAGTTCAGGCAGCAAATTCACCTTACACTGTTTTGACTATCATTGTGCACTTCCTGGAGGGAGCCTCCCACCCACACTGTAAGCTGTGCAGTTGCTGAGGGAGGCCTCCCACCCACATTGGGGAGGCTGTGCAGCTGCTAGAGGGAGACCTCCCATTCACACCGGGAGGCTGTGCACCTGCTGGAGGGAGGCCTCTCATTCACACCGGGAGGCTGTGCTTCTTAGCTCTGTGTTCACTGATCGAAAGGCTAATGTTACCCAGAAATAGCAGAAAGCAGTGCTTTTACTAGTTAGCTGTGCATACCTCTGCACTGTTAACGTGTAAAAATAACTATCATTGTGGGGAGATGGCTTATCTGGTAAAGTGCTTGCCATGAAAACAGGAGGACCTGACTTTGATCCCCAGAATCCATGTAAATTTCCAGGTTGGTGGTACACACTTGCAATCCCAGCACTGGGGAGGCAGAGACAGGCAGATCCCTGGGGCTCACTAGCTAGCCTGACTAACCTGCTAAACAATCTCCATCTCATGAGTAACCCTGCTTCTAGAAACCAACTGGACCGAGTCCTGAGGAACAACACTGAGGCTGACCTCCAACTTCCACAAGCACAGACAAGCACATGTACCTGCAGCACATATACACCTGTGCACACACATGCAAAATAGAATATTTGTCCAGTCACTCAACGATGGGACAACCAGCTGACCAGGTAACAAGAGGGTCTTGTTTGGCCTGGTTAGTTATTTTTTTCTTTTCAATTTGGCACAAGTTAGAGTCAACTGGGAAGAGGGAACCTCAAATGAGAAAATGCCTCTATCTGATTGACCCGTAGGCAAGTTTGTGGGGGCATTTTCTTGAATTTTCTTGATGGATTGTTATGGGAAGGCCCAGCCCATTGAAGGCAGGGCCACCCTTGAGCAGGTGCCCTTGGGTTGTAAAAGAAAGAAGGCTGAGAAAGCCAGTAAGCAGCGTTCCTCCATGGTCTCCGCATCAGCTCCTGCCTCCAGGTCCCTGCACGCGTTCCTTTGGAGACTTCCCCTCATGGTGAACTGTGATGTGAACCACAAGCCAAGTGAGCCCTCTCCTCCCTGAGCTGCTTTGGTTGGGGGTATTCTAGCACAGCAGTAGAACACACAGTAGGGCAGGAGTCCTCCCTGAAGGGCCTTAGGAGAGATTTCTGTTTTACAGGGGCACATGGTTTCCTGGTAACCTAGACATCTCAGTCTCCCACGTGACTGTTGTTTTTGTCACAAGCAGAAGCGGACTTTTTTTTTTTTTGATCTGATATTCTTGTGAAGAGCCAGGCTGTGTTATGGGGTCTGAAGCCTCAGTTCAAATCTTGACTCTACCTCTTCATGGCTTTTTCACTTCGGAGGCGCAATGTGACCTCTTTGAACCTCACTGCTTTGATCTGCAAAGTGGAGGTAGCTGTGGTGGTTCTCTCAGGAGGGATGAATGGACTTGTTTGCCTGTGATGGCCGAGTGGAGTGTTTTACCATCTGAGACTGGTTTTCCAGCCTCATGTTCTGATAGGACCATGCTCATGCTCCTTGGTGCTTTGGGATTGGGACCATCTCAATTTCCCCCTCCTTCCAGATGTCTTCTGTTACTATTCCAGCTTATGGGATGCTCTGATAAACCAGAGTATAAGGGTGGGGCCCAGGAACACTTGCGGAACGGGATAGAACTCATCAGAAGGTGGCGCTATCGAGCCATTGCTATCAAAACACTTTCATTTGCTTGAGACATGTATAATTTGCAGACAGTTCCCGAAGGAATAGAACTGTGTCTGATGCCTCATAGTTTGAGAGAGAGAGAGAGAGAGAGAGAGAGAGAGAGAGAGAGAGAGAGAGAGAGAGAGAGAGAGAGAGAGAGAGAGAGAGAGAGAGATTGGATTTTTCATGCCTCCGATGGCCCACTGCACTGCATCACTAGCCTGAGGGAAGAGACAGAGCGAAGATGGCTCTCCTGGAGCTAGCCCCCCCAACCCATGCAGACGGCTTGGCTCTTTCTGTAGATGGTGGGTATTCGCACGTGGCCTCTGCCTTTTTTGGAAAGCGTGAGTAGAAACCTCTTAGAGCAGCCCTCACTGGGAAGCTTTACACTCTCCCATGAGTGGAGTTATCCTCTCAGGACATGGAATCCACGCAACTCCTTAGAAGTTGAAAACCCAAGCTTTGGAGCATCCTCCTTCATTTCCACATTAACACAAAGGACCAGAGTTATTATGGACCAGAGTTCATTCTCTTCATTTTTTTTTTTTCTAGAATTGTGTTCTGTTAGCTTTGTTGGCTTGATAGAATATAGTCACCTGAGTGGAAAGCCTCTACTGAGGAATTGCTTAGATCAGGTTGGCCTTAAATATTAATTGATCTACGAGGGTCCAGTCCACTGTGGGCAGTGCCATCCTAGGCAGGTGGTCAGTCCTGGGTATGAGCCTGAGTGAGCCAGACAGTGAGCCAGCAACCAGTGTTCCTTTGTGGCTGTTTCTGCTTCAAGCTCCTGCTTGAGTTTCTGCCCCAACTTCCCTTAATAATGGACTGTGATCTGGCACTATAAGCCAAATAAACCCTTTCTTTCCCTAAGTCACTTTTGGTCAGAGTGTTTCATCTCAGTAACAGAAAGGAAACTAGAACAAAATGCTCTTAAAGAAATAATTTAAATTTGCTCCTTGACAATTTCATATATGTACATAATGCATTCAGAGTACTCAGCCTACCCGCTCTTCTCTCTGTCCTATCCCTGTTAATACCGCCCCACAGATTTGTTAATACCCCCAGCTCCCTTTTCCATGTTCCTGTTCTCCCCACTCCCATTGTGATCGTTAACTTTACCTGTCACCTTGACACAACCTAGGCTCACTTAGGAAGATAGTCCCAGTGAGGGATTGCCCACATTGGTTTGGTCTTTGGGCATGTCTGTGCAGGGTTGTCTCAGTTAAGTTAGCTGATGTGGGAAAACTCAGTCCAGTGTAGTCTTCCCTCTCTCTCTCCCTCCCTCCCTCCCTCCCTCCCTCCCTCCCTCCCTCCCTCCCTCCCTCTTTTCACTAGGTTATAAATCCTGAAATGTGTAAGAGTGAGAAATGGGACTGAGCACAAGTGAGCATGCATGCATTTGTTTCTCTCTGCTCTTGTCTGGATATCATGTGACCTGCTTCAAGCTCTTGTAGAGGGGTCCTTGAGAAGACTGTTGGGAGCCAACCTTGACATCAGCTTGGTTTTAAAAAACAAATTTATTGACATGGTTTACTTGAAAGAACCAAATTTTATAATTGATTATGCATTAAGTTGGTTGCACATTGCATTAGATGCCCAGGCGGACAAATAGATGTTGCTGCCAAGATTGAAGGATGATCAATGACAGCCATAAATTTTTTAACACTTAAAACTTACTTATTTAAAAATTCACTAGTTTTAGAATTTATTTATTCTTTCCCTCACCCATCCATAACATAGATCTTTATAACAAAGAGATTTAAGAACCAGTTTTGTGTCACTATTTGTTTTTAAAGTAGATATTTGCATGTGTTTTAAGATTTCAAAGATTTAAAGTTTTGTGTAGTAATGAGTAGTTTTTACTTATATTCTTGTTTCAGGGATTCTGTTTTCTCCTAAGAATAGCAACTATTGAGCATGAACATCATTTGATGTGTGATAACCTTTAGAAATTTTTATGTTTTTTATCATTTTTCTGCCCTTTGCCTAAGATAAAGTATAGAAATATTACATACTTGTAAATAAACCATCTATCTATTCATCTATTTATCCATGCATGTATCCATTGACAGATACATTAACACACATATCTACCTATACTTCCATCCACCCTCCCATTCATCCATCCATCCATCCATCCATCCATCCATCCATCCATCCATCCACTCACCCACTTACCAATTCGTCCACTCACCCATTCATCCATCCACCCATCCATCTACCCCTACACAATCTGTCTGATCACCCTTCCACCCATCCATCTACCCACTCACCCACTCATCCATCCACCCATACACTCATTCCCTCCACCCTCCCACATTCATCCATCCACCCATCCACCAAAACCATTTATTCCCTCTTCCTACATCCATTCATTCATCCATTTCCACAAATGTTCATTCACCCTTTTATACTTCCTTATACCTATTTCTGTTTTTCCCCAGGACTCTGTAATTTGGTTTTAGACAGTAGAAGAACTTTCTTCCACTGGATTCTTTTAGACAGATACTTGAAAACATGTTCTTGCAGGCTGAGATATTTAAAAAGTGGGTGTAGTTGTTCATATTTCATTCTGATCCTGATATATGTGCTCATGTTGGGTTCCAAGGAAGAGGAAGATGTGGAAAATGAGCAAAGAGAGACTGAAAGTGAGAGTGACCATGAGGTACCAAAGGAAGGGAGGTAGAGTTGAGCATTGTTGTCTGAGTTTTCTGTCCTGCTTGGTTCCTGCAGTCCTTAAGTCCCAATGAAATCACACGGAGGTCTACATTAGTTATAAACTGATTGGCTTAGTAGCTCTGACTTCTTATTAACTCTTACAACTTATATTAGCCCATTATTCTATTTATTTATTTATTTATTTATTTATTTATTTATTTATTTATTTATTTATTATGTATACAATATTCTGTGTGTGTATATCCCTGAAGGCCAGAAGAGGGCACCAGACCCCATTACAGATGGTTGTGAGCCACCATGTGGTTGCTGGGAATTGAACTTAGGACCTTTGGAAGAGCAGGCAATGCTCTTAACCTCTGAGCCATCTCTCCAGCCCCCTTAGCCCATTATTCTTGCCTTTGTTAGCCACATGGCTCGGTACCTTTTTTGGTGAGGCAGTCACATCTTGCTTGCTCTGTGGCTGGGCCAGGACTGCAGAAGAAACTTCCTTTTCCCCAGAATTCTCCTGTTCTTGTCGCCCACCTCTACTTCCTGTCTGTTTGTCCCCGCCTATACTTCCTGCCTGGCTACTAGCCAATCAGCGTTTGTTTAAAATATAATTGACAGAATACAGACTATTGTCCCACACCAGAGTATCTGGGACCCTTATCTTTCCTTTCCCTCATTAAACATTTTTGTATATTGAGTCTCTTTAAATACTTGGAGTCTCAGCTTCCTAGGTGTGAAATGGTGATAACTGTATCTTCCCTTAAAGGTTAAAGGTTAGCATGAGGCCTAGATGCAGGAAGTGTTCCTATCATGATGACTACTGTTTGAAATGTTTTCTGCCACTGCAAAAGGCTAGATCAGACCAGATTAGAAACAGATAAACATGTGTTTATTCAGCGATGCTCCCAGGCAGGTTCACCGGTCACAAAGAACAGGGCCTGGGAAGTTGCACACCAGGGCTAAGGCAGCGAGGTTTTATAGACCTTAGGAGAGGAGTGATCATGTGCCAGTCAGGAGCTGGGGTTGTGCCCATGTGTGGTCCAAAGCTAAGGCCCTGAATGAGCCCTTGGGTGGGCCGGTCATGTCAGAAAGGTGGGTTGCATTAGCTGCCAGAAATGTGGAACTAGGCTTTTGGTGCCATTCCTTTGTTCTTTTTCTGTGGCAGCAGGGCTGGAGGAAGTTGGGCAGATGAGGTTTCCCAGCTGTACAGGAGTGAGCAGGGGTTCCAACCAAACATTGTTAACCTTATTAAGTATGCACAATTCTCTGTTGTGTTTGCAAGCAACTGAAATCCTTAGGTCAATGTCAAGACATAGTATAACACAGAGCCAGGGGGTTGAAGGCAAAGCTATGTAAGGCTTGGCAGGGACTTGGAGGATGGAGTATAAACATGGAAGGGGACATCTTCCAACTGGAGAGTAGAAGCTTGAACCTAAGGGGACCAGTAGCCTATCAGGGTTCTTGACTCTGATGACACCCCGCAGCATCCCGAGAGAAATCATTCACCCTGCTGCCTCCCAACAGGGTATTGACATCTCTGGTCTGGATTATGGTCTCCATGTTTGTGACTTTTCTCTCAACTTCTGCCCTCTGTTGAATCTTTCTAAAATGCTTGCTTAAAGCTCCCCATTGTAGCACACGTTGAACTTGATGGTGGTTAATAAAAGGGGGATACTAAGTTGCTTGGATACTGTAGGGGACATGGATCTGAAGGAGCTGAGGGATGGTTAAAATGATCAAAATACAATGTATGAAATTCTCAAGTACTTAATAAAGATACCCCCCCCCCCCCAATAACCTTCCTCTGTCCTTGGGCTAAAGTTAAATTCCTTGGCACGCAAGTGTTTCATCCTGTAGCTCTTCCTAATGCCTGCACCCCAAGTTTGCTCACTTTTCTGCAGGTGTCTAGCTCTGTGATTTAGATTTCTTGGTAAGCAGAGTACCCCCTGCTGTATGTTTTCCCCCTTTATTTGTACAACTATCACTAATTCCTCTTTCCATGTGCAACTCAGACGCTTATCTGAAAGTTTCCCCAGACCACCCCCTGCCAGGAATAAGGTGACATGGGGTCCAAATTGTTCAGGCTGATGACTGGCTCCCAGTGGACAATGCTGCAAATGTCTCTCTAGGATCTGCTCACTGTGAACAGGAAGGGTCAGAGAGAAAGAACCACAAATCTCACAGGTTTTGGAGATCAACTGGTGACATTTTCTTTGTGCCTGTCATTATTATATTATGAACTCAGGGTGGGAGGTTGGCAGGAGTCATCCGCCAACACTGAGACACCCAATTTCTTGGTTATGATTTTCCTGTCTCCAGTTTATATGAAAAATCCAGCCTACTTTACCCAGAGAAAACCTTTGCAAGCTGTAATCTGACTGGTTATTAAGTTTAGAATCTATAAAGAGATCAAAAAATTAAACCCTAAAAAGCAAACAAGCCAACCCAAATCAAACCCAAAACACTAAAAAAAGAAAACAAACCAATCAAGAAATGGGCAAATGAAACAAGCAGACAGCTCTCAAGAAATGAGATACAAAATTAGTCAGTAAGTAAGTGAAAGATGCCCAATAGCCTTAGCCACCAGGGAAATCCAAATAAAAAAAACCCACACTGAAATTCCATCTCACCCCAGTGAGAGTGGCTGTCATGAAAAATGCAGACACCAAGGACGAATGCAAAGCGTGAGCAGCAGGTTTGTTCCCTGCCCGAGCCATCTCCCCAGCTCCCAAATAGTTTGTTTCTGAATAAAATGCATATGACTTTGCCCTCTTTTCTGAACCCGATGTTTTAGTTTTACATTACTAAGTAAGTGTATTCCAGAGTGAACTTATTTTTTTGCTGAAGTGTAAACAGAATATTTTGTTGTTGCTTGTTTGTTTTTTTAATAGAAAATCTTCTTTTGCTCACAATTACAAAGGGTTCAGCACATGGTCACTTGGCTCCATGCTTGGGTAGAGCATCACGGCTGCAGGAGCCTGTGGTAGAGGAGTTTCCTCATTTCATTCTGGGCAGAAGCAAACTGTGGAGCAGACTCTCTGTCTGTCTGTCTGTCTGTCTGTCTCTGTCTGTCTCTGTCTGTCTCTCTGTGTCTCTGTCTCTCTGTCTCTGTCTGTCTCTGTCTCTCTGTCTCTGTCTCTGTCTCTCTGTCTCTGTCTCTGTCTCTCTGTCTCTCTCTCTCTCTCTCTCTCTCTCTCTCTCTGTGTGTGTGTGTGTGTGTGTGTGTGTGAGATCAGAACACCACCTGGATACCTTTCCTCAGGCGCCACAACACCAGGAGTCTCTCACTGGCCTGGCCTGTTATGCTAAGCTGGTCGACCAGAAGACCCCAGGGATTATCCTGTCTCTGCCTCCCCAGCACTGGGATGCCAGAGTCTCCTTTCTGTAGTTGTTTTCCCCATGGGTTGAACTCGGGTCTTCATACTTGTTCAGCAATTGCTTTATTGACTAAGGCATTGCCTTACTCCAAGATTATGTTAGTTTTTCTAGAGATGTCATATTTTAAAATCCAGGCTCCAACATGGGACCCCATATTCCACTGAATCTCATGCTGTCTCAGCCCTGGTCTATGGTAGTCTCTCGCTCGCTCCTTACGTTAGTGACTGGGAAGTTGTATCTGAGGTAGAGCTGGGTGGGCTTCCTGATTATCATGTAGGTCTGGCTGCCATTTCCATCAGCATCAAGATCATACCTTGAAGTTCAGAAGCAGGGGTCACATTTCAGATGACTTACCATCTCCCGTGTTCCTGGAACAAAAGAAAGTCCCTACCAGAGATGAGCTTTCGGAATCCAGGTGCTTTCTCAGCAAGTGGTTCTGTCTGGAGGCTAAACAGAGATGAGTCTTAGGCCCAGACAGCGGAATGTGGGCCAACACATTCCAGATTTACTCCCTTGCCACGCGAGGCTGAATTCCAAGTCCCAACCTCGTGTGCAGCCAGTTTCACCCAGTAATGAGGCTCTGGTGCTTTTTGAAGGCTGCTGACCTTTGGAGCAAATTATCCAAGGAAATCTGATTAGCTAGTTCACTGGGTTCCTGCAAAATGGATCTTGGTTGTATTCTCTCTCAGAAATGTCAGCATAATTGGACCTCCTGGAGCTCAAAGATCCTTCTCTTGTTTTCATCCTTTGGAAAAAAGAAATGATGATAATAATAATAAAAACTCATCCAAACAAACAAAGCCCAAACCTCTGAAGAACTATCTTTTGACTTACAGTCTTTGCTTTTGTACATGGTTCAGAGTCTGTTTCTGTCTATGTTTACAGCTTTATTAATCAAGGGAACAACCCAATCGTCATTTAAACAAACAAGCCAAAAGGAAAAAAAAATCCATCCCCAAACAGATGATATGAGCTCGATAGAGATGGCCCAGCCAAAGACCTTAAATAAATAAACCGACTTCAATTCAAGGGAAAGAGAGTAAGGTGGTAATGACTCGAGGCTGTGTGCCATGCAATGTAACCAGATTTGAAACTCGCTAATTTCATTATTTTAATGGAAGTCTGCATCCCATTCATTAGGCTGACATATGACTGCCCATTAGTAACAGTTCATTTCCAAAGCTATGGTGGATAAACGGTGATTGGAAATGAGCTCGGGCTAGGCCTGGTGGAGGCTCATACTGCTCAGAAGGGAGCTTAAGGAGGGAGACCCGGAAAGGGTCCAGGAAACATGATAAGAAAAGCCTCAAGTCCTGACAAAACCATAGCATCAAAAATGTAGGCTTTGACCCAGGCATCTCTAGGTTCACGCCATGGTTGTGCCGCGTATTAGCTGTGTGACCCTGGGTAAGCTACATTCCCACTCTGAGCTTCAGTTTGCCTGTCTGCCAAATGAGGCAACAGAAGTTTATGTTTTCACAGGGTTGCCTGAAACTACTTACTAATATGAATCCTTGCAGAACTTAGTGAAGGTTTTGGCACAAAAATGACACTTAAATATATAGGCTTAAAAATGCCTGTGATGATGATAATGGTGATAATAGAGATGATGATGATGATGATAATTGTGATGGTGGTGGTGATGATGATGATGGTGATAATAGTGATATGATAGGAATGATGAATAGTGATGGTGGTGATAATGTTGCTGGCAATAATACAAGGTTGATGATAAGGATAATGGAGATGATATGGTAATGATAGTAATGGTGATAATATTGACAATAATATGTAATGATGGAGATATGGAGATGGTGATGATTGTAATGATAACGATGATGATAATGATGATGATGATGATGATGACGGTGATGATGACAATGTTGGTGATTGTCATTACGAGATATCATCACTTGATCACAGTGTTTTTGAGCTTGAAGACTTTGCTGATGGGGAAACTGAGGTTAATAGAGGTCAAGTAAGTTGTTCAAGTTCATTGCTAAAATTCTTTAATGCATATATTCAGTGATTCTTGGTGTAGCTACCCTTAACCCACTCCTACTCCTCCCACATGTGCCTCTCCCACTATTGTGTCCTCTTATTTTTTTCTAAAGCCACTGTGTCCAGTTAGTGCTGCTTCAATGTACATATATAGTTTATGGTGGCCATGATCCTGAACAAAGACGACTCTCTCTCTGCCAACAGCTCTTCAGCTAGAGGTGGAGCCTCATGAGCCCCCCTCTCTCTCAACTCTGCTGGAGTGTTGGCTGGCATGATCTTGTGCCGGTCTTGTGTAGGTAGTGATACCCATGGTTTCTGTGAGTTCATGAGTTAATAGCTCCGTCATAGCCAGAAGACAGCATTTCATCCTCTAGCCCTTACATTCTTACACTGCCCCTCCTCCATATCCCCTGACACTGCCCCTCCTCCATGTCCCCTGACACTCCCCCTCCTCCATGTCCCCTGACACTGCCCCTCCTCCATGTCCCCTGACACTGCCCCTCCTCCATGTCCCCTGACACTCCCCCTCCTCCATGTCCCCTGACACTGCCCCTCCTCCATGTCCCCTGACACTGCCCCACCTCCATGTCCCCTGACACTGCCCCTCCTCCATGTCCCCTGACACTACCCCTCCTCCATGTCCCCGACACTGCCCCTCCTCCACGTCCCCTGACACTGCCCCTCCTCCTCTGTGCTGTCCCCTGACACTGTAGAGGTTGATATTGGTGTCATTTGGGAAAGATTACTCAAATCAATTTCTGAGACTTTTCGGAGACAGGGTTTCTCTGTGTAGCTCTGGATGTCCTGGAATTCTCTCTGTAGACCAGGCTGGCCTCTGCCTCCCAAGTGCTGGAATTAAAGGCCTGTGCCACCACCGACTGGCTAATTTCTGATATCCTTGATGTCAAAACTGACATTCTTAGAATATGTTTATGATTCTATTTTTCAATAGGCAAAGCATTTACTGTTCACAAGCTGAAGAAGAATATTTTAGAGTATGCAATGTCAATTGTCCTGACCTGCTCCTCTTCTCTGGAAGCCAAGGTATTTGTTTTTTCATCTGGCAGAATGTTAGGTATAGACAGATAATGTATACACACCACTTTTAATTGAAAGTTTCTTAATTTTTTTGGTGATTTCACACATGTAGATAACACAGCACTTTTAAAGCCACCAGACTGTGCACTCTCCTGTGAACCTATGTATTTTTGCTTATATCATACCAGGGTATAACAACCTTTCTTAATTATATGTTTTTTCTGTTACATAGATGTGTTGTAATTTGTTTGATTTGTTTATTTCCCCATTTTAGAGTACTGGAGATTGAAGCCAGGACCTTGCCTATTACAAACGAGTACTCTACCACCAAGCTGTGCCTCTGCTCTCTGTTTACTTTCTATTTGGAGCCTGGGCCTCTAAGTTGTCCAGACTGACCCTGACCTTGTGACCTTTATGCCTCAGCTCCCTTAATTGGCTAGGATTTTAGGCATGCGTTAAGCCGGCTAATCATCTTTACTCTCAAGGACTTCGGGGGAATATGTCTAGTCTTTTTTTCTGTAACTCATAATGACCAATTACAGTGCAGGGAGTAACCGTAGACTCATGTCACCATGCACGGGAATAAATGTATGCCTGGGACTCATTCTCACCAATAGGGCTTCCTGGTCAAAGGAGGCCAGCATTTGTAATTCTATGATGCGCAAAGGTCGGAGGGGTACAGGGGCGGTGATTTAGCAGGGGGTACCAACTGCCGTCTAAGTCAGAAAGGCTTGTCCATTAAAGATATCTGAGTATGTGGTGGCGGCTTAATGAAGCTGGTGAGGTCCAAGCCTGGAGATAATGGTGTGGCTGGGAAGGCAATGGGGAAGGCAGACTATTGGGAGGAGAGCATAGGATTTTAGGGATAATGGAACTGAGTAAAGTCTTGACTTATGCTCATGGTGGTGTGGCTTTTGGAGAGGGCTTCACTCCTGGGAGTTCAGTATCCACAGCTGTAAAATGGAGATATTAATACTGGCCCTGTAAGCTGCTGGAGGGACTAAAAAAAAGGATGTAAAGAGTAGTTGCTAAGATGCCTGGCACATAAGCCATGTTCAGAATATAACTAAGTCAGTGGTAACTCGTCTGATCAGTTAACCAGCCTGATCCACATGGTTTTTACTATGCTGAGTCCTTACTTTGTGACGGGCACTGTTTTTTCTTTTATCCATTCATTTTTACTTGTGTGCATGTATGCATGTATGCATGTATGCATGTATATGTGTATATGTGCATGTATGCATGATGCATGTCCTGTATGCATATGTGCATGGTATGTGCATGAGCACGTGTGTGCCATGTGCATATAGTGTGTGTGTGTATGCTTGCGTGTGCGTGCACTCAAGCATGCACAAGCACGTGAAAGTCAGAGGATCACTTACAGAAGTTGGTTTACTTCTTCACGTGGGTCCTGGGAATCAAACTCGGGTTGTCAGTGTTAGTGACAGGTATCTTACTGGTAAGCCATCCACCACCCTGAGTTAATGGTTTCTCATGAAATATCACTCTTACGCCTCACCCTGAAGTGCATCACCACCCCTCACACACATTACTGTAGAAAGACGAAGGCAGAGGGGTTGAGTTTGCTGTTCAGTGACGAACAGCGAGTAAGAGGTAGCAGAGTTGATGTTGCAGGCTCTACAGCTTGTTTTCCATGCATGTGCTTTGGGCTAAGGAGCCAAGCACAGGTGTGCTGCTGATGAAGGGCATGCTGAGTGATGGTTCCCACTGGGCAGCCAGCCACATTGCTACCTCAGTGGCCCAGTCCAGCCTCCTGATCTTCTAGATGCCATTCTGTCTAGAAAGACATGCACCGTATATTTTTTCAATGTGGAACCTAGGCCATATATATATATATATATATATGTATATGTATATGTATATGTATACACACACACATATATACATGTGACACAAAAGTGGGTGGGCTCTGGGAAGATGACTTCACATATGAGCACTTGCTGGGCAAGTATAAGGACCTGATTCCAAATCCTCTAATCCATAGAAACATATCCAGATGTAGTCTCATGTGCCTGTGAGCCTGGCTCTGGGGTGTTTCCGGGTGGAGTCTCTGGGGCTTTCTGGCCACAAGCCTAGCTCAGGGTTCAGTGAGAGACCCTGGCTCAAGGGAACAGGTGAGAGTGACAGAGAGGACAGGTGTGTCCTCCTCCGGCTTTCCTCGGCAAACTTGCACGTGTGCATAAATACCGCACTCGCATGTACACACAAAATAAAACCAAAGCCGTAAAAATAGTGAAAGAAAACAAAACAAAATCAGAAGGGGGGCTACTTGGGAAGAGAGGGAGGAGCAAGAAAGACAAGAGAGGGCGGTGTGAAGTGAACAGTCAAATGCAGGATATGCTTAATGAAAATGTATATACATGTCCTTATATGCATGTAACATCAATTAATTAAAAGAGAGTCCAAGAACTTGAAAGAAGAGAAGGAGGAGCCTATGGGAGGGCTTGGGGGGAGGAAAGTGAAGGGGAGAATGATGTAGTTATATTATAATCTCAAAACATAAGAGAAGCAACAAAAATGTCCTTATGCAGCAGATCACTTTGTATAACAGACACATGTCCATAGAGACTTAAGATCTTGCTCTTGAAGTCAGATGTGTTTCAGATTCTCCTTGAATCAAGGTCTGCCTTAGATGCAATTCTAACATGTCACATTAAGAATAAGAATGGGCTGATTGTAAAAACAATGTTTGTTTTCCTTGCTTACCAGATGGCCCTAAAATGGCCTTTGACTTACACTGCAGGATGAGTTTGAAATCAGGAGAAGACTTTTTCCTTGCATGAAAAATAGTCACAATGCTTGAACAACTTCATACACACACATACATATAAATCCATACACACAGACATACAATACACATCTAACACATATACACACGCACACAAGTGCACACAAATAGGCATACTCATACACATATGCACTTATAGATATATACACATATAATTACACAGATAAACACATGCATACATACATACATGCATACACATGTATATACACAGACACCGACACCCAGACCCCAGACCTCCCTCTCTCTCTTGCTCTCTCTCTCTCTCCCGCGCCCGCTCTCTCTGTCTCTCGCCCCCTCGTCGTCCCCCCCCCCCCCCTCTCTCTCTCTCTCTCTCTCTCTCTCTCTCTCTCTCTCTCTCTCACACACACACACACACACACACACACTTTTGCATCATGCACACACTCACATGGTCCATCCCAGGCTGAATTCTCAGTGTCAGTTGTCTTGGTGAACTTCAAGAATCTGCTCCACAGGAAGCTGTTCATGTCCAGCCCTTTCTGTTTTTAGTACCACCAAATAGGGGTGCCGTGCTTAAGGAGGCACTCAGGTTAAGCAGAGACATGGGTTAATGCCTGAGTTCAGAAAGAGTTTTGCCACAGAATCCTTAAGGATATTATTGCCCTCATTGTCATGGGAACCAGGCAATATTCCAGCCAAGCATGACCTCAGCAAAACCACCTGCATACAACGGAGAGGCTGCAGTGGGACATTCTGTGGGAAAGTCTCTGCTTCATAGAGGAGCTAGATCTGTCTGCTCAGTGGGTTCCTGGTGCTCGAGGGTCCTCAACAGCTATCCATGAATATGGAAGAGTTCGAGTTACTCAGATGTCTTGGCATGCAATGCCAACCCCTGCCATTCCTAAATTCATTTCCCAGCTAGGGGAGGCATATTCCCAGCTATAATTTTATTGACAAAGACCTCTGATCCGGTGCGAAGTCTGAAGGCATGTTTGCTTAACAAGTTACTCAATTAACCAGCCAGAGAAGAACAGAGGGAAGCATCCTGCAGATGTGTGGCATTCACAGCCCTCCTGACTTTGGAAGTTTTTCTTGTGGGCCGTGAAAGAGGGACGCAGTCGGCAACTTTCCCCTCCTGCTGTGTTTGCTGCTGAGCCTCTTCTAATATTAGATCAAAAGTGATTAATAATATTGCATTTCAAGGCTCTTAGGTTTGTCAGCTTTTTTCCGTCTAAAAGCATATAATTATAGATTATTTTTAAAAACTAAAGAAAGAAATCAACCATGAACCACAATCTAACTTGTCCACAGCCCTGTGGACATATTTGTCAGGGTGGTTTTGTATACATAATTTTATATACAATTATGAGCATTTGTGTTCTGTCCATAGCACACTGCAATTTATTTTAATCATTATTAAGAATTTTCTGAACATACAGAAGACAAAACACTGTAACAAATACCTGAATATTCAACACTACACAGTAACATTTGGCATGCTTCATTTGTCTGTACCCTTCATTCTTTTTTTCTGCAGTGTTTTAAATTAAATCTCAGACTTTAGGGTATTTAGCTACCTACATCAGTGACTTTCAGCTGGGGACAGTTTTGATGTCCATTTCCCCAAGGGGCATCTAACAGTGTCTGAGAGAGATTTGGTTGCCCCCATAAAGGGGCATGTGTAAGCCAGGGGTACTTACTGCTAAACTCCCATGATGTCTGCTTCTCCGTAGGGAGAAATCACCCCGTCTTACATGTTGGTGAGGCTGGAAAAACTTCCTACCACACTGTCAGAAAATGCACGTCAGTGAAATGTAAAACCCCACCTTCCACTGTGGTATTTTAAACGAGAAATATCCCCTATAGACTCATTAGGTCCACAGTTGGTGGTGCTGACTGGGGTGGGGGGTTAGGTGGTACAGGCTTGCTGGAGGAAGTGAGTCTCTGGGGGGTGGGGCGGGGTGAGCCTTGAGAGTTCATAGCTTCTTTGCGTTCTCAGTTCACTCTCTGCTTAGGTTGAGATGATCTCTCTCAGCTTCCTGCTGACATTACTGCTGCTTTCTGCCATGCCTCCCAGTCACGATGGGCTCTTAGTCCCCTAGAACCCTGAACCACAATAAACTCTTTCTTCTATAAGCTGCGTTGGATCATGGTGTTTATCACAACACCAGAAAAGCAGCAGATATAAGCATATATCACTGTCATTTCTCCAAAGCCAGTTCCTCAAGAACCATTTAGTTCCTAGTTCTTACATCCTCTAAATGACTCTAAAACGTCCTTTGCAGCTGCTTTTGGGCAAACATTTTCTCCTTTTAATAGCACCTTTTAAGGGCTATCATTGTAAATGACTGGGAAATCATCAACCAAATAGGTTGATCAAAATTTACTAGAAGGGATCAAAAATTTTCAGAGATTGGTTTTGTTTCTGGGATTCAGGCAAATTGTATCTATGTAAAGAGTAAGGTCTGCCTCTATTTCACCTTCTATTTCTTTTTTTTAGTCTTTTTCATTTTTTATTATTTTATTTTATTTTTATTTATTTTTATTTTTCCATTCAAATATTTACACTTCCTTCCCTCCTCCCAATCCCCTCCGGCTCCACCTCTCACCCTCCTCCTTCTCCCTCCCTGCTTGAGAGAGGGCAGGGAACCCTGCCCTGTGGGAAGTCCGAGGCCCTCCCCCCTACATCCAGGCATAGGAAGCTTTGCATCCATATAGACTAGGGTCCCCAAAAGCCAGAACATGCAGTAGAAACAAGTCCCAGTGCCTTTATCAATGGCTTCTCAGTCAGCCCCCATTGTCAGCCACATTCAGAGGGTCCAGTTTGATCACATGCTTGTTCAGACCCAGTCCAGCTGGATTTGGTGAGCTCCCATTAGAACAGTCACACTGTCTCAGTGGGTGGACCAACCCCTCGTGGTCTTGACTTCTTTGCTCGTCTTCTCCCTCCTTCTGCCCTTCAACTGGACCTTGGGAGCTCAGCCCGTTGCTCTGATGAGGGTCTCTGTCTCTATCTCCATCCATCGCCTGACGAAGATTCTATGGTGATATTTGAGATAATCATCAGTGTGATGGTGGGGATCCCAGGTGTCCACGGGGATGTCCTCACCTTCTATTTCTTTTACTTTCTTGTGTCCTGGCTTGGCCTCGCAGTGAATACAGTGTGGAGGTGAGCTTTTGTGTCTTGCTCCTGCTCTTAGAAGGTTCAGTGTTTTTGCCATTCTTAGGCTCACTGTAGGTTTCTCATTGTGTACCATTATATTAGAGATACTCCCATTCATTTGCTGTAGATAATAAAAGATGGTTCAGGTTTATAGAAAAGAAACTGAGGTGGAATTGTCCTTCAGAAAAGCTTTATTAGGGCTGTGGCAGGATCCGCTAAAGGCAGCCATGATGAAGTGTTGAGGTGGGAGAGTCTTAGAGGAGATGTCATCACGGTCATAGTTAGCCATGATGAGGCCCTGAGTTGGGAGAGCATTAGGGCCAGTAGCTACAGAGTGTGAGTCCTGAAGAACGAGAGACACTGGATTTCTGACTCTCAGAGTTTACCAGACAGGGGGCTAAGCTCCATATCACATGACTAGCTTCCACACTAGAAGTCACAAGGCTCTGATCAAATTGCATTATAATTCAAGGTTATGT
The DNA here is from genome assembly GCF_903992535.2 of Arvicola amphibius. Lineage (NCBI taxonomy): Eukaryota > Metazoa > Chordata > Mammalia > Rodentia > Cricetidae > Arvicola > Arvicola amphibius. The sequence goes on from NC_052047.1 coordinate 118,619,482, forward strand.
TGCAGGTGCAGTGGGGGAGAGAGAGAGACTCAGCTGTGAGGTCCCAACACCTCTCTGTGAATCCCTGAGCGTGAGAACTCTGGGGGATATACCTTGATTTTGGGGAGTCAGAGCAGCAGCTAGAGACCCACGATCTAATACTTTTTAGTTTCACGGAGTGTTTTTGTTTTGAATGACTGATTACAGTGACAGATTCCCGTTCTGCCACCATCTCCCTGGTTGGTTGTGACATTATTAGTCCTTTAATTACATCATGGAATTGATTTGCTAGTATTTTTTTTGTGCCTATATTCATGAGAGACTGATCTATTTTGTTTTTGCCTGTAACATCATCATCAGTTAAGTACTAGGGCTGTGTTGGCAGTGCAGATTAAGTTGATGATAGCATCTCCTGTGCTTCCTGAAAGTTGGAATTGCTATTACTTCACCTTTAAATATTTTGTTAAGAGCTTCCTTGTGAACTATACAAGCCTGAAGCTTTCATTGGGAGAAGGTTCTATAAATTTTATTTCTTTAATAGATAGGGCTGATTTGTTTTTCTATGTCTTCAACCTTAGTCATTTGCAATTTTATTTAATTTTAAAAAACTCTCAGCTTACTGGCCTGATTCTGCTTGTTTCCCTTCCCCTGTTTTTCTTATTGTGGAAATTTTGTATTTCCACTTGATTTTTAGTATTTCTTTTAGCTCTAAATTTGTCTTGTGCTTATTTTCTGCCTTCTTAAGATGAAAGATTGTCTTATATTTTACTCAATATGTATATTTTAATTTTCTTTCTAAGTATTGCTAAACTTTCTCACATATTTGAATATATTTCATTATTATTTAGTTGCAAATATTTTCAGATTTTCTTTCTGATTTCTTTGATCTGCAAGATTGGGAATTATTTACCTGAGTGTTTTATTTACCAATAAGTGGAAATTTTTCTGTATATTTTCCTATTGACAATTTCAGTTTGTTTTTTTTTGTTTCAATTTGAATTATTTCATCCTTGATTTCCTATAAAACTTGTTCTATGGCTCAGAATGTTTTGTTTTGTTGACGCATCCATATGTACTGGACTGTGACTCTTTTTGCAGTTGTTCATCTTTTCTGTTAGGTTAATTTTTATTTATGAGTTTTGGGGTGCTGTTATTAGGTGCATGCATATTTATGACTATTCTGTCTTTAGCTCACTGATATAGGTACAAGCTGCCATCCCTGGGTGCTGGGGATATAAACACAAGTCCTTTTGCTTGCAAACTGAATACTCTAACCCACTGAGCAATGTCTCCAGCAGCTCTATTAGGTTAAAAACCACTCTTAGCTATTTTAACGTCTCTTTAAATAATTCCAATGTCTGGATAATTTCTGGGTCTATTTCTACTTATTGCTTCCCATTAACTGAGGCCACATTTTACTTTTGTCTTCTAAGCACGTTACTAATGTGTCTCTGAATGTTTTATTGCATTCTGGGGCTTTTGTAAACAGGTGAAGATTTTAAACCGCATTTCCTGTAGAAAAAAGCGTGCTGTTGTACACCCTGGCAGGAGCTGCGTCCACTGAGCGCTCTTTCAGCTCAGCTGGGACCGTCACAGCTCTACTTTCGTCTGGTTTACCACCAGATTTAAACATTTTCATGACAGGACCAACATCTTCCCTCCATCGGGTGCTGGAATCTTAGCATTTGGGATTCCAGAAAACTGCCTGTAATTCAAGGCTGAGCCTTGGCCTATGGGCCTGGGCGGGACTCCTATTCCACAGTGTGAAACCCTGCATTTTTGTTTACTGGTCTCATTCATTTTGCTCTCTGGACCTGTGAGAGCTATTCACTGTTGATTCCCTGCTTCGGTCATTCTGAAGGAACAGCCCCGTAAAGGCTAGGGTGTCTAGATGGGGGTGGGGCCCTCTAGGTTCTGCTCTTGCTCTCGAGGTTGCCAGATGAGCAGCCACAGGCTTTGGGCTGTCTCTGCTGGCTGGCACATCTTTTGGCGCGACTATAGGTTTAGCTCAGCTCTCCTACTCTGCCTCAGCCTCACATTTTGCAGAGACGGTGCGTATGTCCGGGGGGGGGGGGCTTTTTCACATCTCCCTCTGGACCCCTGGTTTTAGTCTATTACTCTAAGCATTGCTGAAGGCCGGTAAGGGGAACTGTTGGCAGATGGGAGGCTGTGTCTGTACTCTTGTTGGTTTGTAGACTTTGGGGTATTATTTTCTCTCCTTGCTTGTCATCTTTCTTCCTCCTGTTATCCCGCCAAGGATAAGATCACAGATCAGCCTCTTCTCTCCTCCGGTGTGGTTCTAATTTTCTGAATTCTCTGTGTTCTTAGCTCACTAAATAGTTTTTCCTCCCGTATTTGAATGAATGAATGAATGAACGTGTATGTTGTGGGTACACGTGTGTCACAGTCAACATGCGGTGGTGAGAAGACAATTTGTGGGAGTCACCTCTTTTCTTCCACCACGTGGGTTCTGGGGATCAAACTCAGGATGTCAGGCTTGGTGACTGGCAAACACCTTTACCTACTGAACCATCTTGATGACCCTTCCCCCTCCCCCCCCTTTTTTTTTTACAATTGTAGAGCTGAGGGTTGGACGCAGGCCTTCTTGCTTCAGCCTACCAGGCAATGAAATTATATTTCCCGCTCTGTGTCCGACTCCCAATCCTTATTTAAAAGCCCTCATCTTAGTCATTTTCAGGGATGTAAGTAGGGACAAACAGCTTCTGTTTCTGGACTGGACGTAGAATGCCTTGGTAAAGCACACTTCAGCAAAAACATTTATCTACATGATATGTTTAGTTTCAGTAACATTTGTTCTAGAGCAAGTAGGTGGGAAGCAGAAAACAGCTAAAGATTTCCTGGTTCATAAGAAGCTGTGGTCTCGTTACTTTACAAACAATCATGTATTTAAAAAATATTTGTTTTTATTTTATATTTATGGATGTTTTGCCTACATGTCTGCATACCACATTCATGTAGTACCCTTGTAGGCCAAGAGAGGGTGTCAGATCGCCTCGGACTAAAGTGATAAATGGTTGTGATTTGCCATGTGGGTGTTGCAAACCAAACCCTGGTCATCTGGAAGAACAGCTGGTGCTTGTAATTGCTGAGCCCTCTCTCCAGCCCAACAGGCTTGCATGTTAAGACAAGATCACCACATTGTATCCTGAACGTTGAGTTTTATAATCATTTCTCTAGTTTACTGGGAAAATACGATTATGGAAGATCTCTCTTAACTTCAGCTGCCATATGGGACCAAAATCTCATGCTCCTTTTCTAGTGGGGTTGAGTTTATCTGGAGACTGAGCAAGAAAACCCCTCAAGCGTGGGAAGTCTCAGAGCAGATGACAATAGCATCCCTTTAGTGCGTATTATACTGTAAAGCAGATACTGAATTCTCACTGCTGCCTGTGGAGACAGTATCATTTTACTTTCTTTTCAGGTATTTTCTTATTTATTTAAAAATTAATTTTAAGGAGCACAACTTTGATTCTGGTACTCAGGAGGCAGAGGCAGGAGGATCTCTTTGAATTCGAGGCCAGCCTGGTCTACATAATGAGTTCCAGGACAGTTAGAGGTACACAGAGAAACTCTGTTTTAAAAAACCAAAAACAAAAAAAAAATTAATTTTGAAGTTAGCATACACACTAATAATTTTGTTATGACATTGTCAAACACATATGCCAAGATACTTTGTTCTAGTCTGTCCTCCATTGCTACCCACCTCCACCCCCTGATAATCTACCTCCTCCCCCCAGAAAATCCCTTTCTGCTTTCATGTCATGTGTATTTCATTATTCTCTTTTACCGTTCTCCACCGTGAGACCTTTCCCTCTCCTGGCATAGTCTGCTTTCGAGTCCCCCCCCCCTCTCTCTCTTTCTTTCTCTCTCTCTCTCTCACACACACACACACCTCCAGCTTCTACACATGAGAGAATACATGCTGTAGCTGTCTTCCTGAGTCTGGCTTGTTTTACCTAAGGTAATAATTCTTTTTTGAATATTTATTTATTTATTATGTATACAATATTCTGTCTGCGTGTATGTCTGCAGGCCAGAAGAGGGCACCAGACCCCATTACAGATGGTTGTGAGCCACCATGTGGTTGCCGGGAATTGAACTCAGGACCTTTGGAAGAGCAGGCAATGCTCTTAACCACTGAGCCATCTCTCCAGCCCCCCTAAGGTAATAATTCTCTGTCCATTCTCCTGCAAATGTCACAATTTCATTCTTCTGTATGGCTGAACAAACTGCATCTGTGTAAGCAATCCCACATTTTTCTACTGATGGGCATCTAGGCCGACTTCAGTCCTGATTGTCCTGAAGAGTGCAGCAATATAGACGGCTGTGCAGGCATCTCCATGGTACGTCCACGTAGGTGTGTACCGTGGGACGCTGTAGTTCCATTGTATGTGTTCTGTGTTAGTTTCATTGAGAAGCATCTATACTGATTTCCACAGTGGCTGCACTTCCTTCCTTCCTTTCTTTTTTTTAAAATTTATTCTTTGTGTCTTTCACACCGTGCATCTTGATCCCATCCATTTCCCCATTCCTTCATATCTACTCTCTGCCCTTGCAACACTCCTCCCATAAGAAAATAAAATTTAAGAGTAAAAAAGAAAAAAGAAAAAAAAAAGGAAAAAAATCTCTTCATGGAAGCTGTAGTGTGGCAGTGAGTCACACAGTAAACCCTTTTGTCCATATATCTTTACTTGTGAGTGCTCATTGCAAAGAGTCATTGGTCTGGTTCAAGGCCTCTGGTTTCTGCTACACTATCGATACTCACTGGGACTCCTCTTGGTTATCCTATTGTTGCTCTGTGTCGTGGAGATCCTGCAGCTTTGGGTCTGCAGGACCGGGCCCTTCATGTTCTTCTGCAGGTCATGAATGGGCTGGATGTTGGGTGAGCCAACTCATAACCCTGGTGCTGGGCTTGGGTAGTTGCAGGGTTGGTCAGTCTGTCAGCGCTCCCCTGTCCTTACCACCAGGGGGAGCTCTCCAATATTGCCCTGGCTAGTTGACCCTTACAACAATGAGCAAGGGGCAGGGCTGGTTCTCCTGAGTCTCCCACACCTACACCATCAGGGACAGCCCTACCATGTTGCCCAGGCAAGGGCTGCATTTGTTTTGATTCCCATTAGGGGTGCATAAAGGTTCCAGAGGATTTGCCTCTTACAGAGTTGGGGGAAAAACCCAGAGATTTGAAGACAGGATTAAAACCAGGCTGGTCTGAGTCCAAAATCTCAATTGGTTGCAGAATTTGGATGAGATTTGGATCTTGTCTGAACCCAGCCAACGTTATCTGTGTCTTTCAGCTGTTGCTGAAGCACGCTGTGTAATGACTCCAAAGCTCAGACTTCTTCATTCTTCTTGGTCTGCTGTTTGTTTCAAAATCCCACACGATTCTCTCCTAATCATTTATTGAAGAAAAATGTGTTGAATACCTTCCAAGGTGTTCTTCTGGGAAGTAGAACCTAATTAAATACTACCCAGTCCTTCCTTTCCCCGCTTTGTATTCTCAAGAGGAGGGATAGACAATGAATGAATAGAATATACGGTATTCAAGATACTGATATAGCAGGGACCCCTCCTAACTCACCTGTGGTTTGATGACATTAAATAGAACGTTCTAGAAATACAGGTAAGTTTTAAACTGTGTCCTCTTCTGAGCAGCATGAGGGAGTTGTGTCCTGCCACGTTCTCTTGAGGGCAGAATGAACTCATTGTCCATAGAATCCACACTGTGTGCACTGTTCACCTGTTAGTCATTGGCTGTTTAGAGATCGACTGTCATGGTCTTAGTAACTCAGGGCTGTAATATTGGCCTCAGAGTGCAAGTGTCATGATGCTGGCGATTCAGACACGCCCAAGAGAAACTGTGCACTGTTTTCTTGGAGAGAAAAGATCAATCCTGGATTTTTAATTAGGAAGGAAACAAAGTCACACACCAGAGCTACTAAGATGAGCAGACAGATGAACCTAACTGTGCCATTGCAAGCGAGGAAGGAGAAATCCAGGCTAGTTTTGCAAACCTCATCCCTCCCCCACAGTGCCCGGTTAAGATAGAGAAGGATTTATGCTTGTTTATGTCTAGAAAAATCAGTCTACATAGAGTTCAGTAGGAGTCAACAACCCCCCCCCCCCCACTTCTCAGATAAAGGAGGACACCTGTAATGGAGCCTCGCAGAGGGTATGCGGACTGTTGCAATGTCACCCCAATTCTCTGTGTGCCTCTAAAATCTGGCATCTTGGTTCAGTCTCCTGATTTGAGCCGTCCTGCTATCTCTTTGTTTCACTGTCTCCTTCTAAACTGTGCCCTGGGGGACTCACATTTCATAACCAAAGCTGCCTATCAAAGCATTTTGCTAAAGAAAATATATTTAGTCTGGAGAGAAATAATCTCACTCCCTCAGGGACAGAAGCAGTTTCAGTCAGGGGTGGTTTAAAATGGCATTTCCTACCCCGCCTGTCACTCACAATTACATTTTTTTCTTCTTTGTTTAAAATTGGGGGAGGGGGCAGGGTGAAGATGTGAAGGGAACACCCTAAGGAAAGGAAACATACTGCGGGGTACCTGCCGCATTCCAGGCCTGCCGCTCCAGCTGTGTGCTCCCCGGTGGCGTGGGATTGTTCCCACTTTCCTGGTGGGAAAACGGAGCCTTGCTGCAGCCGCGGCTGTAAGACTGGATTCCTGTGTGTCACCCTGGCATTTCTACCACTCTGCTGTTTCATTGGTGTTTTGAGATTGAGTCTAACGAAGCCCTGCTAGGTCTGGAGCTAAGACCGAGGATGATCCTCTCGGTCACATCTCTGGGAGGTCTGGGCTTCTGATCCTGTGTGATCGCTGCCTCCCCATTTTAGGCAGTGCTGGGGATGGAGCACCGGGGCTCTGTTGGGCAAGGTTTGCCCTGTCCCTGCTTTCCTTTGGGCTGAGTGTGAGACATGACTGTTTACTTTTCATGTGTCTGTGTGTTTGTGTCTCTCTGTGTATGTGTTTGCGTGTGCACATATGGAAGCCAGAAGATGACGCTAGGTGTCTTCTATCATCGCTTTCCATCCAAGTTTTTTGAGACAGAGGACCTGGGAGCTCACAGATTCGTTTAGGGTGGCCGGCCAGCAAGTTGCAAAGACCTTCCAGTCTGTTCCTCTGCAAGGTTACCCTTCACCTGGCTTTTACAAAGGTCCTGGGGACTCTGAACCGAGGTCCTCATGCTTGGGTAGTGAGCACTTTTTCCCCTGACCCCCTGATGTGCTTGTCTTCTAACCTTTGTGACTAGACCTGGGGTCTGGTTCCCACTTTTAAGTCTCTGTGGTGGGTATAGACTGCTTTCTGCAATAACAGAAGAAGGCAGCCGGGTCTTGGGGGAAATCAGAGAGTTCCCAGGGCACCAGGCAAATGAATGAATTCCACTGATCTTGTTTGCTTCCTTATGGGATCATCCATCATGATTTAACAGCCCAAAGCCCAGAGTAGCTCCAAGTGAGCTTCCTGCCTACAGCCGCAGACTCCGTAACTCAGGGCTGGAAAACGGTTTTTATTCCTGGCACCTGCATGATGCTCATTATTGTATACTGTACACAGCGTTACCTTGTAATTCGGTCTTTCTTTTGCCCACTGTCATAGGCTGGTGAATAGTTTGAATTCCCTCCCTTGAACCTCACCGAGGTAAGCTCATTCGTGGGATATAATTCAAGCAGATATTCGTTAGGGCTAACTGTGCTCCCAGGACAGGGCTTCTGAGAAGCTCATGACACGGAACTACTGTCCCATTTGTTTGATCTCATTTCAGACGGTCCTAATGCAGGATTCAAACCAACCTCACTCCAGGGCAGGCCCCATGCTCAGGAGCAGTTGCCAACACAAATAGGGCTCCATGTTTCTTTTTTTAGTGGCTTTTTTTCTCTTTTAAGAAGGATAAAGACCACGAAGTTGGGTGAGTAGAAAGAGGAGGATCTGGGAGCAGTTAGGGGAGAAGACATGATAACATGATAGATACACTGTATAATATTTTCAAAGAAAAGACTATTAAAAGGAAACAAGGAAATATATATATAAATATGCCACAGGGCAAGGTGAAGACCCACGGTATTATTAAGGAGTCAACCGACAACAACAAAACCAGCAAACCCACCTGGATTAGGAGCTGAAGCGCCGGCTTGGTGGTAAAGAGCACTTCCTGCTCTTGCTCAGAACCACGTGTAACTGCAGATCCAGGAGATCTGGTGCCCTCTTCTGGTCTCTGTGATCACTGCATGCATATGGCACACTGACATGAAGGCAAAATGCTCAGACACATACATTTTTTTTAAGAAGTGAGATAAACTCACACAGACACACGCACAAATACACATAAAATAATACATTAAAACTTTAAATCTGTGTTAGTGAACCCACTGGGGAGTCAACTTCCTTGCCTTCCCATCTCGCACTCCCCTACAGAGACCCACTGCTGGGGTTTTGCCTACCTTCTATACGATGCTTATACCCAAACATGAGTGCTGCTCTCTCTCTCGCCCTAGGTCAGTGGTTGATCCATTGACTGGTATTGATTAATCGCACTGGTGTCATTTTTGGGAGATGTAACTGCTCCAAGTGCTGAGGATAAGTGACTGTTGAGAGCTCATCCCACCCAAAAGACGTCCATATCATTCCCTCTAAGGCTCAGGGAACACTGTGGAAAAGCGTGAGGGGAGACTCTGCGAGCCTGCGGGTGAGGAGATGTGCTGTCATGTGCTGTCTCTGGATAAGACGCGGCTACGGCACCCACGAACTCATTGCATCTGCGGTCACATGCACAGTACCGGGCTCTACAACACTTGCTGAGTGCCATTGACAGTTAACGGTTGCTAGGGAAATGGCGGTCACTTTCTTCACTGATGTAGCCACGGGTAAGTTGCCGATGCCCCAATAAATAACATGCTCATGGAAGAGCCCTCAACTCACAACAAGAGATGCAAAAGTAGAGGGGAGGACTTGCTGGGAAGAAAAGGGGCTCATGGGAGTGAGTGGAGAAGAGGGAGGGGCACATGCGGTGTATGGTCAGTATACATTATACACATGTATAAAATTGCTGGGAAATAACCATTCTATTTAAAAAGAGGCCTGGCAAGATGGCTCAGCAGGTAAAGGCATTTCCTACGAAAGAGTGAGGACCTGAGTTCAACCCTGGAAACCGTGTCAAAATGCAAGGAGAGAATTGACTCCGCAAAGTGGCTCCTGCCTTCTAGCTCCACAGGTGTGACATGGGGATGTGTTTCTCCTCACACACGTCTGTCTGTTGTCTGTCTGTCCATCTGTCCGTCCGTCCGTCCGTCCGTCCATCCATCCATCCATCTATCCATTCATCCATTTATCTATCTATCTATTCATCTAGATATGCACATATATGATTTGGTTGCATTTTTTTGCAGTGTAAGAGGCCTTTATCCCAAACCCTTGCTGAAGTGGGATGTACCTCAAACAGTTACTTAGTAAGCACTCCTCTTGACTATACATACACACACACACAGACACAGTTCTGTGACAGTGTTTTATGATGCCGTCTTTCTCCTCTGCACAGCTGCAGAAAGTATGACACCTTTAATTGAAATGGGGAAGTCAATTCTCCAAGGACAGAGGCAGGATGCCCACATCTTTTCGTGGTATAATAATAATACGCACAAAAAAACCCCCTGTACTTTAAACAGTTCCAGTGAGACACACTCTCAGAAGTAGAATTCCTGGGTGAGCCAACGAGAATGAATGAACTTTCACAACTTTAGTAGAAAGGTAACTTTCTTCTGGAGCTATAAGCTGGTCTCCAGCTCATGCTCCCACTGTCTCAGCCTTTGAAATGCTGGATTTACAGGCTTCTGCCACCACACCCAGCACAACTGGTAACTTCTGCAAAATTGCCTCCTAAACCAGCCATACAAATTTATGTTCTCATTAGTAAGAGCTTCAGAATGCCTGCTTTCCAGCCCCCAACATTAGAAAGTTTCAATTGTTTGCTTTGCTTTAGTTTTTCAGGACAAGGTTTCTCTGTGTAACAGTCCTGGCTGTCCTGGAAAGATCTGCAGACCAGGCTGGCCTTAGACTCACCAAGATCCGCCTTCCTCTGCCTCCTGAGTGCTGGATCAAAGATCTGTGCCATGAGCCGTCACCACCTAGATAATTGTTTACATTTTTTGCAGTCTTTTTTAAAAAATAATTTTGAGATAAGGTCTCTTGTAGGTCAGGCTGGCCTCAACTCCTGATCCTCCTGCCTCCACCAGGTATGTGACACTTGCCTAGCTAGATTTTGCCACCATCTGTTAAATATTTTTTAAAGTATCTTATTTAAATTCTTACTTTATTGGTCAATCACATAGCTGACAGGGTCTCACTATGTAGCTCTGACTCGCCTTGAATCTGCATAGACTCTTCCGTGGTTACCTCCCAAGTGACAAGATTACATCTTCCATGAACCTTGCATAGCATGTCGGTTTTTTTTTTTTGCTGCACAATTTTTAAATCAGTTTCCAGTGTGCAAAGATGGCTTAGGCTCTAGACAAACTGAAGCAGCCATCATCCCTTTTGACTAATTATATTCCAGTATTAATCTCTCCGTTTTGCTACCAGGCATTATCCAGCACCTGTCCATCCATATAGGTGAGACATTCTCTGACTTCTCTTACAGATGTGTGGCATATGGCTGGCTGCCTGTGGAACATGAGCAGATGTGGTGCATGCAGTCCCAGGTCCCAGCACCTGAAGGGATGTGCTTGCAACCCATCCATCCCCCTCCCCCTCTGCCTCTAAGCTGGAGCTGGATGCTATTCTGGTGAACCTGGTTCAGTACTCTAGGAACAAGAACAAGTATACGGAAAGAAACGGACCCATGAATAACTGTAAAGTATGACATCCTGGAATGATTTCCCTCTACATCCATCTGTGACTAGGAAACCAAGACACTCTCTGTTTGAGCCACTCTGCTTTAGGGTCTCATTTACTCGCTCGTCAGCCCAACGACCAGGCAGGATCAGGAGTGGAGAAGAGAGGATCCACCTCACTGATGAACAAGGAGGAGAAATTTCCTGTATCTCACCTGGTGAGTAATTAATGCATAAAACACAAGCTCGTCGGGATACTCCTGTGCATGAGTGGGCTCATTGGTATCCATCTACTATCTATGCATCTGCCAAGTCAATCATCTATTATCTGTCATCTATTGATCATCTATGTGTGTACTTATGCATCTATACATCTAGTGATCTATCATCTACCTATGTTTCTATCAATTCTATCATCTCTCTATTTATCTGTATCATAAATCAATGTTTATATAATTGATAAATATAAACATTTATTAATAATTTATGTATCACCTATCCATAATACATGTATCTAGCATCTGTTATTTCATCTATTTCTTATCTATAATCTATGTTTAATTTATTTATGTTTATTATGTGTTATTGAACTCTTTCCTATCTATCTGTCATCTATCTGGTATCTATCCATTTATAATCCATGCATATGTATATATTTATCTAGCTGGAGAAGGAAGAAGGCAGACCATCCTCTTCATAAGCACAAATCTACAGAAGGAGAATCATTTTGATGACAGGTTGTGTGTGGTGGGGAGACTGGGGCCTCAGGGTTCAGGATTTCAGGGCTCACAGTCTATTTTCATATGTTGTTCAAGTCATGACTTTCTCATTTGAAGTGAGGACTTCAATACATATTTTATGAACTTTCAAAAAGGAATTGAATGAGATGATGTATTTAAAGGTCCTGACCCAAAGTCTGGTAGAAAAAATAAAAGACACCAAATTGTGGGCTGGGGAGATGGCTAAATGGGTAGAGCATTCGCTGCATAAGGATGAAGACCTACGTTCAGTCTCCAGAGCCCGGGTAAAGCTGGGCATGGTAGAACTGATCTGTGATCCCAGCTTTCTATACTGAGATGGGAGGTTGAGGCAGGAGAATCCCTGGGAGTTCACAGGCCAGCTATCCCTGTGTATACAGTGACACAAAAAGAGCCTGCCTCAAACAAGGTGGACCACAAGGACCAACATCCAGACTGTCCTGACTTCCACACGTGCACTGTGACATGTGTGGTCCCATACATGTACTCCTTTCTCTCTCTCTCTCTCTCTCTCTCTCTCTCTCTCTCTCTCTCTCTCCTCCCTCCCTCCCTCCCTCTCTCTCTCTCTCTCTCTCTCTCTCTCACACACACACACACACACACACGCACACACACAGGTGCTAAGTAAGTTCTTTTTTTTTTTAAACAGCACTGGGTAGAGACACAGGGCCCTGTGAGTGCCATTAAAGTGCTCTACCACCAAGCTACATGCCTAGTCCCACGAAATCTCCTTCCCCAGGCCTAGACCTCTAATCAGTGTTAGCTACCTCTGCAAGACTTGCAAGGCGGGACATGGTCCGACCCTGAACATTCTTTGGTTTTATTTCAGATATCTTTCTCTTGCCACCGTTTTCTGTGACTCCCCGAAGCTCATGGGTAACCTTCCTGCCAGTGCTGTGAGCACAGACTTCTTGCCTGCCTCTGTACCTGACAGCTGTATTTCTGCACGTAACTGGTCCTCAATATCGCATCTCAGAGAGATTGAAAGTTTCTTGCCAATTGTGATTGTCAGGACGATGGCTTTCTGAGATGCCTGCACCCTAATCTGCGGAGCATGGAAATATGTTCAGTGAGAGAGCAAAAGGGCACGGAAGTAGAGGCTGTCATTGTTTCCTAACCTGCTAACCTGATGCAGGGATATTACCCTGGAGTGTCCGCATGTAATCAGTCCAAGAAGCCTGAAAAGTCAACCGTGGAAGCAGATGTGACTCAGAGAAAGAAGCCTGGAGAAGAAGCAGGGACAGAGAAAGGGTATGCTGCTGCTTTTGAAGATGGAGGGAGGGACTACACACCAAGGAATGTAGGCAGCCTCTTGAAGCGGAAAAGGGTGAAAACATAGATTCTCTTCTAAATCTTGGGGAAGCTGTAGCTGGGTGACAGAGCGAGTTTTGTCTAGTGACTAGGTTTTAGCCTGGTAACTACGTTTGGTACAGTGACTTGATGTTGGCCTTATGTTCACCCACCTCAATCTGTTGATGCGTAGCATGGGTGATCACACATATGTGTTGCTGGGTTTACAGGTAAGTTGGTATAGAGATGTAGGAAACTTTCTTGTCCATGCAATATCCTGGCCTCTCACACTGTTGCTTTAAGATCGCTGTCCGGTAGCTCAGGCTAGCTTATGACTCATATATAGCTGAGGATGACCTTGAACACCCAATCCTCATAGACTGCCATGTCCAGTTTATGTAGCACTGGGGATGTAACCCACGGTTCTATAGCTGACAGGCAAAGTACCTGTTCACTGAGCGACATCCACAGCCCACCTGCCTTTGTAACACACATCCTCCTCCTCTCCATTTGGAATGCTCTCATTTGTCCACTTGATCTCTGGCCACAGGGCCTTTGCGTGGCAACAGAAATGCCTACTCAGATCACCCGCTAACCTGCCAGTGTCCGGGCCATCCAGCACATGTTTGACAAATGCTTATTGAATGTACAGACGAATGAAAAAGAACAAATGGAAATTTCAGAGCTCATTGCCCTCGTCGGTTGGGTTTCTTGTTTTGACGGGCTGTTTAGAATTTCTGAGAACGCACATGGAGATGGGAGGGCCGAGTGGAGAAAGATCATGTGACAGCTTATTAGGATACACAGACCAGGGAATTCTGGCTATTGGCCATGTCAGCTCCTAAACTCCAAGCTGGTTTTGGGAACATAGGAGGCTGGAGCAGGGTAGAAATGTAAACTTGGACACACAGGTGCATAATTTCCAAGAGTCAGGTCATTTCTCCCACCTTGTGGGTTCTGGGGAATTCAGTTACCAGGCTTGATAGCAGGGGCCTTTACCTGCTGAGCCATCTTGCCAGCTTCCCAACTTATAATTGGTTGTAAATCTAGGGTGACCAGCAGAAGGGTGGTGGTGGTGAATGTCCCTTTGAAAGCTTAGATGGGACACTTGAAGTTTTGAACAGACCTGCAACAGTTTGGCTCCCTCACCATGAGACCCAGCCCTCTGTAGTCGCTGGAGTGTGTGTTTGTTTAATTAGGGCACCGAGTAGAGCCTCATCCGGTGGCAGATGTTGCCATGTGTAATGTAATAAATAAAAGTCTTTATAGGACCCAGCAGGCAGCAGAGCCTTCGGTTAGCAGATGGCAGAATATTAAGCTGGCAGAGCAATAACTTAACTGCCTGAATCAGCTGGTCCCTGCCCAGAATTGCTTTGACATGAATCAGCTTCATATAGGGTATGTCACTCAGCCACTGTGCCCTCACCTGCCCTCCTTCCCCTTCCCTGCAAGGCGGGTTTTTACTTTGACATCCTGTTATTAAAATCAGCTTCCAGGGATGGAATCCTGTAGCCCCATGAACTGGTTGATGAGAGGCACACATTGGGCCAGGCTGTGGGCTCCCCTTGGGTAGGTGGGGGTGTGCCATGAGTATGATGTTGTCCTTCAGGCCCGAGTCAGCCACAATGTATTACCCAGTCCCTGGGCCCTTGTAGTGCTTGAACACCATCCCACTTGGCTGCAGAAATCCTCTTGGTGGGGACAGAAAGGTTGACTTCTAGCCTAGAAGCACCCAGGGAGGATGAAAAAGGGCCTTTTACTTTGAAAAAACAGAGTTTAGAAAGAGACCGAGTGTCGTCTATAACATTGCCCAAGGGGGAGAGAGAGAGCGAGAGAGAATAGGGAGGACTGACTTATCAAACACTGGCTGTGCTGATGTTTGTGTGGCTTAAGGTGGCTTGGGTCATGCAGGGACTCTAGCTAAGGACCTCCAGGGTCAAGAACTTCCGTCTTCTCCATCCCCCATGGGGTGGTAACCACACCCCATTGTCCCAGCACCTCTGCTGCACCAGGCATTGTCCTGAGACCGTGCAGTACATTTTAATGGATCCCCAGAACCCAAGTAAATACTGCATGTACATGGCAGCTGACTTGTAATTTCAGCCCGTAGAGCCAGAGACAGGATCCCCAGAGCAAGGTGGCTAATGAGACTAGCCATATCAACAAGCTCTGGGTTTGATTTAGAAATCCTGCCTCAAGGAATAAGGTGAAAAAGCAATTGAGTAAGATTCCACACATCAACCTGGGTGCCCATGCACACTGAAGTGTAGCTATGCACATGCAGACATTGATGCACACATATGTATACCACTGCTCTACAAAAAGAATGATGTAAATACAAATGAAGGAAATGCCGCTGGGACAGAAAAAGGCATGATTGGGTGTGGCAGCTGTGGGTGACAGGGTGTGTGTGTACATGTGCATTTGTGTATGCCTATGCATGCAGATGAGTATTGTGGGAAGATGTGAACAAATTTATGTCCACACCAGGGAGGGAACCAATGCCATACCAAAATACAGGTTTAACCAAAGTCCAGCTTGACAAGTAAATTTTATTGCTGTTCTTTACAGGAATATGATTGAAGGGGTACTTATAGGATCAGCAGGTCTATCTTTTCCAGGTCATTTCATTGGTCTGAACCTCTTCTAGAGAGCTTGACTAGTCTGCTTCTTTCAGGCAGTTCAGCTTGTCTGACAGTGACTCTCAGCAGTCTTTACTGCTTATATACTCTAGAGGAGGAGAGGAGACTAGTGAATCTGATTAGTTTCAGGGACTTCCTGAAGTCTTTGTGTTGTTTACCTCTGGAGCTTAAGGAACTTCCCTGGAGGATGGAATGTCATCCTGTTGCTTTGCCTCTCTTTTAACATCCTGGGTCTTAACAAGCTTTCCTCCAGGGCAGAAGATTTTAATATTGGAAGAAACTGCTATAAAACCATAGGAAAATGGCGCTGGTTGTTACAGACAGAGATCCTTGAATGCCAAGTGGAGTGAAGCTGCCTTTCTTTCAAGGCAACAATGAATTGTTAAATGTGTTGTGACCCAGCACAGAGCTGAAGCAGACAAAGTTGACTTCAGACCATGGTGTCAGGTGACTGCTGCCTTCATGTCCTTTAATATCTCTGGGGAATATGTCACCAGGGTCTGGGGAGTGAGGAAACTCAGCTTTCCTTCTTATTTTGCCATCTGGAGTGATAGCTTCTTGGCCTGAGGGAAGGCTGGAAGCTCCTGCTCTCTTGGGCCCTGACTTCCAGCATCTGGAATCTTTCTGTCCAGTTCCTGTGTGCTGCATTCCCAGAGCACATGGATGGAAAAATCCTTGTATATGTTGGCTTTCAAGTTAATGGCACCTGGTCTCACCCTGGGTCTTCCTCTGGAACTTACCCAATGACCTATGTCCTTATCATCCTTGCTTGTGGGAAGGGGTAATTCTGAAGGACTGGAGTTGCCCATGACCTATGACTTCTATCTATGTCTTTATTTCATGGGAGGGGGGTTCTGATGGGATGAGTTACAAACATGCCCTTTGCTTATGGGATCACAGAGTCATAAGTTGGCACTACCCATTGTTTTATTAACAGTTTAAATTAAAAAATTACAACATCCCCTTACAACAGTACCTCAAGGTTATTATACAGTATAAATAAGATGTGGAAAAACATTTATGACAAACTGACATCCAACTGCAATCTGAAAAGCCAAAGCCAAATCAGGTTGTACATACAGAGGTAGCACTTCATAGCTCACACATGCCCATCAACACCAAATGTTTATGTAATTGAAATCACATGGAATATATAATTTTACATTTCAATTTTCCACCCTCATAAAATAGGTACTGATTTCTCACATCATTAGACTTCTTTGTAAAAATTTGTAGATGCAGAAAAATATTTCAATATTAAGAGGGGAAAACATGATTAAAAATTCATAGTTTGGATGTAATTTTACTTGTGATCGACACACACACACATACACACATACGTACAACACACAAGAGTTCAAGAATGTTTACATCCTGAAAATATGTCACTCAGGGAAGGAAAGGTGTTATATAAAATGTTAATAGAGGTTATTATGGAGGTGACTTTTATTTTTCTTTGAATTTCTGCATTTCCAATAATGAATTTTGCATAGAAGTACCCCAAGGAATTATTTCCCAGTTTTATATCCTGGCATATTTGCTTTGCTAAATGTTTGCATATTTGTCCCCTAAGCCTCTGAGAGTCTAGACTGTGCCTTGGATCTTGGCACATGTGCCTGCTAATGCTTTGCAAGGTCTCCCATTTTTCATATGTGGAGAATCAAAAGCAACACATTCGTGGCTTAGTTGAGGGCATGAAATGGCCTGTGTATTCACGGCTTTCATTTGTCAGGCTCAACCTTTGCTGGCAGCCTTATTCCAATCTCTAGTTCCTCCGCATAGCAAGTCAAAGAGTTGTTTTGGCTACAGTGATCTTGAATAACGAACGTCAGGTCCCCTCCCGCCTGACGGTCTGGCAGCCACTCTCACACAGATGCCCTGGCTTTGGGGATGAAGGATCAAAGCGTGTTCCCTGATGTCATTAATTTTGTCTTTGTGGGAGTTCTCTTCTCTCTGCCTGGCTGCTGTATGTCTCTGCCCATTGCAGGTGTGTTTCCGATACTCTGTTTAACTGATTGCAACCATTCTTCTTTTTTTTTTTTCGAGACAGGGTTTCTCTGTTGCTTTGGAGCCTGTCCTGGAACTAGCTCTTGTAGACCAGGCTGGTCTCGAATTCACAGAGATCCGCCTGCCTCTGCCTCCCGAGTGCTGGGATTAAAGGCGTGCGCCACCACCGCCCGGCTGATTGCAACCATTCTTGCTCACAAGTTCAGTACAACATGAGATGGTATATTTGAAGCCTAACTCAATGTTACCTCTCTGAGTTTCAAAGATGCCCCAAGGCAAAAAGCCACAGGTATCTCTGTATTCTCCTTTGTATTTAAAAGAATCATGCCACATTATAGCACAGCTATTCTGTACATTGCTTTCTCATGTAATAGATCATTGGACCTTTGAGGTCAAGGGTCATACCTCCTTTCCTATGGGTCTCTGCCCATCTGTCCTTGTTTCTTAATCTACTTTCTTCTCCATGGAGACTAGGCCAGTTTATGGCACTAGTACCACCCATTTAGTCCTGGAACCAGCATCCCAAGGGACACCTTTCTTCTGTTCTTATGCCTATCCAGATCCATTTTCCACATCTCAGGAATAGGGCCTATTTGAAATTGTAGCTCTGAGGTGACATTTTTTTACACAGCCCAACTGCTGTGCCTCTGCCTCTGTGTCTGACACGATCTCAGTAAACTCCCCCCCTCCCCCCATCTACGGAGCTCCCTTCTCTCCAATCCCTCATGAATCACTTTTTAAGATCACCCAATTCTTTGGGATAGTTTGGGTTATTACCCCCAAATGTCTCCTCTCTCCTTCATTGGTAAGTAGAGTTTATTTCCTCTCTCCATGGTTTGAAGTTAACCATATGACTTGTTTTAGCAAAGAAGATATTGGTAGGCATGACACAAATGGATTTTAGTGGAGCAGAGCTGTTGCTCACTTTACCATGCCCCAGGTAAGCTGTTGGGCCCAGTAAATGAGAGATGTACCGCACAGATCTGAGCAGAACCAAGGACCTGTAGCCCAACCCAGATCAGAGCCACGGATGCGCAGCTGAGAGAAGAGCTGGCCCACCGGCCACCATGAGACACGGGGTACTACTGCAGAATTATGTCTTCATGGTTCCAATTCCCATCTCTTAACATTGTATAATTTTCTCAAAAACGAGGCAACTACACCTGAGCATCTATCTATCTATCTATCTATCTATCTATCTATCTATCTATCTATCTATCTATCTACTATTGATATCATGTTAATAATTTATCTACTTGTCATTTATTGATATTCTATTAATAATTTATCTATCTATAATCTTTTGATATTCTGTTTGTTATTTATCAATTTACATGCATATCCTCTCTTCTCCCATATCTATCTATCTATCTATCTATCTATCTATCTATCTATTTTCTATCATGATCTATTTTATGTGTTACTTATGTATCTTATATCTATTAGTAATCTCTATAAAATACATATTGTTTCTCCACAAATCCATATCTGTCACCTATCTATCTATCTATCTATCTATCTATCTATCTATCTATCTATCATCTGTCTACCTACCTACCTACCTACCTACCTACCTACCTACCTACCTATCCCCTCCAGAAAATATTTGTTAAATAAGTGAATTTCTCAAGAGCACTTAGGATGCACTTTGTACCTAATCAACGTTTGCTGAATGGAATTACTGAACCATCCAAACAAGCTTATATTGTGTTCTAACAAGTATATCCATAAACCACAGTTGTCACAGGGCCCAAATGTTTAGCAGTGACACTCTGTCCCCTTTCCTGCTTTGTCTGATCCTGCAAAAGGTCTTTGCTGTAAAAATACCCACACTGAAAACAGATGATGTGTCAACTCTGTAATTTAAACCATGAATCTGTACTTGCTTAAAGATGAACTTGTTTGGAAGAAAAATGAGAAAAATGCTTGTGTCTGTCCAACAGAGCCCCGGATAAGAGCATCAATTTTGGTTCCTAGCAGGTCCGGGACATAATAGAAGGAAACTGCTGAGCTCAGCAGCTGAGTGAGCCACTCTTCTTTTCACAAACACAGTTTCGGGGATGGTAATCGTATCTATTAACAAGGGTGCCTCCACTGTGGGCCTGACAGAAAAATGAACTCCCCCACATTGCAAAATGAGCAAAGTGGAGATCGATAAATCATAAAATTAGTTGAGACATCATCTATCTTTCTTGGCTTCCCCTCTCTTCTTGCCACGGTCCCCTGGGACACTAATTCATTTATTGCATTTTTATCGTTGGGAAAACACGTCAAGGTTCGGAGGCTGCATTCAGTTAGCAGAGCAGGGGCAATAATGTGTGTCATTAATTAGGCAGTATGGAGAAGTTCAATCCAAACTCCCGTCTCAACAGACTTTCATAAATTGAGTTTCAGGACTATGTATGTGTCTTTATCAAAAAGCAGTGTTATTGAAATATGCCCTGAGAGGGAGAGAGTGAGGGACCTGTCTGTTCACTCTAGAGAAGCAATAAATTTAGGAACAATCTAGGTGGTCAGCTAGATGCAATCTGCATTGTCTGAACAGCCTTTCTCTTACCAGCACGTAATCAAAGTAAATGTGGGACACAGCCTGGATTAATGTGTGCATGTCACCTGGCAGCTAGCTGCATGCCTGCTCCTTGGAGGCATACAATAAGCAGATTTTTGAAATATTTTATTGTAGCAAGATACCTAGAGTGAGGTGTGTGTTCTTACATTATGATTTATTTTATTTTTATTTATGTGGATGTGAGTGAATTTGCACTCAGGTAAGAGGGGCTATCAGATTTCCCTGGTGCTGGAATTGCAGGCTGCTTGATGTGGGTTCTGGGAGCCAAACTCCAGTCTTCTGCAAGAGCAGTGAGTGCTTTTAACTGCTGAGCCAAAGATATATGTTTTAAACAAATTTTCACATGTTCCTTCCAGTGTTGTTGTCTACAGACACTAAAGACAGCATGCGTGTTTCTGCAACGCATCTTGCTTAACTGCAGATTTACACTCGTTGGTTAGTGACTGCTCATCCTCTCTCTCTGGCTCCTAAAAATGCTGTTCCATTCTGGTTCTTGATTCTGCCTGCCTTAGATAGTCTGTGCAGTGCATGTCCCTGTGTGATTTGTTTATTTCACTTAGCATGTCATCCTCAAGGTTTAACCTAAATCTCATGTTACTGACTTTCTCTTTTTATCTGAGCAATATTCCCTTGCATGTGTATGTTGCAAGGAGGGCCTGCTTGTTTGTCCTGGCCACCTAGCTAGCTTAGCCCCGAAATAACAGTACAGAAACTGTATTCATTAAATCACTGCTTGGCCCATTGCTCTAGTTTCTTATTGGCTAATTCTTACATCTTAATTTAACCAATTTCTATTAATCTGTGTATTGCCACGTGGCAGTGGCTCACGGGGTAAAATTCCCAGCATCTGTCTCTGGTGGATCCATGGTGTATCTCCGACTCCGCCCTTCTTTCTCCCAGCATTCAGTTCTGTCTTTCCTGCTTACCTAAGTTCTGCCCTATCAACCGGCCCAAAGCAGTTTCTTTATTAACCAATGAAAGCAACACAAAGACAGAAGGACCTCCTACACCATGTGTATATGACATGCTCCTTCTCCATCCACCTATTGATTCATATTTGGTTTGTTTCCTTTTCTGAACTCTTGTGGATAGTGCTGCAATGATTATGACTGTGCTAATACACCTCTTTATCCATTCTTGATAAATATCCAGATGAGGTACTGTTGGATCATATGGTAATTAGAGTTTTTAGAAATCTCCATTTTGTTTTCCAAAGTACCATCTTGCACTCCCAGTGGTGTGCATGAGCTGGCAACTTTTGTCCCATCCTGGGAGCTGTCCTGACAGCTTTGAGTTGACAGTCACTGCAGTTTCCATTACATTCAGTGACACTGGTCCATGCTGTTGAGCCATTTAGATACACTTGTTAATGTTTGATTAAGAAACTGAGGGCCAATGAGAGGTCTCAGGGGGTAAAGGTACTTGCTGCCAACCCTGATGACCCAAGTTTAATCCCCAAGACTCATATGGTAGAAGGAGAGAATCAATTCTCCTCAAAAATATCCTTTTAACAACACATGTACAAATAGTATGTGTGTATCCACACAGCTAATAAGTATAGTGTGTAGAAATGGAAACATTTGTGCACTGAAAACTAGATTGTATTAAGGAAACACATGAGAGGAAATACAGATAAGTGGGAATAAAGCTAATATTTATGGAATATTGAGTATTGTTGGGATACCCATGTTACCCAGTGGGAGATGTGGATCAGTACAGTCTCTAATAAGATACACTTCACTTGATATATAAAAAATTCCAAAAGCTCATGCAGAGCTACAAACTTCCATGAGTCACCAGATCTGTTTTGATGAGAAAGAACAAAACTGGAGGTATCACACTTCCTGGCTTCAAAACATATTGTGAAGTTACAGTAGCCAGATCAGTGTGGCATGGGCATAAAAATAGACATGGCCTGATGGTACAGAACAGAGAGATAGAAAAAAAAAGCCCAAGTCTTCAATTGAGTATTGACAAAGGGGCCGAGAATCACAGTAGACAAACCATAGTCTCACTAACAAATGGTGTCAGGAGAATTGTGTTGGATCTCCAAACAAGGAATTGGGGTAAACTCCATTAGTGACAGCTCCTTCTCCCATGTTTCATATCTAGCTTGTCCATGAATGGCTTAAACCTTTTCCTTCTGTGTCCTGGACCTGTCCACTCTCACCAGAGCCAGACAACTGGTTCTTCTGCCTTCTCACCTTGCCATATTCTTCATACAGACACAAGAATATCCGTAGGTTAAGCATAATTAGATGGTACTCGATAGACTCTGAGGTGGGCAGATGTGCACAAGACTTGGGAATGGCAGCTGCCAATTATAGAACATGCCACAGTAGATGCCACTCCACCTGAGGTCACGCTGATGAGGCAGATACGGTTACCTGTGGGAGCATTTACACAGGGAGAGGCTTTCCTTTTAGGTAAGAGTCCTGGGTCCTGGGGTGCTAAGAGGTCCTGGTGTTGCCGGTGGGGAAAGGGGGGTCCTCAGCATCCATTCTGCTCTGCAAACTCCTCTGCTCACTGTCATGTTCAAAGCTTGAGACTTTGCCAACTTTGTCTCCTCTCAGGGCAAGTGTCTGATCTGGGGACATGGTGGCAGCTTTACTGGTAATGAAGTCTTTAAAAACATGTCTTAGGTGCACGTGTCTCTCTGAGTGTGATCATGTGGGAGTGAGTATGTATTATGTATGTGCGTGTGTGTGTGTGCATGAACAGCATGCACGTGGAGGTCACAGGACAACCACAGGTGTGATGTCTTAAGCATCTAGTATTTTTTCTTGAGAAAGAGTCTTTCACAGGCCAACAGCTACACTGCATAGGACAGGCTAGCTGGCTTTTGAGTTTCTGATGGTTCAGCTGTATCTGCCTCCCATCTTGCCATCACTGGGATTAACAGGTACGTACCACACCTAGATTTTTCAGGTGGGTCCTGGGGATCCAAACTTAGGTCCTCCCAGCTCATGCTTTGCTGATGGAGCCTGAAAATCTGATAACAAAATCTTCATCTCTTTGTTGACACCTTTGAAGAGGATGGAATTGGAACTGTGTGTTCTGTTCTGGCCTTTGATTCCTTTTATCCCCAGCAAGAAATCTTGGTCAGAAACTACATGGATCATGGGACCCATTGGACTGGAGTTTGAGTCTCACCATGACTTAAAAAAGGAGAGATTATTTTTATTCTTTTAAATTATGTCCTCCTGGGGCTGGAGAGATGGCTCAGAGGTTAAGAGCACTGCCTGCTCTTCCAAAGGTCCTGAGTTCAATTCCCAGCAACCATCTGTAATGGGGTCTGGTGCCCTCTTCTGGCCTGAAGGCATTCACACAGACAGAATATTATATACATAATAAAGAAATAAATATTTAAAAAATTATGTCCTCCTCCCATGTGTGCTTAAGGGTGTAATGCTCAAGGAGGACAGAAGAGGGCATCAGATTCTCTGAAACTTGAGTTACAGGTGGTTGTGAAGACGCTGTGTGCGCTGGGAGCAGAACCTTGGTCCTTTGGAAGCACAGTATACACTCATAACACCTGAGTCAACTTTCCAGTCCCTCCCCCGTGATTTTTTTTAAAATATGCAATGCTTCACAAATTTACATGCCATCCTTGCACAGGGACCATGCTACACCTCCATGTATCATTCCAATTTTAGCATATGTGATGCTGAAGTGAGCACCCTCCCCATGATTTTTATGTCCTGTGATTTGGGAGATAATGGCTTGCATTTGGGCCCAAGGGGCTGCTGTCATTGTTAAGATTTGGGTTATTGATGACCTGCGTCTGGGCTCTTTCTGTTGTTAAATTTTGTCTTTGTTTTTGCAGACACAAAGCACACACATCATTACACAATAGAGCTTGTGCAGGGTGCTGAGTGGCCAGAGGAACGGTGACTTCTGTCCTGATGGTATACAGGATTGCTGAGGATGTTGAGAACCCAAAGCAGGGGCCTTTAGTCCCTTTATTTTAGGAAGATTTTTGCCCATACCACCACATGCCATTCAGCAGGTGCTGTGTACTTTTCTGATTTTTTTTTTGTGTGTGAATAACCTTAGATTTATGGAAAAGTTTCAAAGATAGCACAGAGAGTTCCTGCATTCATCCTTCATCGGGTTAGGAACCCCATGTATCTCCTGGGCATATTTGCTGAAAGTATGACGTTAACACACACACACTGTCATTAAGAAAGCTGTGGACTTCCCATTTCATATGTGTTACCATTAATCTCCTTTTAATATGAAAAATAGACTTTGTACCTTTTATTCTGGGTTAGGTATGACACTCAGAACTTTTCAATTCTAGGACAACCCCTCTACCACGGAGTTACACTCCCTGCCTAGTCCCTAAGGCCCTTCTATTTTTGAGCCAGAATCTAATTTAAGATATCACTTTGTACTTAGTAGTTTAACTTTAAAATTTAAAAATTTTATTTATTTGTGCATATATGTCTGTGTTACACATACGTAGAGGCTGGGGGTGATGTTGGGTATCTTTCTCAATTACTCTCCACCTTATTATTAGTTTTTTTTAAGGCAGGGTCTCTCACTGAACCTGGTGCTCATCAATGACTTAGCTAAATTGGCTGACAAGTGAGCTTCAGGGATCCACCTGTCTCTGCCTCCCTGTGGTTAGGGTTATAGGCATGTCCCACCATGCCTGGCTTTTTACTTGGCATGGTGGATCCAAGCTAAGGTTTTCATGATTGAGTAGCAGATACTTTACCAAATGATCCAACCTCCCCAGCCCTGCACTCCATAATTTAAAAAAAATAGACAACAACACTTTAAGTTCCTTACTGTCAACATGCCTATTGACTGCACCTGCTGGGGTGGACCATCCTGTTGACTGCACCTGCCAGGGTAGATCACTCCTGTTGACTGCACCTGCCAGGGTGGACCACTCCTGTTGACTGCACCTGGCAGAGTGAACCACTCCTGTTGACTGCACCTGGCAGAGTGAACCACTCCTGTTGACTGCACCTGCTCGGGTAGACCATCCTGTTGACTGCACCTGGCAGGGTGAACCACTCCTGTTGACTGCACCTGCCAGGGTGGTCCACTCCTGTTGACTGCACCTGCCAGGGTGGATCACTCCTGTTGACTGCACCTGGCAGAGTGAACCACTCCTGTTGACTGCACCTGCTGGTGTGGACCTCTCCTGTTGACTGCACCTGCTGGGGTGGACCACTTCTGTTGACTGCACCTGCTGGGGTGGACCATCCTGTTGACAGCACCTGGCAGGGTGAACCACTCCTGTTGACTGCACCTGCCAGGGTGGACCACTCATGTTGACTGCACCTGCCAGGGTGGATCACTCCTGTTGACTGCACCTGACAGTGTGGCCTACTCCTGTTGACTGTGCCTGCAGGGGTGGACCACCCCTGTTGACGGCACCTGCTGGGGTGGGACCACTTCTGCCCTCTCTCGATGTCTTCCCTACTTGACCTCTGGAAAGCTCTACTTTATTCCTCTTATCCTTGTTCATTTTGTAGTCAAAGAATTTTTTCTTCTTGTTAACATCCCATGATTTCATCTTGCTAATTTAACTGAATACATACCCTCCCTTTACCTTCTTATGAAACACTTTAGTCTTTTCTGAACCAAACCTTGCTAATTTTCATCAAAATATACACATAGATTACATCTCCGCTTTGAATTGTTATTTTAGTGTGAGGTGGGAATTCTTTGTTGCCTGCATCAAACACTGATTTGTTTAACCATCCCCTGATGATGGATATTCTGGTTGTTTTTATTCACTGAGAATTATAATACAACCACAAGTCAGTTGTGGTTTTCTTGGAGGGTGAGAACAGACTGGTAGGAACAATCATGATCTTAGTTTAGAGGACAGCAGAGCCTTTCTAGAGCCCCTAAGACTTTTCTGGATTATCCCTTGGTGATGGCTCTGACTGGGAGGCAAGCCTTGAAGATCGTATCCTTAATGATAAGCATGGGACCCTGTAGCCAGGGCTGAGAGGTCTGCACTTGGACTGCAGTCGTATATACTGCCTCCTGTGCAGATCTTTTCTTGGCACAGGGTATGAACCCCTTGCAGGCTTTATGGTCAGGCATAATTAGAGTCGTCTTCTACAGAGGCTGCATGCTGTTCGTCAGGCTGGGCGATGGTGTGCCGTGGAGGGGCCTGGAGGACATTTGAGACTCGAGGCAGGCGAGGATGGATGAGGAAGCAGCTCTGTGTAGAGCGAGGAATGTGCAGAGGGGAAGATGCGGGCTCCCATCCCTGCTCTGTCATATGTCAGCTGTCATCCTTCCAGTAAGTTCCACCAGGCCTTCGAGTCTCAGGCTCTTCACCTGTCAGATGGAGGTAAATATTTTCATGACATTTACAGGAGCCAAACCTGACACATCATCACAGAGCACAGAACAAGGGCAGAAGGTCATGAGCCAGGAGCTTTGATCCCACAGGGGCACATGGGGAGAAGTCTCTCTTCGACACCGTTCCTGGCTGTGTGCTAGGTCTTTACCTACTGGTGAGCCTGACGCTATTTTACTTTATTAATTTAATTTCTTGGCACTTATCTGTTGAGTACTTGTGTCTGCCAGCACTTTCCAAGGTGCTGAGGGTAAGGAGAGGGATAAGCCACGGGCCCCACCCACTCTCATTAAGTTTGTTTCTGCTGTGACAGTTGACAATAAGCACATACACTAATTATTGGTTAGTCACTTGTCCACCTCATATCCTTCAGGATATGAGGATATTCTCCAACACTCCCCAGTGACCTTCTGCCTCCAGCTACGCCTCAGCTCAGCTTTCCGACATCTTCCCCAAAGCACCACTGTTTGTAAACCAAATATTCAGAACATGGGCCTGGGGAGCTTTTCCCACTTAAAGCAGAAAAATATTTTTTTAATTTTTTTTGCTTGATAGTCTTAAAATTACATTTATTTGTGTGTGTGTGTGTGTGTGTGTATGTGTGTGTGCACACACACATCTATAGATCAGAGGGCAACTTTTGGGAGTTGGTTCCTCCCTTCTACCATGTTAGATCTGGGGACTGACCTCTGGTCATCAGGCTTGGCAGCAAGCACCTTTACCTGCTGAGTCATCTTGCTGGTTCTGGTTTTAATACTTATTAATATGTACTTACGATGTAATTTCTTGATCCCCTCGAGGAGCTGTCATGTTTGCTTTCTGCTGTAATGGTGCTCCTTTACATTCCCACCATTAGAGCGCTGATAGCTGGAATTGGTCTGTACCAGTGGTTCTTAAACTTCCTAGGGCCTCACACTGCAGTGCTACAACCATAAAGTTATTTCGTTGCTACTTCATAACTGTGGTTGTGCCTCTCTTACGAATCCCAGGTTGAGAACCATGGCTCTATCTTCTACACCATCACGGACATGCTTCTTCTTTGCTTATCTTCCCCATCTGGTGTTAGAAAAGGATACACCCTTGCTGGTTAGACTTGCCTTCCCCTGATAGCTCATGGTACCTTTCCAGTGCTTGTTGGTAACGAGTGTTACATGACCCTCTCTCATGAGAGTTCCACATTTGGGGAAAGCAGAGATCATACAGCAAGCTCTGTAGAGGAAGGTCTGCATCCAGGAGGGGTTACACTTTCTGCTAGTCCTGCTGGGCAGGGCCTGAGTCTCTGAGAGTCCCCGCAGGAGGAAATGGAGTGCAGAGAGCCCAGGGAGAGGCTTCTGCAGGTTCAGGCAGGAGGTAGAGGGCATTTGGACAGGGGTTGGAGGCAGGCAATTGGGAGAACAAGGTGAGGAAGGCACCAGGAAGTTAGGATTGGGATGTCAGGCTGATGAGGTTCTGGGGGCAGGGTGGAAGGAGAGAGGGATGGGAGTCTCCGGCTATAAGATGTTCCATTTCAGTGGCAGAAGTGGGGAAGGCATCTGTAGAAAAAAAAGATGAGGTCACCAAGTGTGCAGGCTGGAGTAGATCTTCTCCCACTTAAAGATAGTACATTTAGTTATTTTTATTTATGTTCTGAGCACATGTACATTAGCCATCATGCATATGTGGAAGTCAGAGGACAACTCATGGTGACTGGTCCCTCCTTCTGTCACGTGGGTCCCGGGGATTGAGCTCAGCCAGTCAGTCTTGGCAGCAAGCACCTTTACCTGCTGAGCCATCTTTTATGCCTCTGCTCGTTCCCTTTCTGCCTTAATAGTTTGTGTGTAGGTAGAACAATCCTTTGTGTGTGTAGGAACGAAGGGATGTAGCAGGGATAGCCTAGATAGCATCGACGTTGTTTGCGCCTACCATATTACTTACACTGTTTACATTGGGCTCGTTCGCTAAGACGGTCCTATTTATCTCTATAACTATCTTCCTTCTTGTTCAACCTTGGGGGTCCATGTGAGGAGGGCTCGGTTCACTGTCTTCCCCCTCATTCCTCCCTCACCAGCTGCACATTCGCTGTAGACAACATGTTGTAGATATTGCTTTTTGTTATAACTGTCTTCCCGAACCCCCACGAGGGTCTCGTCCTGCTTCCCAGGTGAGCCAAACAATACTTTTCCTTCCCAGGGTGACTTGCCTGAGGACTCAGTCAGTTTGTGGCCTATGGGGCTGTGATGGTTAGCTTTAATTATTAACTTGACGTGACCTGGCAGAGAGTCTCAGTGGGGGAGTGCGTAGATCCAACTGGCCCGTGAGCATGTCTGTGAGAGATTCCCTTGATGGCTAGTTGGTGGGAGAACCTGGCTGGGATGTGGGCAGCATCATTTCATGGGCATGGCCCTGAACTGCGTGAGAGAAGAAAGCAGGAGCGGGTAGGCAAAGTGGGTGGATTTATTCCTCTCTGCTCTGGTTGTGGATGCTTTAAGTTCCTGCCCTGACTTCCACTTAGTGATGGACTGTACCCTGGAATTAGAAGCTGGAAAAACTGTCCTTTCTCCTTAGTTGCTTCCCCCAGGATATTTTTTATCACAGCAACAGATGTGAAGCCAGAAAATAGTAGTTTTTGTTTGCTTCATATTCTATGCCAGTTTATACAGTTTTTCTTACTTAATCCTCTGTTCATCCAGTAAGATTGGCATGGTAAGCTTTGCTTTGAAAATAAAAAAAATACCAGAACTACAAAGCTACAGAAGGGCCATGAATCCCTGGCAGAGAGTCTGGCCTCACCTGAGACACAGTTCATAGATGACCAACTAGAACCCAGACAAGCAGTTTCTGCTTGTCCCGGAGAGCCTGCAGTGCCACCCTCTGCTCCTAGATGGCGCTCAAGGCTCAGTTTCCAGGCCACACCTGGGGCTTCTGCCCCAAGGCCTCTTGCCAGACCTGTCTGTGGAGTTTCTGCAGTTGTTTCAGGAAAGGAAGGAGGAAAACCCTCATGAATACAGAACAAAGTAGATGCCACTGCTGATCCAGCTGCCATTCTGCCCAAGGGTGAAGAGGACCAACCTCAAGCTGCTTCTTGGCTGTTTGCTTCTGCTATGACCCACCCAAGATAGAGAGCTTGCATGCCCCCTCAGTTTTATCTGGGCAGGTATTCACAGAAAACTACGCTCAAATGTCATTGGCTAAATAGATCAAGTTCCCACAACAGGGAAGTTTGTTATTTTTTGTTTATTCCTAGACAGTGCAGCTGATGGGAGCTGTGGGGACACCTGGAACAGCCTGATGGGGGTAAACAGCGTTGGCTCTCGTCTCAGTCTCTCTGTGGGCACATGAGTGGCATGGCAGACCTCAGAGTGCTTGCTGGACTCTGATGTTAAATGTAGAGAGTCTCAGAGCAGAGATGCCTGGGGGACCAGCAGCCACATTGAGAGGGGTAGGTTCCACTCAGTGTTCGCATGCGTGGGAGACAAGGTGTGTTCAAGATGTCCAGTCATGTCATTTGTGACATTAAAAAAAAATAGGGTCAGATATGGGGGTGCACAAATGAGTCCCAGTACTCGGGAGGCAGAGGCAGGTGGATTTCTATAGTTTGGGATTAGCCTGGTCTGTGTAGTAAGTTATAGGCCAGCTAGGGCTACATAATAAGATTCTGTCTCAAAAAAACAAAAGCAGGAGTATCTTAAGTCGCCAATTCTAAGGGAGTAGATAAATTATGGCAGTCATCATACTAGTGAATGTCATGTGCTAACATGTAAATACTTCCCCAGTGCATGGAGTTCATATTATAGATACATATATGTATACATGTTTACTACATATACTTTATACTGCATAAATATACAAATCTATATAATACAACAAAATTATATAAATTAAATGCATATATGTAAATGTATGTATGTTATATTTACATATAAATGTGTATAGTTTAAATAGTGGTAGAAGTATGGGCTATATTAGTTAATGTGGTGATACTTTTAATTGTCAGCTTCACATGACCAAGGATTAATTTCACTCACTTGGGAAGAGTCTTAATGAGGGATTTCTGAATCAGGTTGGCCTGTGGGCATGTTGGTGGGGGATTGTCTTGATTCTTAATTAGTACAGCAAGGCCCAGCCTGGTGATACTTATTCCTATATCCTTAGGTAAGTGTAGCTTTCACCCTGTCTTAGTTACTTGTCTATTGCTGAGATAAAACACCATGTTCAAGGTAACTTATTTAAAAAGTATGTAATGGGCTTATGGTTTCAGGGAGTTAGAGACCATGATGATGGAATGACAACAGGAATAGTTGTGGCCCACATCTTTATCCACAAGCAGGAGAGAGAGGCAGAGACACTGAGAATGACAGGAATCTTTTGAAACCTCAGAGTCCACCCCATGACACACCTCCTCCAACAAGGCCACACCTCCTAGTCCTTCCCAAACAGTTCCACTGGAGACCAAGCATTCAAACATCTGAACCTATGGGGGCCATTCCCATTCCTCATCAAGCCAACACATTCCTATTTTTGCAGCAGAAGGAAACAATCATGAAAAGCCACAACTAGTCAAAATTCAGAGAACAACAGACTGTGGGGTGCCTGGCTCTAATTGATACACCTAAGGGAACATCTAGGAAGAGGAAGTGGAAAGATCGTGAAGGCCAGAGGATCAGGATGCCTGCTGTGAGACTGTTTTCTAGATAACACAGGGACACTGCACCCATGACATCTCAACAATATGGCTGCCTACACAAGGTCTTGTAGAATGATCACGCCAATTGACATGCCAGCAGAAATAGGAGAAATTTCACAAGGTCCCATCCCAGATGAGAAGCCATAGGCAATCAGTAGCTACCAAGGGAAGTAGAATCACTTTTCTCCAGGGATGAGAAACCCAGTAGATTATCTAGTCCCAAGCAGGCAGCTCTAAACCCATATACATACAAGTAACACTAAATAGATTCAGAAGTTTTTGTTTGTGTATGTGTGTTTGTGTGTTTGTGTGTTTGTGTGTGTGTGTGTAATAATTATAGATAGGTCATGAATCCTGGAGGGAGGGGGAGATGGCACATGGAAGAGCAGAAGGAAGGGTGGAAATGGTGTAAATATAGTGTACTCATGTGAAATTCTTTAAAACATCTATTTAAAAACAGTAGTAAAATTCCTCCTTCCACATTAGCATGCCCAGTTGATACTGCCTTTGTTCAAGTCTTGTTATGATGTTATCTCTAGGGGGACTGTGTCACAGAAGACTTCCTGGTATTCTGACTCTAATAATCTTTCCCCCTGCAGACGGAGACTGCTTGTTCATTTCCCGGCTGCCTAGACCTAAAATAATCATACTGAAACTATATTAATTGCAACACTGCTTGGCCAATGACTCTAGTGTATTCCTAGCTAGCTCTTACATCTTAAATTAATCCATTTCTATTAATCTGTGTATTACCATGTGTTTGTGGCCTACTGGTAAGGTTCCATCTGGTGTCTGTCTCCTGTGGTGGCTACATGGCTTCTCTCTGACTCTGCCTACTCTCTCTCTATATCTCTTTCAGCCTGGCTACATTTTTGTTAAGCCATCGGCCAAGAGCTGCTTCTTTATTAATCAATGGCAATGAAACATATTCATGGCATATAGAAGAGGATCTCACATCATGCCCCTCCTCTCCCTTGATGTTCCCCTAGGAACAGATGCTGCTTCTGTGCTATATATGCATTCACTGGGACTAAACTCACCATTGATCTCTGCATTGTGTCTGGTTGTGGGTTGTCTGCAGTGGTGTCTATTTGCTGTAGAGAGAGGCTTCTTGGATGAAGAGTGGTAGCTACAGCTATCTGTATGTAAAAGGATGAGATTAAGAATACAGTAAGGAATTTGTTGGTCTAGAATAGTTCTAGCAGCAGCAGCAGCAAATTAAAGAGTAGAGAGAGCGAGCTGAGTAATTATCACACATGGATTCCTGTCTCTCTGCTCTTGACTGGATGCCATGTGACCAGCTGTCTCAATCTCCTGCCACTGTGACTCCCTTGCAGTGATGGACTGTCACCTGGAACTGTAACACTCCTGGTTTTTGTCAGTTTGTTTTGTCACAGCAATAGAAACAAAAGCAGAACAGTTAACTACATACCCATATTATATACAGACACATGGAAATGTATGTGGTTTATATTCTGTATTTAACTTTGTTATTTATATTAAATCACATATATAGAAATATAGCTAATATAGTACATATAATCGAATAGGTAATATAGTATGTAGCTATAATTATATACCTTTGTAAGTATTGTTAATTATAATTATTTATACATTTATTTTCACATAAATATATTTTTATAACACATAGATATATTTTATATAACTATTATATAGTATATATAAATGGAATATAGCATAAAATTAAAATATTTTCTATACCATTTTAGTTTTCTATATGTAATGATAGCACTATATAGTAAGATAACTGTATATATGTATATCCATGTGTATAGATAGATGTAGTGTGTGCAACCTTATTTATGTATAGTAAGCACCCTCCTACTCCACAAGAAGGCCCCTAGGTTGTAGACCGCCTGGTCAATCACTGATTAGAGAAACTTACTGTCTGCAGTCTGGGTCACAACCAAGATCTGTTACCACCCTTAGGAAAGGAACTCTGGTCAACAAGCAGATGTTCAGCATGTGCTGGCGACACCATCATGCCAGCTGTTAACCCCTCAGTTCTTGAATCCTGGAATGGGGGGGCATAGAAGGAACCCCTGAAGCTGCTGAGTAGCAGAATGGAAGACCTTTATTGTAACAGCTTTACTGGCACACCCAGGTTCTGTGAAGCACTAGCTTTACTATCTTGGGTCATATTGCAGATTGTATGTGTATGCATGTGTGTGTGTATGTATGTATGTGAATGTCTGTGTATGTATGTATGTGAGTGTGTGCATGGGTGTGTATATATGTGAGTGTGTGTGCATAAGTGTGTATGTATGTGAATGTGTATGTGTGCATGTGTGTATGGGTGTATATGTGAGTGTGTATATGTGAATGTGTGTGTTTGTGTGTGTTTATGCATACATATACACATGGGTGTGCATGTGTGTGTTTGCACATGAGGAGGCCAAAGGTCACC
Organism: Arvicola amphibius; assembly: GCF_903992535.2. Taxonomy (NCBI): domain Eukaryota; kingdom Metazoa; phylum Chordata; class Mammalia; order Rodentia; family Cricetidae; genus Arvicola; species Arvicola amphibius. Next base: position 118,653,003 of record NC_052047.1, read on the forward strand.
CTTGACTGTCATTCCTCAGGTGCTGTCCAGCTTATTTTTTGAGAAAGCATCTTTAGTTGGCCTGGAACTTACTGATTGGACATAGCTGACTAGCCAGTGAGCTCCAGGAAGTCACCTATCTCTGCCTTCTTAGTGCTGGGATTTTAAGTGTGTGCCTCTACACCAGCTTTATTTTTCACATGGGTTCTGGGAATCAAACTCAGGTTTCTATGTCTGACTGACTGAGGCATCTCCCCGGCCCCTTAGGTGCCCCCTGCACTGTGAGCTGGGCTCCCCAGAGCAGAGGTCTTTGAGAGAAGCTGAGCCCTGGATCCCTGATGCGGGTCTGATGTGACCCATGCATCCTGTAAGAGCCTGCAGGAGGACTTCCTGGCTTCTGCAGAGAATTTGGTCATTAAAAACCAGAGCAGAGGTGGGGGTTGGTGTCCAGGTGTGAACTCTGCCATGCATCCCCACCTGCACTGTCAGCACCCCAGAGAACCTCAACAGTGGCTGTGGCTGCGGTCAGCCCATTATGTTGATAATTTTTGTTTTCTCCTCCAAACCAAGGCACCCTTGTTTATCCTTTTCCGTCCCTCCAATAACAAAGTCAATCCACGCCCCACCCTCTAGCTGGCTCCTGAAATCAATAGGCTTGGAAATGTCAATGTATTCCTGAGTGAGCTGCTGGGGGCTGCTAGGGGGAAGTGGGGTGAGCGCAGGAACAAGGAGGAGCTGTCTGGCAGCTGACTGGCATCTCTAGGCAAACAGGTTGTCCTGTGCAAACCAGATCAGGCAGAACCCTGTGCACACCCAGTCTCTGGGCACACAGACACGGCCTTTCCAATAGTAGAAGTTCCTATCTGTCGCTGTCATAGTTGCCTCCCAACCTCCAAGCCAACTACAAATAGTTTGCAGCTTCTTAATAGTGGTCAAGGAAACCCTGTGGTGGTCACACCCATGGTCTAAGTTGAGATTTTATTGCTGTGATTAATATTATGGCCAAACCCAACTCAGGTTGGAAAGGCTCACTTGGTTTCCAGCAATGAAGGAAGTCAGGGCAGGAACTCAAGGCAGCAACCTGGAGGCAGAGATTGAAGCAGAGGCCCTGGAGGAGTTGTGCTTACTCACGTGCTCCTCACAACTTGATTAGCTTGCTTTAAAAAAAAATTACACCAAGGACTGTTTGCTCAGTGTTGGCTGCCCACAGTGAGCTGGGCCCTCCTACATCAATCATCAATCAAGAGAATGTCCCATAAGCTTGGTCACAGAGATTTTTTTTTCAAGTGAAGTTCCCTCTTCTCAAGTCACATTGGCTTGTGTCAAGTTGACATAAAACCCAGCCAACACACTCATTCTAATGCCACCCTCAGTTTCCCTGTGGGTGTCATCTTGTCACCTCATCCATGATGCTGGAGTGTGGGAGGCACAGGAGGTCTGGCGTATTGGCTGTGGAGAGACATGGAGCTGACTACTGGTAAACCAGCTCTGAAACCGTCATGGCAACTTGTTGGGATGTCAGCCAATCAGAAGGCCGGGTATCCAACTGAGACTTCAGCTAGCATCCCAAAGAACAAGGTGCTGAGCCCATAGTCAGAGGTTATTGGTTGGGTAAAGAGGTGTGTTAATATGGAATATTTGCTGCGTGCCAGTCATGCCATTAATACCACCATTTTACCAGAACACATCTTTTCCCATTCTAGTGGCTCAGCAGCACACGATTACCTTAAGTTCAGGTGGTCACTTGCAGCAAAACCAAGGCTATGATTTCTGAGCTCAAAACTCCTACTCCTCTCCATCTCTGTGTCTCCCTCCCTCCCCCGCTCTCTCTGTGACTTTTCTCAGGCCTGTTTGACTCACGCATGGGGGAAGGAAGGCCTGGGAAGGATCCGAAGCATAGCAAGAGGCATGCCTATAATGTGCTTAGTTGTACTTTATACTTCAAAATAGTTGATGCTATTATTATCTTCATAATTATTCTGCTTTGTGTGAAACATTTGCTTTCAGACATTTCTGGCTTCAGCACATTTGTAAAAATATTTTTCTTTTCTTTTTTTCTTTTTTTTTTTTACTCTGAAGACATATAAAGTAAATTCTGATAGCATATCTGTCTTCAAAGAGATAGCCATCTGGTTATGAGCGGGGGGTATGAAAAGAGGGGGAGAAACAAGGCAAAGTTGTGTCAGCTTCATCACTTAGGGGGAGCAGAGAGGAGTTCCGTGGAGCCTGAGGAAGCCAACTTCTCCAAGGGTCCGTGGGGATCTGATGAAAGGCCATGAGGTGTCACCCCTGGGAGTGCATCAGGCTGTGAGCGGAAGGGACAGCATTGGGGAGATGACCTGGGCCACCAGGGAAAGCTGCAGGTGGATTGTGGTCTCTGAGATGCCACAGGGTTTCCTGAGAAATGGCCAGGGCTGGACTGGATGGCACCTGCACTGGATTCGTGCAGGAAGGTGTTCCTGGCCGAAGGGTAGAAATTTTGTCCTTGGGGTTTGGCTGCTTGAAGATTCTCTCTCTCTCTCTCTCTCTCTCTCTCTCTCTCTCTCTCTCTCTCTCTCTCTCTCTCTCTCTCTCTCTCTGTGTGTGTGTGTGTGTGTGCACGTGCACAGGTGTGTGACTGTGTGTATGTGCCTCTCTGTGTGCTCATGTGCACATGCCTGGGTGTGTGACCGTGTGTGTGTTTGTGCGTACATGTATGTGCATCTTGGTGTGTGTGTTGTTTCTCAGGTTTGTTCACTTTTTCCTTTTGAAACAGGATCTGTCTCTGGCCTAGAGCTCACCAACAAAGCTAGACAGCCAGTTAATGAGTTACAGGGACCCTCCTGTCTCTGCCTCCCCAAGGTGTGAATGTGTGGGTTGCACACCACCACATCTTTTTTTTTTTAAATTATAAAAAACTTATTATTTTATGTGTATGGGTGTTTTGGCTGTGTACATGTCTGTGTACTATGTGAGTCGCTTGTGCCCACAGAAACCAGAAGAGAGTTTCAGACAATCTGGAATTGGAGTTACAGACAATGTGAACCATCATGTGTCTGGGAGAGCAGCCAATACTCTCAACTACTGAGCCACCTCTCCAGCCTCCTGACTTTTTTGTTTTTAAATGGTTTGTGGGGATGGAACTCAAGTCCTGTGGCATACCCAGTAAGCACTTTACCGAGTCATCTCCCAGCTCTCCTTGGAGACTTTCAAATGTTGCAAACTCGAAACTTTGTTTCAGATGACTTTTGTGTCTTTTGTGGGATTTTACTGGGGATGACTGCAGGTGGGGAAGCTGACAGGGTCAGTGGCAGGACTGGCCCCAGCATCCTTGAGTTTCTGAAGGTCCCCACCAGCTGTTTGGATGTGAAACGTACTTCACAGACTCATGTGTATGGGTGCTTGGTTCCCGGCAAGTGGAGCTGTTTGGGGGGAATGGTGGGACCTTTAGGAGGTGGGTGCTCAGAAGCAAGCCTTGAGGTCACAGTCCAGCTTCAGTTCCTGTCTGAATGGTCTCCCCAGCTGTGGACAAAGTGTTTGTGCTCCCGACACCATGGAGCCACTCTCTGCCCTGCCTGCCTTACCACGATGGACTACATCCCTTGAGCTGTGATCTACAATATGGCCCTGCCTGTGTTTGTTTCTGACAGACATTCTATTACAGAAGTGAGTAAAGCCACTGGTAACACTCAGCAGGGTCTTCCCCTGCAGTTTTAAGTTGGTGGCTTTGTTTGCCCTAGTCATGGCTTGGGGAGATCAAGGGAGAGTAAGTCTCAAACTCAATGTGATGAACAAATCTTTTTTGCTGTCGTCTCATGGAGACCAGTTACTAACTGTGGACGGATCGATTCAGTGGTGTGCCTTCTACAGGGCTGTGCTGAGGACAGTGGACATCCCCAAATGCCATGAAGGACTTGTTTGGACTGCGCATATTACATGGCCCTGACTTGGCATTGTCTGATGCCTCCCTCAAGGATCTGAAAGAAGATTCTTTACCCCAATTTTCAACTCTTTTAGTGGAAAAGGTAGCATTCCACGAAACAGAAAGATAGAAGGTTGGCTTCGGGCCCTTGGTTCTTTAGATGCCCAGGTTTGTGCCAGGGTCTTACTATCTCTAAACCTTAGTTTAATATCTGAAAAGCCAGGCCATTGGCATTTATCTTGCTTTGGAAGGAAATGGAATGACATTCTGAAGGTGCTCTCTGCTGGATGTGTTTCTACATAAGGGGTCTATGTATGTGAGTCTCTTTACCTAGAGGGGATAGCTGTGGCTAGTCACTTATTTACTTACCTTGGGGACTTTGATATCAATCTCCAGTCAAACAAGATCTGGTGTCAAAACAGTTCCTATGTTTTGTTGCTGTATGGCAGAGTAACCAGAGGAGTGTAAGGAGACACTCCATTGGCTCATACAGCGAGTACACATTTATCAAAATTAAATAAGACCAGGCAGCTACAAGCATACATATACAGATACAAAGAAACTGTCCAGGGAGTTCTAGCTGTTGCTTCCCCAGGATTGCAACTGTATGGCACCATACCTGGCCTATTCTCACGAACTTCAGGACTCAGGCCCACATGCGTGCACAGCGAGCACCCCCTCTGGTTCCCACCCTCCCGTTCCCCTTCTGAAGATTTCACCACAGTCTCGCCTGCCAGCGTTTCCACGCTGCCAGGATTTTGTGCTGAGGAGCCGTCTCTCTGCCACCTCCTCTGCCCTCTGAAAGATGAAATTGTCGGCCAGGCAAGGCAAGGCTTTATCAGATGAGACACCTGGCAGATGTCCAGAGGACGCCATTCCCCACTGCGGCTCCATCTTGCCTCTATGCCAGCTTTCTAATCTGTATTAGGAAAACACGGGCTGGTTGATTGCCCTGTAATAGACTTTCACAACATTAGCCCTCGTCTCCCTTTCTTCCAGCTCTCTGGGATATTTGTTTTCATTTTCAATTCGGGTTCCATTCAATTAGCTGCTTGTTTGGACTCAGGCACGAGACTGGGCATGGAGGATAGAGGGTAGGAATAGCAGTGTCAGCCCCGCCTAAAGGTGACCACTGGGTGGGACTGGGGGAGGGGGTGAGAGAAGCAGAGGTATCAGTCCACACCAGTCAGCCAACCCAGAGACCACACCCCAAATACTGTGGCCATTGTAAGCTGTAATCTTGGTGCTAGGGAGATAGCTTAGTAGGCGAAGTGTTTGCTGTGCAAGAGGGAGGACCTGAGGTTGATCTCCAGATCACACCTAAAATACAGCCTGCTGACTTGTGCTCGTAATTCGCTCTCTGGGGAGCTGGACGTAGAGTCCTGGAGTCTACGTTGATGGCCACCTAGCCAAGCCTAATCAGTAAGCTTCAGGCTCCAGGGAGAGACCCCGTCTCAAAAAAAATCAAAGCAGATGGCTCATGTGGAAAGACACCTGTGGTTGACGTCTGGTCTTTACGTGCACACACATATACCCCACACACATAATGACAAAGTATTAAATAAGTGAACGAGTAAAATGAAGACCCACGGAGAGAGGAGGGACAAGGGTACAGGAGTGGGAGAAGGAGGAAGATGAAGCAAGGTTCTGAGGGGTGAGGCAGGGTCTGCTAAGAGCAGGAAGAGCATCTGGCTTCTGTCAAGATGAAGAACCGTAAGCTGGTGCTGGGTGCTGTTAAGCAGCTTGGTGCTTCAGGGCACGCAGAGTGTACGGCAGACATGAGAGGGGATGGGAGGCAGAGAAGAGTTTGCGAGGTGGGCTGAGGGAGGTGATGTGCTCTTGAATTTGTGGGTTTAACTGAACCGTGTCTCTGCTGTTGACTCTCTGTTTTTCGGTGTCAGCTGTGGATTCCAGTTCATGTGATTTATTTGTGTGTTCTCTGCCTGGCTATGTTGAGTGTTCATCCCTGTATGTCTGGATGGTGTGGGGAGCTCTGGGAACACAAAGGAAGACGGAGGCCAGGCAAGGACAGCCATGGACTCCAGCCTCACTCTTCTCCCTCTGCCCCATGCTAGCAAATGCCCCCTTAAACATTCTCTGGGAACCGGGTTATTTCTTATGTGGGAGAGTGCTCCATCTCCAGACCTCAGGAGGATCAGGAGTTCAAGGTCATCTTTGGTTACCCAGTGAGTCTGAGGCCAGCCTGAGTTACCTGAGACCCTGTCTGAAACAAAAGGAAGCAAAAACAGCGAAAGAAAAACACATTTCTTGTAAAGTTGCCTAAGCTCATCTTGAACACACGATATAGCCCATGCTGGCCTTGAACTTGCCATCCTCCTGCCTCAGCCTCCTGAGTAGCTGGGATGACAGACCTGCACCTTCAGGTCTGGCTGTGTCAGGAAATTATTAAGACCCATGTTAAGCAAGCAATTCCTTTCGTCTGTTTTGAGAAAAGTCACTCATGTTTTTTGATGGTAGCCTTTTCTGTGTCCTCAAAGGAAAAAAAAACAAATTTACAAAAAATTAAAAAGAAAAATATCCAGGCAACATGAAACAGGACGGCAGGACTGTGGTCTCAAGCCCCAGAGGTGCCTCTCTGAGATCACTGTGGTAAATCCACTTACAGTTTCCATCCCCCACAACGTCCTGTGTTAGATCACACAGCTATTTTGATATCTCCATTGTGATATTTATTTTAAGACATCAGTTGGGTTTTAAATAGCTCAATAGTGAACTCTGGCCTTTGGGGAAGGCAAACTAATTATTTCCTGAGCCTCTCGACATAGTTCCTCTACCCTCCTCCCCTGCCCCTGTCAGTCTGAGAAGGAAGCTTGGAGCCAGCTGCAAGGCGGGACAGGAACTCAGAACCTTGGGGTCCAAAGCCACAGCTGCTGGCCAAAAGAACCCAGGCATCCCCAGAGAGTGTGGGCATCAGAGCGGCGCACACATGGTTCTGGGTGGGGTAAAGTTCGGTTGTCACCGTGCTGAAGAGAGGTGGTTGAGGCCTCCCACGGGTGCTTGGTTGCTCAGCAGTGATACAAAGCTGAGGGTTTCAGGCTGATTTTACTGATGGAGAAAGGATGTCAGATCTTTGTCCAAGGTCACAGAGGCAGGACGTTGAGAGCGGTCTGCCTGACACTGGATTGTATGAGATTAAACACCTTGACAATTTTCATTTTGTTTTTTGAGATGTGGTCTTCTGCTGTAGCCTAGGTTGGCCTTAAACTCATGGCTACCTTCCTGCCTCTTGTTCCTGCTCCTAGGATCCCAAATACAAGCCATCATGCCTGGCTTGCTGTGCAACCTTGGGCAGCTAACTTACATTCTCGGAGTGTGTGTTTCTCCCCTCATTCAACAGATATAAAATACCTACTGTGTCTCCATTTTTGTAGAAGTGAAATGCTGGATGAGTCAGGCTTTGTGAAATGTCTTAATCCACCACCTCTGGCTTTCCACGGTCCTGATGTGCCCTTCAGGGATCCACTGAAGATGGCACAGCTCTCCCAGCTGCATGAGGAACATCCCTCACCCTTCATTTTTTCCTAGTTCCACACCTTGGGCTTAGCCTCGTCTCTGGTTCTCCTGCTCACAGGGTCTCCTGGTGTCCCCCTTATACTGCTTTCTCAGAGTGATGCTTTACGGCAGGGGTAGGGCTCAGTTTAGGGTGTGCAGAGGAGAGGCCACTGTTCAGTCTGGAGGTGTAGGGGAGTGTCTCTAAGGGCGCTTGTGGAGATGATGATTTGGAAGTGAGTAGAGCAGGCCATCTAAGGCGTTGCAGAGACAAGGCATTTGCTGGATGCCTGGGCGTTTGTGCCGGTTCACCTGAATCTGAGCGCGGAGCTACTTATTTGTCTTTGTTGAGACCACAGGGTCTCACTATTTCTCTCAGGTTGATCTCAAACTCTAGATAGATCCTCCTGTCTCTGCCTCTTGAGTACTGGCGTCATAGGTGTGCAACACAGTGCTTGGCTGATATGTTAAGTACTGTGTGTGTGTGTGTGTGTGTGTGTGTGTGTGCGCGCGCGCGCGCACGTGTGCGTGTGTGCTTGCGTGTGCATGTGCGCACGCACTTTTTTCTCATAGCAAAGATTGCTCCTTGTACACATACATTTCCCACAGATCCTGACTTATGGGGAGGCACAGAGCCATCCCTGGGGAAGACTCAGTCGCTGACTTGTTATCGTATGACAAGGGGTGGGTTCTGCTGGGGAGATGGAGATCAAAGTCAGTACAGAAAAGTCATAAAGCAGAGAGCCTGGCAGATCTTCTGCCAGCCTATGTTTGCTGTGAGCCTCAGTTTCCTTATCTGTGAAATGGGGCTGTTAGACAGAGATCTAGATATTTAACAGTCTTAAAGGGCATCAAGGCTGGGACTCTCCCACATACAGAAGAAGAACTATAGACACATGACCAATCACGAGTCAGAGGCTGGGACCTAAGCGCTGTCTCTGACTCTGGGAGGACACCTGGCATCTGAACAGCTAGAAGGTCACAAACAGAAAACTCTCTAAGCTTGACCCTACTTGACGCTAGACTCTTAACACCCCCATGAACTTATTGTTTAGGAGATTTTAACATAGACACACCACTCATACGCCTGTGAGAGTCAGTCCAAACGGGCCTGTCAATCACCTGAATAGAGATTCCCCCCAGAAAGCTGTCTGTCCTCGAGTCTTCAGAAATGGTGTCAAGCTTACCCCAAAATAGGTCAGCCCAATGGTCTCTCTGGCCAGTGACCTCTCTTATCCCTGGACAGTGCTTTAAGTTTCTCTGTGGTAAACTTGGCCTATCGTCTATGCTACGCTCTGGAGGATCTTCTGAATCCTTTCCATGTAGATCACAAGGGCAAGAGAGCTGGGGAGTCGAGGGTGACATCCTTTGGCATTTCTGCCCTGGTTGGGCTTATGTGTGTGTGCATGCTTCTGTGAGTGTGAGTACACATATGGAGATATGCATGTGCGTCTGGGTTACTGCCCTCAGTATGATGTTTTCTAGATCCATCCATTGCCTGCAAATTTCAACATGTCATTTTTTCTGCTGTATAGTATTCCATTATGTAAATGTACCACATTTTACTTATCCATTCTCCAGTTGAGGAACATTTAGGTTGTTTCCAGGTTCTGGCTATTACAAATAATGCTGTTATGAACATAATTAAGCACATGTGCTTATGGTATGACTGAGCATCCCTTGGATACATACATACATACATACATACATACATACCTGTGTATGTGTATATCCAAAAGTGGAAAGTGGTATTTCTGGGCCTTGAGGTAGGTTGTTTCCTAATTTTCTGAGAAATCACCACACTGACATCTAAAGGGGTTGTACCAGTTTGCATTCCCACCAGCAATGCAGAAGAGTTCCCTTTACCCCACATCCTCTCCAGCATAAGTTGTCTTCAGTGATTTTGATCTTTGCCATTCTTACAGGTGTAAGATAGAATCTCAAAGTTGTTTTGATTTGCATTTCTGTGATGACTAAGGATGTTGAGCATTTCCTTAAGTGTCTTTCAGCCATTTTAGATTCCTCTGTTGAGAGTTCTCTGTTTAGGTCTGTACCCCATTTTTTTATTGGATTATTTGCTCTTTTGATGACCAATTTCTTGAGTTTTTTGTATATTTTGGAGATCAGTTCAGTATGGGGTTGGTGAAGATCTTTTCCCATTCCGTAGGCTGCTTTTTTTGTCTTGTTGACTGTGTCCTTTGCTTTACAAAAGTTTCTCAGTTTCAGGAGGTCCCATTTATTAATTGTTTCTCACAGTGTCTGTGCTACTGGGGTTATATTTAGAAAGTGGTCTCCTGTGCCAATGTATTCAAGTGTACTTCCCACTATGAACTTCTATGAAGTTCATGTTGTTTTTACTTTGGTTTTATGTTGAGGTCTTTGATCCATTTGGACTTGAGTTTTTTGCATGGTGATAGATATGGATCTATTTTTATTCTTCTACATGTTGATATCCAATTATGCCTGCATTATTTGTTGAAGATACTTTCTTTTTTCTATTTTATATACTTTGCTTTTTTGTTAAAAAAATCAGGTGTTTGTAGGTGTGTGGATTGATATCTGGGTCTTTGATTTGGTTTCATTGGTCCTCCTGTCTGTTGTTATACCAATACCAGGCTGTTTTCAGTAATGTAGCTCTGTAGTAGAGTTGGAAGTCAGGGATTGTGATGCCTCCAGAAGTTCCTTTATTGTACAGGATTGTTTTGGCTATCCTGGGTTTTTTGATTTTCCATATGAAGTTGAGTATTGTTCTTTTGAGGCCTGTGAAGAATTTTTTTGGGGATTTTGATGGGCATTGCATTGAATCTGTAGATTGCTTTTGGTAAGATTGTGATTTTTACTATGTTAATTCTACTTACCCAAGAACATGGGAGATCTTTTCATTTTCTCGTGTCTTCTTCAATTTCTTCATTCAAAGATTTAAAGTTCTTGTCATACAGGTCTTCCACTTGTTTGGTTATAGTTAAACCAAAATATTTTGTTATTTGTGGCTATTGTGAAGGGTGATGTTTCTCTGATTTTTTTTCTCAGTTCATTTATTATCTGTATAAATGAGAGCTACTGACTTTTTTGATAATATAATAATATTTTTGATAAATTATCTTTTTGATAATAATAATAATAATCTTGTATCCTGCTATGTTTCTGAAGGTGTTTATGAGTTGTAGAAGTTCCTTGGTAGAATTTTTGGCATCATTTATGTAAATTATCATATCATCAGCAAACAGTGAGAGTTTGACTTCTTTTTCAATTTGTATCCCCTTGATCTCCTTTTGTTGTGCCACAATCACAAATCCCCAAAGTGGTCAAGTGTTCCCTACATCTAGTTTTTTAAGACTTAAAAGACAAAAAAAGTAAAACTCAGGCTGGGGAAATGGTTTAGTGGATAAGAGTGCTTGCTTTGGAAACATGAGAACTTGAGTTCAAATCCCTAGCACCCACATAAATGGCTAGTTATGGCTACACGTGTCTTTCAGATCCTAGTGCTGTGGGAGGTAGAGACAAGAGTTACTCTGCAGCTGGTAGGCAGCCAGCCTTGCTTCAGGCTCAGTGACAGAGCCTGCCTCAAGGGGATAAGGCAGAATGATGTCCTCTTCTGGTCTCTGCGTATACGTGCTGGTTGCACCCCATACAATACATATATTCATAAACACATGGAAAAACCCAAGTTGCATCAACAATGTTGTCAATAAGAACAAGGCAGAAAAGATCCAGCAACTGTGAGGAAGAGATAGAGATGGTTAGTTGCAAAAATACAGTCCTGACAAAAGGAAATGCTTTTGGTAGGAAAGTGTTTTTTTTTTTTTTTTTTTTTTTTAATTGGGTTAATTAGCATTTTATTTATTTTTTTTTCTCATGGTTTATTTTTTTTTATATTTAAAAATTTCCATCTCCTTCCCTCCTCCTCCCCCCTCCCTCCCCTCCTTCTCCCCTTTCTCTCCCCTCCTTCTCCCCCTTCCCTCCCCTCCCCTCCACCCATACCTCCCCTCCCTCCCTCTCAAGGCCAAGGAGCCATCAGGGTTCCCCACTCTATGCTAAGACCAAGGTCCTCCCAACTCCCCCCAGGTCCAGGAAGGTGATCGACCAAGCTGAGAAGGCTCCCACAGAGCCCGTCCATGAAGAACAATCAGAGCCCAGAGCCATTGTCCTTTGCTTCTCAGTCAGCCCCCGCTGTTGGCCACACTCAGAGAGACGGGTTTGGTCGCATGATCCATCAGTCCCATTCCAACTGGAGTTGGTGATCTCCCATTAGTTCTGTCCCACCGTCTCCATGAGTGAACGCACCCCTCTCGTTCCTGACTTTCTCCCTCATGTTCTCGCTCCTTCTGCTTTAAGTCTTTGAAGAAAGAAATTGAAGAGGATACCAGAAAATGGAAGGATCTCCCCTGCTCGTGGATTGGGAGGATCAACATAGTAAAAATGGCAATTCTACCAAAAGCAATCTATAGATTCAATGCAATCCCAATCAAGGTCCCATTAAAATTCTTCACAGAGATTGAGAGGACAATAATCAACTTTATATGGAAAAACAAGAAACCCAGGATAGCCAAAAAAATCTTATACAATAAAGGTACTTCTGGAGGCATTACCATCCCTGACTTCAAACTCTATTACAGAGCTACAGTATTGAAAACGGCTTGGTATTGGCATAAGAACAGAGAAGTTGACCAATGGAATCGTATAGAAGACCCGGATCTTAAACCACAAACCTATGAACACCTGATTTTTGATAAAGGAGCCAAAAGTACACAATGGAAAAAAGAGGGCATCTTCAACAAATGGTGCTGGCATAACTGGATGTCAACCTGTAGAAGAATGAAAGTAGATCCATATCTATCACCATGCACAAAACTCAAGTCCAAATGGATTAAAGACCTCAATATTAATTTGAACACATTGAGATTGATAGAGGAGAAAGTGGGAAGTACTCTACAACAAATGGGCACAGGGAACCGTTTCCTATGCATAACCCCAGCTGCACAGACTTTAAGGGCAACATTGAATAAATGGGACCTCCTGAAGTTGAGCAGCTTCTGTAAAGCAAAGGACATTGTCACTAAGACACAAAGGCAGCCTACTGACTGGGAAAAGATCTTCACCAACCCTGCAACTGACAAAGGTCTGATCTCTAAAATATATAAGGAACTCAAGAGACTAGAAGGAAAGTGTTTTACATGGCAAAATAGTTTTGTAGAAGATTGTTCCAGAATGGGCAAAGGGGAAAATTGGGACAAAACTAGGAAGTTAGGGTATGTCACAAGAAGATCTACGAAACTACTAGGATAATGGTGTGGGTCTGATTAAACTGACTATTAAAATGTCTAAGGTCAAATTCAGGACTATTTAAAATTAGAGCCCGATTTGCTGCCTGAAACCATAAGGCTTTCTTAAAATCTCGATCTGTTTTTAGTTGAATTAGTGAAGACAGGTGTTGAGAAACAAGGATTTTTGTATTTTACTTCCATTTTCTGATGAGTTTGTCAGGCTTTTAACTACCTAGGGAATAAAGTGCGGATTGTCAAAATCTACTTGAGAATCTGCTTACTTTGTCAGACTTTAAGTATTACACAACAGCTAAACTAAAACCTGTCATTTGTTCTTCTAGGCTGGTGTAGTTGGCATTTAGATGTTCAGCAGCCTCACGTAGAGGTCAAAGCCAATGAGGAGAAAGGTCTAAGACAAAAGACAGGATTTTGGTCCAGGTCAGGAAGATCCCAGGGGACAATGGGTGCTCTAAAGACTTACCTACAACTCTGGTAAGTCACCCATCCTCTTGATCATAGATCATAGGTCATGGAGACCTGGCCATTCCAGCAGGTGATATGGTTGGTAAAGAAAAACTCTAGAGGAACGAAGGGTTGCTTTCCCAAGTCCCTGTGATGGTTATTAATGCTTGTCAAGTTGACAGTATTTAGAGTCATCCATGAGAGGGCTCTCTGAGCATAGCTGTGAGGGTTACATAGATTAGGATAACCTAGGCACAGCTGTGAGGGATTTTGTAGATTAGGGTAGCCTAGACACAGATGTGATAGAATGGACTATGTAGATTAGGATAGCCTAAGCACAGCTGTGAGGGATTCTGTAGACTAGGGTAGCCTAAGCACAGCTGTGGTGGGTACGTAGATTAGGATAGCCTAGGCACAGTTTTGATGGGTATGTAGATTAGAATAGCCTAGGCACAGCTGTGAGGGATTCTGTAGATTAGGATAGCCTAGGCACAGCTGTGAGGGATTCTGTAGATTAGGATAGCCTAGGCACAGCTGTGACGGATTCTGTAGATTAGGATAGCCTAGGCACAGCTGTGAGGGATTCTGTAGATTAGGATAGCCTAGGCACAGCTGTGAGGGATTCTGTAGATTAGGGTAGCCTAGACACATCTGTGATGGGTATGTAGCTTAGGATAGCCTAGACACAGATGTAAGGGATTTTCTTGATAACATTATCAGAAATGGATAGATCCACCCTGAATATGGCAGCACTTTCTAGTGGTGGCTACACATACAGAGGCTTGAGGGAAAAGCTTTTGCTTTTGCCTGCTTGCCTTTGTGTCTCTATAGCAAGTTCACTCACCGTGTTTATGAGTTCATCTACCCTGTTGTTGCCACCGCTGCCAGGCACTGATGCTCAAATCCAGCTTCTGTCTTATCATGGGGCCTGAGGATCAGTGGTTCTTCAAGAAATCTCCAGGCCTTCATCACCAGATTGGGACTGTGGAGACATCCAGCTGCATGGGCAAACTAGGTTCTTGGCCTTTCTAGTGTGAAAGCCATTGTTGGACTACCCACTGTCCTACTATGAAGCCAATTTAATAGAACCTCCTTTAAATATATATCCATTTTACTGGTTCATCTAGAGAAACATGGTTAATACAGTCACTCCAAGGAGCTTCAACTGACCTAACAATAAGAGAAGGAAAGGTTAATTTTGGGCTACCTATAGAGTTTTAGATACCCCAAATGACAATAAAATGAAAGAATGGAATAATTGGTAATAATACAAAACAAAAGGAGACAGACTAGATTTTAAAATTGTCAAACAATCCTTCATCTCCTGTAGGCCTTCCCATTCACTCTGAACATGAATTACTGACATGCTGCACAGGGCAACCATGGCCATCTCAGCTACAACCAGATTGAAGGCATCCGTTCTTCTCCTAACTGGAAACAGTATTTCCTCTAGCCTGAACCTGGAGTGAGATTTCAGTTCTGAATGAGTAAATTCTTTCACTTGGGCTTTTAAACTTCTTGCTCACTCTCTATCACCCCAATACTGACCAGTAAATTATTCTTCCATTTGTCTTCTCAAGACTGCCTCAAAGTTATAATGGTCCTTTACTTACTCAGTCTGTGGCTAAAGATAATCCCACCCAGGTCTCATCTGCTTTAGACAATCTTTAAAATCATAATCAAGCCATGTCAGATACACAACCTTCATTGGACTGAGAAAGAAGGATGCGACTTGTTATACGTGAAGAGATGAACTTCGGACACTCTTCACATGTTCTTATCTCTGCTGAGCCTCCACTGTGCTAATTCTCACTGCTTAATAGAGTCCTTGACTCTGCAGATGGCAAGCAGGGCAGAGTGAATTCTATGTATAAAGTACATCCCGTGATGGCTATCTTCAGCTAATTGAAACAACCGAGAATTACCCGGAAAGAGAGTCTCGTTGAGGGGTTGTCCACACCACAATGTATTAGCCTGTGAGCACACCTATGGGAGATTGATTTAATTAGATTAATTGATGTAGGAAGACCCAGCCCTCTGTGGGCAGCACAATTCCCTAGGCAGGAGGTCCTAAACTGTTTAAGAGGGGCAAAATCGACCTGAGCACTAAGCGGGTGTTTATTCAATGTTCTGCACTCCTCACTGCGGACGTGATGTGACTAGCTGCTTGAAGTCTCAGTCTTCACTTCCGCACATTGATAGACTGTAACCTTCTCTCCCAAGTTTATTTGTGTCAGGGTATTTTGCAAAACTAGAACGCTGTCAACTTGAACACAGACCACAGTTACAGCACTAAGAGAGATGACTCCTTCCCTGTTTTGGAGATGGGAGATTGCCCTATAGCAGGTGCAATGCAAGATGACCCCAGCACACGGGAGCCAGTTTTCCTACTTATGCTCATCTATGCTGAGGGCAGGGGAGGGTTACATAGGCTTGCACACCTAGGGAGGATCAAGGACTCTGTTACCCCAAGCTCCTGGCCTTCCTCTTCAGCTTCCTCTCTTTGCTCTTTACAGCTCTGCCCTACCAGTGTGGGGGCTTTTAATAAAAAAAAAATCACATTTATTTATTTTTGCTGAGCCTGGGATAGTTCCAAGAATGGTATAAAGGTTCAATAATTTGTTGGGGGAGAAACACATACTAACCCCCATCTCCTATCCTCTCTCCTCCTTTGCCTTCAAGATGGAGTTGGTGTGGCTAGGTCACATGTTGTCTGCCCCTGAGGCTTTCTTCATAGACACATTTCACATAGGGCTCGGCTCCACCGACAGGAGGCTTGTGGGTGGCCAAGGAGGTCAGGGAGTGTTTCTGCAAGAGGCTTCCTTTGCTGTCTGCTTTGTTTAGTCAGACTTGAAAGGAACATGTTGTCTGTGCTCTGGGATGAGTGACAGACATTCTCCCAGTATCTTAGTCTTTTTTAAATTAGAAAACTAGGTAGTATACAAAATAATAGGTTTTACTACGCTGTTTTCATGCGATCGTATCATTGCAACTTGATCATACTCATCCCACCACCCTTCCTCGTGACACCATCTTGTTTCCTCCCTTCTGCTAAAGACTCCCACTGTGCCTTAGATCCATGCCTGGCCCACTTTGAAGCTCCTTCCCTCAGTGGACGTTTTTCTCCTCTTCTAATAAAGAATCGATAAAAACTCACAGTCAATATTATTGACGCCTCCAGCAGCAGATCCATTCTTCCTCCCTCTGCTGCAAACTGCGTCAGAGCCCCCTCTGTGACCAAGTGTCTGTGACGCACACAATAAGGGCATTCTCCTTGCATACTTCCTTTGTAAGCATTGAGATTGTCTTCAGACACATGAGCGTGTTCATGAAATGGACTGAAATCTGTCCCCGTGTCTTGAAAGCTCACCTGGACTGCGTTTTGAAATATAATTAGTAGGGCTGCAGTGGTGGCACCGTAGGCAGTGAGTTCAGTTCCCAGCATGCACATCGGGCAGTCCACAGCCTCCTATATCTCTAGCTCCAATGGGTCCAACTTCTCTGGTCCCAAGGGTACCTGGCTTAACACGAGATATCTGCCCCCCCCCCATATAAAACTTAAAAAATATTTCTTAAAACATAGTTGAAAAGACAGTAGCCAGTCTGGCATTGTGGCTCATGCTTGTAATTCTAGCATCTGGAATTATAGGGAGTGGCAGGTCATTCTAATTTGAGACTGTACCAGGATACATGAGACCTTGACTCTGTCTCAAAAAGAAAAAAAATCAGAAACAAGTTATTTTTCTTGACACCTCGCTTCTCACACAATACAATGTGGTGTTTTCCTGGAAGAGATGTTCCAATTTCTGAGCCAAAAGATATGTCAGCATTGTCATGTGTGATGGCTAATTCACTGCCAAATTGCTTAGATTCAGAATCACTATGGAAACCCATCTCTGGGTGGGTCTATGAGGGAGTTTCCAGAAATATTTAGCTGAAGTGGGAAGGTCCATCCAAACAGGGTGGCACCATGCCTCCTGGACTGAGAGAAAAGGAGAAAGTGAGCACGGAGCACCGGTAACGTTGCTCTCTGCTCCCTGAGTGTGGACACAATGGGACCACTCACCTCAGGCCCTTTCCTCCCTGACTTCATCACAGTTGCATACCACATCCTCAAAATGTGACTTAAAATAATCCCCTTCCCCTGAAGTTGCTTTTGTTTCTCATGCATTTTGTCACAGCAATGAGAAAAGTAACGAATATATCATAATAGTAGCAATTATTGGGAATAGAGAACTTCAAACCAAATCGGTCGATGCAGCCTCCTACCTGAGCCTGGCCACTAAGAACCTCTCATGCCCTCCTGCCTAGCTGAGTATCAACTATAAAACACTAAGATGCAGGCTGGGGAGATGTCTTAGTCAGTAAATCACCTGCCTGGAGGACATAAGGACCTAAATCCAGATCTCCAGAACCTCTGGGAAAAGGCTGGATTGGTACTGTGTGCTTGTGAAGCAGTGCTGTGGGAGGTGGGGACCAATGGATAGATCTCCGTGCTGTGGGAGATGGGGACTGACGGATGGATCCCATGCTGTGGGAGGTGGGGACCGATGGATAGATCCCCGTGCTGTGGGAGGTGGGGACCAATGGATGGATCCTGTGCTGTGGAAGATGGGGACTGACGGATGGATCCCCGTGCTGTGGGAGGTGGGGACCGATGGATGGATCTCCGTGCTGTGGGAGGTGGGGACCGATGGATGGATCTCCATGCTGTGGGAGGTGGGGACCGATGGATAGATCTCCGTGCTGTGGGAGATGGGAACCGATGGATAGATCCCCGTGCTGTGGGAGGTGGGGACCAATGGATGGATCCTGTGCTGTGGAAGATGGGGACTGATGGATAGATCCCCGTGCTGTGGGAGATGGGGACCGATGGATAGATCCCCGTGCTGTGGGAGATGGGGACTGACGGATTAATCCCTGTGCTGTGGGAGGTGGGCACTGATGGATAGATCCCTGTGCTGTGGAAGGTGGGGACTGACGGATGGATCCCTGTGCTGTGGGAGGTGGGCACCGATAGATGGGTCCCTGGGAGCTCAACAACCAGCTAATATGTGTCAAATTTCAGGCTAATGAGAGACCCTGTGTCAGGCAGAGGGTTGAAGCAGCTGAGAATTCACACGGGAAGTGTGCTGAATGTGTGCACACTTATAACAATATAAATTCAGTGTGAGCTCACATATGCATGCACACAAACACATATATACATACATAACACACATACATTCAAAGCCACACACACACACACACACACACACACACACACACACAAGGTTGATGGGCATACACAAGCTTCGATGAAATGACCATGGTGGGCGGAGGGAACAGGACAGAGCTTAATGAAACGGGCTTCAGGAATACCAATGAAACCTCTGCACACTCTCCATTTTCACTCCCAATCAATACAGCCACGCATGAGAGAGAAGCATGTTGGTTACATTACTTTAAAATAGCCTGGCAAATATAATTTCTTATTGATTAGTTTTGAGGTCTGTGGATAAAAGAAAATTGACTTCTGAAAATTCTAAAATAAAGAAAGTAAATGAGGGGAGATGTTTAAATTTTTAAAAGGTAGAAAAAAAGATGTAATCAATGTCCCCAAAACTGCTACTTATGAAGGTGCCACCAAGGTTGAAACCTAGGCTGTTTCTGATCTGATTGACGTGGCCTTATTTGTTATAACATTTAAAGAATGTGAGACCAACTGGCTACCTTTGGAAAGCAGGACTTGGGAGAGGCTTCACAGGGTGAGGAAGGTGAAGGGACCGAGACCTGGGTTGGGTGTGGTCATGTGACCTGTAATTTCTGTTACAGGGAGACAGAGGCAGAAGGATCATGAATTTGAGACCAGATAGTGAGCCGCATATTGAGTTTCTATTTTTCTCATTGACCTGCCTCACCTTTGTCCCATGATCTCTGAGCAATCCATGGCAGGGACTAAAGATGCCAGTTGGCTAGGCCTGGGCACATACCTCTGTGATGCTAACTCAGGAGCTTGAGCTGGCTTCACCTACCCTCAGGGAGTGGTGGGCTCACTGGTGGAAGCTGCCTTTCCAGAAGTACCTGCAGTTTGGGAGAATACATGCTGAGCTGCCAAAATAGCTACTGTATTTATCTATGCAACTATCTATCTATCTATCTATCTATCTATCTATCTATCTATCTATCTACATACCTATTATATATCTATCCATTTATCTATCATCTATAATCTATCTATATTGATTATCTACCTATGCATCTGTCTATCCTCTACCATCTATTTATTTATCTACTATCTATCTATCTATCTATCAGATAATAGATATCTATTATCTCAATCCTTTTATTTATCATTTGTCTATCATCTATCTATTCATATATATATTAATCTATCACTCTATCTGTGAAAGTTTGAATGAGAATGATTCCATAGGCATATTTGAGTGTTTTTTTCTAGTTGGTGGACTGTTTGGGAAGGATTAGGAGGTGTGGCCTTGTTGGAGGAAGTGTAGTTTTGCTGGAGGACGTGTGTCACTGGGGTGGTAGTGTTAAGATTTAAAAAAACCTACACCATTCCCAGTTTCCCCCCTATATGCTTAGGGTTTGTGTATCAGATATAAACTCTCCAGAGCCATGCCTGCCTGCTGTCATGCTCCCTCCCACGATGGTCATGGACTCATCCTCTGAAACTGTAAGGGAGTCCCCAACTAAATGCTTTCTTCACATGCCAATGAGCACAATCAAGATCTTCCCCCTGAGGCCTGTCTCAGGATGATTCTAGATTCTGTCATGGTGACACTTGTAACCAGCCATCTCAGGTGCTTTCCCACAAGTCTTGAGCTCAGAGCGGTGTTAGGAAGGGAGAGGAAAACTCCGTGGGTCTTCAGAATCTGATTGTGTCTGTAGCTTCCTGACTTGGTGGCTTCTCATAGTTGTGGCACCCATTCTCCCTGCCACGGAAGAGGCGGTCCCTCTATATTCAGCAAGGAATCCTTTTCAGCTGCATGCTCTGTCAGGGCCTCTGCTGTCTGAAGCTGAACTCTGAGGCCTCATGCTTCAGACAGCCCTTCTTCTCCATCTCACATGGGGGCATCTGGTGTCTGCGTTGAAATAATTTGCTTCAGGTTTCCCAGTAAGTAAATAGAGGAGTCTTTTACGTCCCCCTTTCTGGACCCCTATCTTATTTCAAATCCCTCACCCACAACACAGTTTGTTTGAAACAGGTGGTATCTAACAGTCCCAAAGCCCCAGGACCCGAGGATATCATTCCCAGGCGCCTTTCTGCCTTTTAGAGGACCGTGGAGTATGTGTGGAAGTCGGACTTAAAAGCACGAGGCATAAACCCCAGGCTCCGTGACACCTGCTTGAGGAGGCAGTGAAGGGGTCAGAGAGGAAGCTGCTGAGGGATGGAGAGAGGAACGGCAGGACAAAAACTTCAGGCTCTCATCTCCAGATCACTCTGGCCTTATTTCCTGTGAGAGTCTTCCCAGTTTGCTGAGCGCAGTTGGCCCCAGGTGCTAAGCCTCAGAAGCTCTCCATGGAGGCGTCTAAGCTGGCTGGAACGCTTGCCCCTCTGTTCAGCTCCCAAGAGCTCTCCAGTCAGATCGCAGACATGCCAGCTAATTCCTTCTTATAGATTTGCCTGGCTTTATTAGCGGTAATGGTATCGAGGGTATTTTTCTTTATAGACATTATAATTAGTAATTGTTTTGAAGGGCAATTGCTGTTAAACTACTTATTTTTTCTTCTCCTGGAGGACAGGACAATTTCCAAGACTGATTATTTTGCAATTGAAATTCCACGTCTCCCAGAGGGAAATTTTTATAGCAGTCAGTGCAAGTCAAATCTGCTCTGCTTTTCTGTCTTTTTTTTTTGCCTATTGCTCGTATACACACACACACACACTCACACACATGTTTTTGTTTGACAGCTTTTGTAGGCAGTTCCCTGGCTCTCTGGCTAATAGGATAGATGATAAATATTCCCATGGTACTATTTCAGTCAATTAATTAGCTAATGTTCAAAGATGGAAAGTGTCATGCAGACAGAGAACATTAGGACTGTCTTAATAATAATAATAATAATAAAAGGCTTAGACTGAGGGAAATCATGGATGGGGAGATGGTGTGCCTTTTGCCTGTGAACTCTAATTTTCTTCTCTCCTGGTTTTGCAGCCCGTCACAGAGCTGAAAGTGCTCTGTATAGAGGTGCATCAGGTCACCTCTATACAGCTGTTTCGTCTACTTGAAAGTTTTCTGTACCGTGTCTATGGTGAGGTAATGAACAGGTCATTTTCTCTTAAGTGGAAGCAGGGTGCTGTTGGGTCTGGTCTGTCAGGATTGCTGTAATACAATGCCATGAACAGTGTGGCTTATAAGCAACAACAACAACAAAAATATTGTGTCTCATGGTTGCAGTGGTTGGAAGCCCAAGATCAAAGACCTGGTAGATTCAGTGTCTGACCAGGGTTCCTTCCTTTCCTGGTGCCCAGACAGCTAGCTTTTCTCTGTGACATCACGTGGCAGGAGGGACGAAGGTCGTTCCAGGTGTATCAGTTACATTTTTCATTGTTATGACAAAACACCTGGCCAGAAGCAACTTAATAAGAAGATAATTATTTGGGATTCTGACTCTGGAAGGCATAGTCCATCATGCTGGGGAAAACATGGCAGCTGGATCTACAGTGATGGGAACTTGCAGCCTGGGTTGTTCATGACTTCAGGATCCGGAAGTGGAGCGTTCAGGTTGGACCCAGAGCAGGTATCAGTTTCGGGACTCCTAGTGACCCACTTCTGCTGCTAGGCCGCCGCCCCATTGAATCTTCCCTGTAGGAACACCTGATGAGGACTAAGTGTCCAAACATAGGGGCCTGTGGGAAACATTTCATGCCCAAATCATCACACTGGGCATCTTCTCTGAGGGCGCAGCCTATCATGAGGGCTCCCCTGCTCAGACCTAATCACCTCCTAGAGGCCCACATTCTAACACCGTCACCATGCAGATTTCAACCTGTGGGTTTTTGAGGGACACAGTCTTATCCAGACCACCACAACCAATAATGTTTGAGTTTTTTGTGACTAGTAGGAATAGTTGCCTCAATGAGTTTTGCTCAGGAGCAGCTGGGAGGTGTGGTGTGACATGTCACCTCTTTTGAGTAGCCCCAGCAATCAGTACTCAAAGATTAGAATCTGGTTCTTCATGGTGAGCATTTTGAGCTTGAATTAGAGATGAGAGGGGTAGTGGGTGGCTATATGCTGGATACGTGTGGTTGCTTTGGTAGGAAGGTTTGGGGTGTGAACAGACAGCCCTCATCAAACACAGGGTCTATCAAATTCACCCCTCCTGATCATGTTCCACTGAGGGCTGCCTGTACCACCCATTGTATTGCTCGAACCTCCCCTGTCTACTAAGGGGATCCCAGGGAGACAGGTGCACCTGAGGAACTCATAATGATGGCTCCCTAAAGTTCTCTTCTGTTCTGATCGTTGACAAAGTGGCAGTGTCTGATGTGGAAGGCACATCCCTGGTATGACATGCTCACAACTGTGTGCTAATAAAAGCCTTTCCCTTGTCACAGCTCCTCAGGCACTTCTCATTAGCAGGAGTAGGGAAACAATTGATTAAGACATAATCTCCCATCTTCCCACACAGCACCGAGTAGAGTAGTGCCAGCACAGGCTGTGGAGTCAGACTGTTCAGGGGTCAGAAACCGGACTCTGCCGCTTGCTAGCTGTGCACGATTGTGGCATTTCCTGATCTTGGCAGTGCCTCAGCTTCCTTCTCTGCAAGTGGGGGGAGTGGCGACGTGGGAAGAGCCGGAGGGCAGGTCACCCGGGCGCATTCGTTGCAGAAGTATGTGTTGGGTTGCCTGTGGCAGGTGGAGGAGTCACTTGAAAGGTTTTAATTTTTGACAGTTTCATAGATTTTTTTTATAATGAGTTTTGGTCATGCCCACCCTGTTCCCCTCCCCCACCCCCCTCTTTCTCCTGCTGGCACAAGTGTTCTCAACCAGTCTCCTTCTTACTTTCATGTCTACTTTTTTGTAGGATTTGTAATTTTTGCTTTATATTTATTTATTTTATGTATATGAGTGTTTGCTTTCATGCACATGTGTGCACACATGTGTGCCTGCTGCCCCTGGAAACCAGAAGACTGCATCAGATCCTCTGGATTGGAGTGGTGGATGGTTGTGAGTTTATTTAGTTTCTGCCCAAGCATGGGAGGAAGGTTATTTTATATTCTCATTCTCTGTGACCAAAATATCTGAGAGAACAAAGTAGAGAAGAAAGGTTTATTTTGACTCATGGTTTGAGAGGGTTCAGTCTCCAAAGCTGTTTGAGCATCCTGGTGGAAATCATGTATAGGAGGAGCTCCTCACTTCATGGCTGACCAGGAAGCAGCAGGAAGGAGCAGGGAACAACAGATACCGATGGACCCACATCTGTTAACCCACTCTTCCTGCTAGCTTCCATCTCCCTGGATCTTCAGACTCCCACGCCCCCTCCACAGAGCCACACGGAGGATTAAGCATTCAACACAGGAGCCTGTAGGAGGTTCTTCCTGCTCTAGTCTCGGCTGCAAGCAGGTGCGAACTGGCCTTCCGGTCTCATAGCACCTCGTCAGAATATCTCCTTGTTTTCACGACATTTCCATATTCATGGGAAGTAGAAATTGGTCAAGTAATTAAAAATGGTGACGCACTGGCTGGGGAGATGGCTCAGTTGGTAAAGCCCTTGCTGTGTAAGCTTGGGAACCTAGAACCCATGTAGCGGTGTGTGACTGTACCCAGCGTCAGGGAGCCAGAGCTAGGAGGATCCCGGGAGTTCCTTGGTTATCCAATCTACATTACTCCGTGAGCTCCAGGCAGTCAGTGTTGGAGGAATGACCTCTGAGGTTGACTGGTGACCTCTACTTGTATGTACGCACAGGTGCGCTGCTGCACCCTTACGTGACCGCACGCCAAATAGTCATGTGTCGTGAAGGGAATACAGTGGAGGAACAAGGTAGAGAAAGACCACGGGACGCTGGCAACTCAACCAGTGGGACATTTCTGAGGTGAGGCCGTGATGAGAAACGAGACACGACAATGAGTGGCCCACGCACGTATCTCCAGAAGGGTCTTCTCGCCAGAGGACAGAGCGAGTGCCAGGGCAGAAGTCCTGCTGTGGGAAGTGCTTGGCAGGCTCTAGGAAACAGGAAGGCTGGTGGAGGTACATAGGAAGGATGTTGGAGTATGAGCAGAGATGGGTCTAAACGGTCTGGAGGTGCAGGAGGGTTTGGAGCCTCACAGGCCATGGAAAGGAATAGAAAACATACTCTTAATCCAGAGCCCAGCTCGGTCTGCCCTCAGTCATCTACTGTTTGCTTTTTAAGCAATTTCTCTCTCTTTTTTGTATTTTTCTCTTTAAATTATTTGCATTTTGCTGAGAAAAATACAATGGGTAAGAAAATTAAAGAAAAAATTATAGTCTGCAATTAGACTAGTGACTGATAGAAATAAGTTACTTCTTTTTCTGTCAAAATATTTTTATTTGTTTTATATACTTTTTTATTTAAGTTTTTTATATACTATATTTTGATCATATTCTTTCCCTTACTCAAACTCCTTCAAAATCTACCCCACTTCTTTACCCACCCAACTTACTCTTAAAAAAGACAAAAAAGAAAAGAAAAACAAAAAAGTAAAATGTAGCACAAATTCTAATTGTTCTTAATAAAAACTTGGAGTCAGAAATTAGGGGGTGAAAGCTGAGAGATCAGAGAAGCAGTGTAGGCAGTCACTAGAGAGACTTTTTACCTCTACTGAATCCTCAGACTGAAGGGACGATACCATTTCTACCAATTCTCAGATGGTATCCTCTGACTGCTTCAGACGGCACTGAGCTCCTGTTTCCTCCCGCCTTATATTCCCCTCCCTACCAAGCCACCTCATTCCTGTCTCCACCTCCCTAGAGCTGGGATTAAAAGCGTGTGAATCCTAGCTACTGGGATTAAAGGTGTGAGCCACCACCACCTGGCTGTTTCTCTTTGAGACTTGATCAATCTAGTGTAGCCCAGGTTAGCCTTGAGCTAGCTCACAGAGAGCTGTTTGCCTCTACCTCCGCAGTGCTAGAATTAAAGGTGTGTGCCACAGCTGCCTGGCCTCTAGTGGCTTAGCGCTCAGATCTTCAGGCAAGCTTTGTTAAAACACAAGCAAAGTAGCACTACAGCAAAAACAAATAAGCAAAAAACCCAAACCAACCAACCAAGCAAATATAAATAAACAAACCAAAACCAAAACAAAAAGCAAAAAGCCCACAAGAAGAAACAAAGTCCCTTTGTTTGGAGCAGCTACTCTTGGATGTGGAATCTGCCCTGGACTGTGATTAGAATATCCACTGACACTATTGAAAAAACTGATTTTCTCTTTCCCAGCGGGAAACAATGGCAAATAGCTTTTTGATTAGGGATGGGACTTAGTGTCCACTTCTTTCTCTCAGTCAGGCCCTGGACTGAGGAACGATTGTAAGAGCCGGCGGTGGTGGAAGACTCCAAGGAAAGAATATCTCCCAGACACAGTAAGATTGATGCACATATCAGCTCACAGAGACGGTGACAGCAGGTACAGGACCTGCACAGGTTCAAAGGCATTTCTTTTTCTTAAAACAGGGTTGAACCCTGTTAAGGTATCAAATAGCTGTCCAGGATGCTTTTCTCCATAGCAGTGTAAGGATCTCTTTCTTCACACCAAGAAAGGCCTTTGTTTCTGCACAATACCATAGACTGGTGGGCAGGTACCAAGTAGGGATTTCATGCATCTCAAAGGGAAGAGAATTCCTGGTGCTCAGAGGGCTGACCAGATAGACTACAATGCCTGTGACAGTTAATGTCATTGTAAACTGGAAGGGATGTAGAGTCACCATGAAAACATGCCTATGGGTGTGATGATATTTCCAGAGAGATTTATCTGAGCAGAGAAATCCTCCCTGGGTCAGTACCTCCATGCGCTGGGGGCCCAGACTGCATACAAAAGGGAGAAGAAGCTGAGCAGCAGCGGGCATCTCCCTCTGCTTCCTGATTGCAGGTGCAGTGTGACCAGCATCCTCCTCCTCTCACAATGTCTTCCTCCCTGTGATGGACAGCACCCTCAGACCGTGAGCCAAAACAAACCCTTCCTCCTCTTCGCTGCTTTTTTTCAGGGATTTTTTTTTGTCACAGCATCAAGAAAAATGACTAATACAGGACATTGGTTTATTAAACTGTAGTGGAGATGCCTGTAAAAGTCTATGCCTTACTAATAAGAATGCGTTCCAACTGATTTGAGCTAGACCTTCAATCTAGAGTCCTCAGATAACCAGGTCTTATAATGTTAGTAGCTTGTACTGTCAGTACAGTAGAGAAAGGATGAAGAAAGAAAATATGAATGATAGCATGTAATAGTTTAATGCATTTATGTGTATGTTTGCATGTGTGTGTATGCATGTGTATGCATATACATACATGTATGTATATATATATATATATATATATATATATATATATATATATACTGTGTGTGTGTGTCTAGGCCCAAAGTTGATATGAGCTGTTCCTCTCAATTGATTTATTGAGGCAAAGTCCTTTACTGAACCGTTGTTTCACAATCAATCTTTCTCTGCTTCTCTAGTAGTACTAGGCTACAGGCAGCTGCCATACCTGCCTGGATTTTTATGTGTGTTCTGGGGCTAGGAACTGTGGTCTTAACTCTTGCATGGCAAGCAGTTTATACAGTAGCCCTACTAATGCAGGTTGGGTCTACAAAACAGATTAACCTTAAACTTCCTCTGTAGCCCAGTCTGGTCTTGAACTTACAATCCTCGCACCTCAGCCTTCCAAGTTGCTGGCAGTACAGGCTTGTGCCATCAGGTCTGGCAGAGAAGGAATTTGAAAATAAAAAATCCCACCTGTCAACTCTCTGCCCAACCAAACATCTTGTTATATCTTTAATCTCAGAATACATGATTCTTAAGCCTGCAAGGTGTTTATCTCTCGCAGACAGGCACCGTATCTTTTGGGTTAATTTATGGATAGTCTCAGAATGGACTAACATATAGATTTTCCTGAGTAATAAGGGGAGGAATGAGTGGGAATTTTAGTTTTATTCCTGTGCTAAGCAGGGCGATAAAAAGCTACCTCAGTTACCTACCAATGCGCACAGAACCCTGCTTAATCATTCTTGCTATGGTTGGCAGACAAAAGCTGAGCAGATTTTCTCCAAGTATGGTGCAAAGCCAGACTGGATTTTACTGTAATTTTGTCATTAGGACCCAAAGAAGAAATCACATCAATCAAAGATAATTTTCCTGGGCTTCCCAGAAGGGTATGAAAGGAAGAGTGAATTCCCTGTTGCTCTGAAGTGGCAGTGAGTGACTGTCCAGCAGATGAATTGAACAGATGGGAGGAAGTGTAAATGTGAAATTGATACACACCCTGCTGCTAGCAAAGGAGGAGATGCTTAGAGGATGATGCTGCAGGAGCAGAGAGTGAAGCCCTTGACGATACCAAGGCCGCCTCTTACCTCGATTTGGGTACCCTGAGAATGATGGGATACAGGGAAACATTTGGTCAACATTTTAAGGACAAAAAATTAAACAGATAAATTAATTGCCTTGATAAACACTTTTTTTTTTAAAAGGCAGGGTTTCTCTGTTGCTTTGGTGCCTGTTCTGGAACTTGCTCTGTAGACCAGGATGGCCTCCAATTCACAGAGATCCACCTGATGCTGAGTCCTCCTGAGTGCTGGAATTAAAGACATGCACTACCACCGCCCAGCCATAAACACTTGTTAAATATCTACTATACACCAGACGCTGTACTTAGGTTATGAATAAAAATGCCACCAGCGTTATCAGTGATGTGCTGACTGTGCAAAAATGAGGAACTGGATCTGAATCCCAGCACACACACACACACACACACACACACACACACACACACACACACACGCCAGGTGTGGTGGAATGTGCTGGAGAGGTAGCAGCAGGAGGGTCTCTTGGGCATACTATCACTCTAGCTGAGTTGTTAAACCCTGAGTCCCTGTAAAAGAACCTGTCTCAAAAAACAAGATGGAGAGAGATTTAGGAAGATGCACAAGGTTGACCTCTGCCTTTCTCATGCACATACACACACAGACTTTTCTTTCCCAAAGGTCTTCCCTCCTTCTGGCAAGTAGGGGACACAAATGAGGGGATAAAAGTGACTGATGATTAAATTCAGGGCGATGAAGACCAGGACAGAGAGGTCATAGGGGCTGCTTTCTGGAGACATCAGGGGAAACTGCTGTTTTTGGATTTGGGATACTGGATCCGTGATTTTTTTTTTCTACATATCAACTCACACCAGAACTCAGAAACTTCAAACAACATTGTCTTCCTCTTGCAGTTGTGCATCAGGAGTGTGACTGAGCTTGCAAGGTTTCTGTCTTATGGTTTTGCACAAAAGTATAGTCAAGGGTCAAGTCAAAGCCTTTGGCCTCCTCTGAAGCCTAAACATGGGAAGGATGCGTACTCAAGCTAACTTGATAGCCGCTGTCTGTTTCCATTTCTGCTGCTCTAGTAAAATACTCCGTCAAAGAGGAATTTAGGCTATAAAGGATTTACTTGAGCTCACAATTCCAGATTAGAGTCTAGCATTGCAGGGAAGTCAAGGAAGGAATGTGAGGCTGCTTGTCACATCACCAACGCAGTCAAGAGCAGAGAATAAACACATCCATGCCTTCTCCTGCTCAGCCCCCTTTCTATACTTACATAGCCCAAACCCAAACCTAGGGAATGGTGCTACCCACAACGGGTGAGTCTTCCAATCTCAGTTAGGTTCATTAAGACAATCCTCCACAGACATGCTCACATGCTAACCTGATCTAGACAACCCTACATGAAGACTTTCTTCCCAAGTGATCCCAGATTGTGTCAAACTGATAGTTAAGACCAACCACCCAGCATCACTAGCATCCATCACGGCATCCATCTGGCTCACTGTTCGGCTGTGGCTGAACCTACTTAGGCTTCCCTGGCATGCGGATCTCCACTATGTCAGTTCATATTATCAGCACTCACAAGGTGAGGCAGTGAGTCTGGTTGCCAGGATGAAAGTCAAAATCTTTTCCACCCGAGTGATGGAAGTGACACCCATACCATTTAGACGTAGAAACTGGCCATATCAGAGTGAGGGGCCTGCACAGGAGCATAACAGGACGTAGGTGTCCCTGGAGGGACTGTTAGGCATAGGTCCCAGAGGCAGAGCCTGAAGTGAGAAACACATTAACAACCAATATGTTAGGACAGTTTTCCAAGGAAAAGCACAAGCAAGTGCATGACAATAAATATTGTGGGTAGGGGCGAACTTTGGCTCAATCAGTAGGGAAGGTGGGAGGCAGCATATTTTGTAGTATTTCCTATCAGGGCCGAGGGGATAGAGTACTTATACCCTTGAACCTGCCCTTCATGGACCGTTAGATGCCTTCCATCATTGACAAAGTACCTTTCTGTCCTGTCCCCCATCTACAAAACCATCACTGCCACTTCTCACTAAGACAAAGCCCAAACACCACCTTTAGACACATTGCTACCTGCTCTCTGTCTCTTTCTACTTCTCTGTCTGTCTGTCGGTCTATCTGTCTGTCTGTCTCATAAGTAAGGAACTCAACTTACAGGAGGAAAGGATGATTTATTTTGGCTCATTGCTTTAGAGGGTTTAGTTCACAATAACTTGGCCCCACATGCTTGGAACCATGTGGAGAAGGAGGCTGTTCACTTCTTGATGAACAGGAAGCAAAGAAGACATCGTTACAGACACAACCTTCAAAGATACCTCTTAGTGACCTTCCTCTAATTAGGCCTTCTTCCAGTTTCCA
Organism: Arvicola amphibius; assembly: GCF_903992535.2. NCBI lineage: Eukaryota > Metazoa > Chordata > Mammalia > Rodentia > Cricetidae > Arvicola > Arvicola amphibius. The sequence continues at coordinate 118,682,971 of NC_052047.1, forward strand.
GAATCTTAAAACAAAACAAACAAACAAATACACCAGAATCACTAACTGAGGACCAAGTATCAGACTCATGGGCCTGTGGGGATACTTCATATTCAAGCTACAACAGGAGGGAAGGTATATTTTGGTTGATGGTTTCATAGGCTTTTAGCCCATGGCCACCTGGCTCCATTGCTGTGGTCCTGAGCTAATGTAGGGGAACGCTGCTCACATGGTGGCCAGGGTGTCTATGGAAAATCAGAAGAACCATCAGGAATAAGACATTGTCTCCAAGGCCACCCCCTTCACCTCAGCGACCCGCCTCTTCCAGCCAGGCTCTACTTCTTATTTTCATCACATCCCAATAGGTCACCCAAAGATGATCCATCAATGCATTATGCCACTAATTAAGGCACAACACTCTTATCTAGTGACCTCCCCAAAGCTTGCCCTCTGAACTTTGAATTGGAGATAAGCCTCCACCATATGAGCCTTTAGGGGGTGTATTTCATAACTCAACTGTAACACTGGCTGAATGTTGATTCTGGGAGACATGACTTCCCTGGCACTCCTGTCTGTGCACACCTGTAGAGCAAGTGGGTTCTCATACTCTGAAGATGAATATAGAGACAGGGGAGCTTGTTTATAAGAAAATGTCAAAGAATGTGTGTGTGTATGTGTGTGTGTGTGCACCCAAGTATGTATAAGACAGTAATAGTAATAGCATTTATTACTCACATTCATTGCAAAAACAACAAGAATATGGAGATGCATGAACAAATGGACAATTGTGCATGAGTAGGTGGAACAAGATGGTGTCTGAAGTGTCAGGTGGGAAAGAGCCCAGGAAGCAAGCCAGAGAGCAGCAGTGGGCTTATCAGAGAACGACTCAGTGGGAGGGAAGGCAACTATTGGGCTACGTCTAAGGGGTTAAGGCACAGAGTCAAAGACTAAAGCACTGAGAGGCATCAGCCACCAGTGTCTTCCTCTCCACTCTATGTTTAGAGACATGGGCTGTCACCGAACCTAGAGCTCAATGATTCAGCTAGGCTGGCTGGGCAGTGAGCTCCAAGGATTTTCCTTGTCTCTGCCTCCCCAGTTTTGGGATGCTCGCTGTGCCCTGCTGCACCCAGAGTTTTATGTGGGTGCAAGGGATCCAAAGCCATAGTCTTGTGCCCACCTAGCAAGCGCTTCCCTCACTGATCCACCTCCTCAGCCCAATTTCAGACTTTTTAAACAGACCTCAGATATTAGAATCAGCTCAACTATAATCCTCATTCATGATGTGCTGTCATCGTCTTCCTAAGAATGGCTCTCTTTTCATTGACTTCAGTTCATTAAATATTTACTAATCTATTAAACGCCTGTGGTGTCATTTAACCAGGAGTGGCCACATGCAAGGCAGTTCACCTTCGTTCTAATCTCGCGGTGTAGTGAGGCTGAACCATCTTTGCTTGTTCTGCAGCTGTAATCTTTTACACTAACGGGGCAGAGCTCAGATAACCTTAGAAGCCATGGGGTACTAAAATTTGAACCTGAATTGTCCTCCTACAGGTTCATACTTTTTAAAAGTGTGTATATGTATAAGTGTGTGTGTGTGTGTGTGTGTGTGTGCGTGCGTGTGCGCATGTGTGTGAGTACAGGTTTGCATGCATCATAGTCCACGTGTCCAGGTTAGAAGACAACCCCAGTTATTGGTCCTCATGTCCCACCTGGTTTGAGACAGATCTCCTGCTGTTCATGGCTATGTACTCTGAGGCTAGCTGACCTGAGAGCTCTGGGGAGTCTATGTCTCCACTTTCCCCCTCACCTTCAGAGTGCTGAGATTACATTCTTGCTGGGGATCAGAACTCAGGCCTTCACACAGCGTGGCCAGTGATTTACCCAATGTGCAATACCCCAGCCATATCATGGTTTGACTCTTCTCCTTTCCCAGGGCTGCCACTTTACAAGGTTTAGGAATTAGAGCCTAGGTAGTGGAAGTAGACCCTCAGAGACAGGCCTTTGCAGGAAATATCTTGGGTCATCCAGTTTGTAGTGATGGGAAATTCCTAACTCCATTAAGCAGCCAATTCCAGCTGTTAGGACATTTGGCCTCCTTGAAGCACCTGCCCACTGATTCTAGCTGTGCTGTTTGGTAGCTCCCTTCTACTTACGTGGAATCTGGGCAGCGTAATCCCCACTCACTCCATGTTGTGCACCTGCCTCCCACATATCACTTCCAGGAATACAAAGGTGCTTAAGATAAGCATATTTTTTTGCCCCAGTGGAGTTTATAATTTATAGAGGAGAGAAGATAAAACAAATACATAAGTATCTATAACAGAGTGTGTCAAGAGTGCTATGTTCTGTAAGAGAGGAACAAAAATGTTGTTAGAAGGAAGGGTAGTAGAGAGGGAGGAATGAAGATACATACATACATACATACATACATACACACACAATACACACACACACAGAGACAGACAGACAGACAGACACAGTGAGAGAAGTAGAGAGAGACAGAGAGCAGGTAGCAATGTGTCTTAGAGGTGGTGTTTGGGCTTTATCTTAGTGAGAAGTGGCAGCGATGATTTTGCAGATGGGGGACAGTGCAGTGCTATCCAGAAAGAAGAAACAGCATGAATGGTAGAAGATTTCAGGCTTGATAACTCTCAGGGACATAGTTATGGGCATAGTCTCATTCCCAAGGAACCTCAAGGTAGAAGCCACAGGTTGAGGTGACCACAGGGGCCCACGATCCTTGCCTGATGGGACACATATCATTTGTTTTACTAAATCTGCTTTACCCACCGACTCGAGGAAGCCTTTGCATTGCTCTGTTTTATCATTGGCTCTGTATAACTGTGTGTTTATGCCTGTATTTCCACCATAGGAGCATGGGAACCAGAGAGCTGGAATCATGATTTATACATCACTGTGTCCTCAGCGCTTAGCACAGTGCCTGGACCATGGTAGGCATTTGATAGGTAGTTGCGTAGTGAACAACCACCATTTTAGCCCTTAGCTGTTTACATCTTGCCTTCCTTATCCTGTCCACTGACTTCAGATTTGGGCTCTGCTCCCTCTAGTCTACCCTCACCTGCCATTCCAGGTCTCGACTTTTTCGTATTCTGGTGTATATTTTCATTTTGTACATGGTTTTCGTATTCTAGTGTATATTTTCATTTTGTACATGGTTTTGGATTTGGATTTTAGCTTTCATCTTAGCCCATCCCACAATGAGACCTTTGGGGAAACTTCCTTTTATTTAGCCAAGTTGCTATGCTTTAAGCCCCAGTACACAATCTCTTGGGCAATTTTCAATTTAGTAGTTATTTACTGAGTGCCTACTATATGCTAAGACCACAGAATGAGGGTGGTAGCTATGGTATCCTTGGTTGAACCAAGCTGGGCTGTGTCCCTGAATCTCACCAGGATCACAAAGGAGCTGAAGAAAGAGGCAGTTTCAATGAGGGAATGAGGTGAGACACACCAACCAGATGAATTCATCCCGGTGACTAGGTTAGATGAGTGTTTGGGTCTGTCAAGCACGCCTGATCTGACAATCATTGGGAATCTATCTGAGCTCCTCCAGGGGGGGAACAAGAGATTGTAATTCTGAAGTGGAACAGAAAGAAGTATAATTGGATCAATGAGTTGTTAATGATGATATCGAAGAACTTTCGGCCAGAGCTGGGCTGGAAATGGGACAACCTGGCCACAGGCATGCGTGTGCTTGATTCTGACAGACTCTACAGGCTCTCTCTCTCTCTCTCTTCCTCTCTCTCTCTCCCTCCCTCTCTCTCTCTCTCTTCCTCTCTCTCTCTCTCCTCTCTTTCCTCTCCTCCTTCCTTTCTTTTTTAAATTGAAAATTCATACAATACATTTTGATAACTTTCCTCTTCCACCTCTTCTAAGATCCCCCATCTCCCCACCCATCCAACTCCATGCCTTCTTCTCTTTCTCTCTCTTTTTAGAAAACAAAAAATCAAACAAGCCAGAATTTAAAAAGATACAATGAAAAATCATAGGAAACACACACACACCAGAAAAATACAAAATCATAAATCATTATATACAAGTAAAAAACCAGCAACATAAAAATGCCCAACAAAGCAAAAACTAAAACAAAAAATTCTACAAAAAAACCCATTGAGTTCATTTTGTGTTGGCCATCTACTGCTGGACATGAGGCCTACCTACCCTTAAGTGTGATTTATACACCCAGTGAGACTTCATTAGAAAAAAACTGATTTTTCTTTTGTAAGCAGTTGTCAACTGCAGATGTCTTCTCATTTAGGAATGGGAGCTGGTGTCTACCGCCCCCCAGTATTGGAATTATATCTGTCTCAATCCTGTGCAGGCCTTATGTGTGCTGCCATAGTCTCTGTGTGTCAGGTACTGTTGTGTGTGGAAGACACTATTTCCTTGGTATCATCCATCCCTTCGGCTCTTACAATCATTCTGCCTCCTCCTCCATGTAGCTTCCTGAGCCCTCGGAGGAGGAGTTTGATGAAGACATCCCATTTAGGACTGAGTATCCTAAAACCTCTCTCTCTCTGTATACCATCCAGTTCCAGGACTCTGTATTGGTTCCCATCTATCTACTATAAGAGGAAGTTTCTCTGATGTTGGATGAGCAAGACACAGAGTCATAGGTCTAGCAGAATGTCATAAGGAGTAATTTCATTGCTAAGTTTCTTTAGCAGAATAGTAGTATTTGCTTTTCCTATAGGCCTATGGGCTATCTACTCAAAGGTTCTTGGACATTCAAGCAGTGTCAGGCATGCGTTATGACTTGTGGATTTGATCTCAAATCCAATCAGGTAGTGGTTGGTTGGTTATTCAACAACTTTTGTGCCACTATTGCACCAGGGTATCATACAGGCAGGTCATTGTCATAGATCAAAGGGCTTGTAGTTGGGTTGGTATTGACCTTTGTCCTCTGGTAGCACATAGAGTACCTTCCAGAACCTTGTGTACTAGATAGCAGAGGTGAAGGATCTAGTCAGGCACCAACTTGACTTCTCCATGTTCAAAGAGATATATAGGTGTTGTCTTCAGCAATAAGACTTCACCATCAGTTTGTGGAGAACAAACAATAGCCTTGGCAATAGCTCAAATTTGGGGGGATTTCCATGGGGCTACTTGATTAGATATAGCACATAATCATGGCATTGAAGGTTTCACTTGATGGTCAAAAGATGTCTCATTGAGGCATTGTCTTTCTGGTATTTGATTGCTCAATTTAAATTTATTTCATATATATATATTCATTTGTATATTATATATTCACATATATAATATATCTATATATTCGTAGTTTCTACATTAGTAGGTCTCCATATGACTCCTTAAATGGCTCTTAGCTTAGTTTTCCTTCTCGGTATTACCTACCTTATCCCTTCTTCCCCCTCATCTAGTCCTTTTGTTCTAGTCTGTCTCATGTCTCTCCATAACTATATATTCTATTTCCCCTTACTTGGGAGATCCTCTCCACCCCCAGTCCTTTATTTTAACCTTAACCTCCATAGTTATATGAATTATAGCATTCCTATCAAAGGCTTAAAAGCTAACATTTTTTATAAAAGAAAATTCCTCATTTTCCTTTTGTGTCTGGATTACCTCACTTAGGATGACTTTTTCTAGCTCCATTCATCCTACCTGAGATTTTCATTTTTTAAACAACTTAATAATCTTCCACTGTATAAATATAGCACATTTTTCCTTTTCCATTTGTCCATTGGTGGACAACTAAGCTGTTTCCAGTTTCTAGCTCATATAAATAAAGCAGCAGCCAACATTGATCAACAAGTGTCTCTGTTGTAGAATGTAGAATCCGTTAGGTATGTGCCAAGAGCGGCACAGCTGGTTCTGGGTGTAGAGCTATTTCTAGCTTTCTGAGGATCCAATGCACTGATTTCTGTAGTGGCTGTTCAAGTTTGCATTCCCACCAGCCATGGATAAGTGTTCTTCTTTCTCCACATCCTCACTAACATTAGCTGTCATCTGGTTTATTGATCTTGACCACTCTAACTGGTATAAGATGAAATCTTAAAGTAGTTTTGCTTTGCATTTCTCTGATGACTAAGGATGTTGAATATTTATATAGGCCATTTGGGTTTCCTCTTTTGAGGATTCTCTGTTTGATTTTGTATCCCAATTTGCATTATTTTTCCTTCTTGTCCATTTATATTTTAGTTATTATCCCTCTATTGGATATGAAGTTGGCAAAAGTCCTATCTGGAAGGCTGCCACTTTGTCTGAATGATGGTGTTTTTGCCATACAAGAGCTTTTTAGTTTCATGAGGTCCCCTTTATTAACTATTGGTTTTAGTGCATGCACTAGTGTGCCCTTGGTCATTAAATCTTTTCTTGAACCAATGAGTTCAAGACTATTCCCAACTTTCTACTCTGCCAGGTACAGTATGTCTGGTCTTGAGTTGAGGTTCTTGTTCCATTTAGAGTTGAATTCTGTACAAGTTAAGTACAGATGTGTTTGTATTCTTTTACTTGCAGACATCTAGTTTGGCCAGAACAATTTGTCAAAGATAGTGTCTTTTATTCAGTGCAGATTTCTGGCTTCTTTGTCAAAACTCAGGTATTCATAGGTGTGTGGATTTATATCTGGATCTTCAATTTGATTTCATTAATTAACCTGTCTGTAATAAAAGCAATGAATAAAATATAATCAATTCCATGCTGTTTTTATTAGTATAGCTCTGTAGTGCAACTTAAAATCTGGAATGGTGATACTTCCAGCAGTTTTTTTTTATTATTATTTAGGATTGTTTTAGTTATCTTGGGTTATTTGTTTCCATATGAAGCTGAATCATGTCTTTCCAAGATCTGTAAAGAACTATGTTGGAGTTTTGGTGAGGATTGCATTGAATTTGTATATCGCTTTTGGTAGGATTGTCATTCTCATAATATTAATCCTACCAATCCATGAACATGGAATATCTTTTCATCTTCTGATGTCTTCTTCAATTTCTTTCTTCAGGGTCTTAAAGTTTTTATTATACAAGACTTTCATTTGCTTGACTAGAGTTATTTCAAGATTTTTTTTTGAGACCATCATGAATGTATTGTTTCCTTGATTTCTTTCTCAGTCTGTTTATCATTTGTAGGAAGGCTACTGATTTTTGTGAGTTAATTTTGTATTTTATTATTTTGCTGAAAGGTTTTTTTTTTTTTATCAGCCGTGGAAGTTTTCTGGAGGAGTTTTTAGGGTCTTTAATGTATATAACGACATCATTTGAAAACAGAGGTACTTTTAATTTTTCTCTCCTGTTTGTATCCCCTTGTTCCTCAGTTGTCTCACTGTTCTCACTGGTCTAGCTAAGACTTCAAGTACTGTATTGAATAGGTATGGAGAGAGCAGACATTTTTTTCTGGTTTTAGTGAAAATGCCTTGCATTTCTCTTCATTTAGGTTGATGTTAGCTGTGGGCTTGCTGTATATTGTCTTTATTATGTTGAGTTATGCTCCTCATATCCCTAGTCTCTCCAGGAACTTTATCATTACGGACTGTTGCATTCTCTCAAAGGCCTTTTCTGCATCTAATAAGATAATCATGTGATTTTGGCTCTGGATGCAGTCTATTTGATCATGGTAGATAATCTTCTTGATGTGTTCTTGGATTTGGTTTGTATGTATTTTTTTAAAAGAATTTTTGTACATATGTTCATAAGAAAAATTGGTCTGTTATTTTCTTTCTTTGTTGGGTACTTGTGTGGTTTAGATAATAGGGTAATTTTGGCCTCATAAAAAGGATTTGGAAATGTTCCTTCTGTTTCTGTTTTGCAGAATAATTTGAAGAGAATTGGCATTAGTTTTTCTTGGAGAGTTCTGGTAGAAGTTTGTGCTGAATCTATTTAGTCCTGGATTTTATATTTTTACGGGGGAGGTTGGAGACTTTTAAGTACTGCTTCTATTTTATTAGGGTTTATGGACCTGTTTAAATTGCTTACCTGATCTTGATTTAATTTTGGAATATATCAATAAATTTATCCATATCTTTTTGTTAAGGTTTTTCTGTTTGGTGTACAGATTTTTAAAGTATGTTGTAATTCTGTGGATTTCCTTAGTATCTGTTGTTATTTCTCTCCTTTTGTGTCTAATTTTACTTATTTGATTCTTTTCTCTTCATCTTTTAGTTAATTTGGAAAGGTCTTAACAATGTCACTGATTTTTTTTTCTTTTTTCTTTTTTTGGTTTTTCGAGACAGGGTTTCTCTGCAGCTTTTTTTTTTTTTTTTTTAGAGCCTGTCCTGGAGCTAGCTCTTGTAGACCAGGCTGGCCTCGAACTCAGAGATCCGCCTGCCTCTGCCTCCCGAGTGCTGGGATTAAAGGCGTGCGCCACCACCGCCAGGCTTGATTTTTTTTAAAAAAGAACCAACTCTTCATTTCATTGATTCTCTGTATTTATGTTTGTTTATATTTTATGAATTTCAGACTCCGGTTTGATTATTTCTTGCCATCTACTCTTTCTGAATATGATTTCTCTTCTAGCTCCAGAGCTTTTAGGTATGCTGTTAAATTCCTAATATGAGATCTCTTCAAATGTTTTATGTAGGAACTTAGTGCTCTATGAACTTTGCCTCTTAGAACCACCTTCATTGTGTACCATGGGTTTTGCTATGTTGTGTTTTTATTTTAATTAAATGGTTAAAGCAAATAATTAATAATAATTAATAATTTAAATTTTTTCTTGATTTCTGTCTTGACCCGTTTTCATTCAGTAGTGAGCTGTTCAGTTTTTATGAGTTTGTGTGTGTTCTGTTGTTTCTGTTGTTGTTGATATCTAGCTTTAATCTATGGTGGTCAGATAGGAAACAGGGTGTCGTTTCATTTTTCTTGTATCCATTGAGATTTGCTTTGTGTTCAAGTATGTAGTCAGTTTTGAGGAAAGTTCCATGAGCTACTAAGGAGAAGGTATATTCTTTTGTGTTTAAGTGAAATGTTCTATAAATACCTGCTATATCCACTTAATTTAATTTAACTCTAGATTTTTTCTGTTTAGTTTTTGTCTGGATGGCCTGTCGGTGAAAAAGGGTATTGAAATCACTATCACGGTTGAGGGGCAGTATGTGATATGTGAGTTAGCTGTTTCTTCTGTGAATTGCATGGCCTTGTGTTTGGTGCATAAATCTATGAAATTGTAATAGCCTCTTGGTAGATTTTTCTTTTGATGAGTACCTTTCTTAAGATTAGTTTTGGCTTGAAGTCTATTTGGTCAGATATTAAAATGTTTGCATTTGCTTGCTTCTTGGGTATATTGGCTTGGAATATCTTTTCCTTTCTTTTGTTCCAAAGCAATGTCTATCCTTTGTGTTCAGACCTCCAGCTCCCAAAAAATGACATGGGGATTTCTTATTAAGTATGGGAACTTGGCCTTAGCTTAGGTTTGTTCCCAACTAGCTCTTAAAACTTAAATTAATCCTTTTATATTAATCTATGCTCTGCCACAAGGTTCATTACCTCTCCTTAGTACTGTACATCCCATTTCCTGTGTCTGAATGGCAAATCCCATGCACCTCAGATTCTTCTCAGAGTTTCTATCTCTGACTGGAAGTTCCATCTATCCTCTCTGCATGGCTATTAGCTGTCCAGTCTTTTTGAACCAATCAGGAGGTATTTTAGGTTGATGAGGTAAAACAGAGGCACATCTTTACACAGTGTGATCAAATATCCTGAAACATCCCTTGGTGGTATGATGTGCTTTATGGATGCAACAGAAAATGGATTCTGCTTAAAAATATAGTCTTGTACAGTCTGTGTCTTTTGCTTATTTTTTTTTTTTTTGAGACAGGGTTTCTCTATAGCTTTGGAGTCTGTCCTGGAACTAGCTCTGTAGACCAGGCTGGCCTCAAACTCACAGAGATTTGCCTGCCTCTGCCTTCCAAGTGCTGGGATTAAAGGCGTGCGCCACCACTGCCTGGCGAGAATTGAGACCTTATTACTGAGAGTTAACAATGAGCAGTGTTTATAATGATTTCTGCTATTTTGTTGTTATGGTGTGGGTTTCTCCCCCTCTTTTGATTAACTGGTCTGGGATTATTCTTTGTATTTTCTTGGATGTGGTTTACTTCTTTCTAATGAAGTTTCCTTCTATCTCCTTCTGTAGAGCTGTGTTTGTTGGTGTAGGAGGTCCTTCTGTTTGTGTGTTGCTTTCATTGGTTAATTAATAAAGAAACTGCTTGGCCTGATAGGGCAGAACTTAGATAGGTGGAGAAGACAGGCCTGAATGCTGGGAAGAAGGGCAGATGGCGAGAACTGTCATGGAGATGCCAGGTAAGACATGATAAATCTTCCCGAGTAAGCCACAACCTTGTGGTGAACACAGATTAATAGAAATGGATTAAATCAGGATGTGAGAGTTAGCCAATAGGAGGTTAGAGCTAATGGCCAAGCAGTGATTTACTTAATACAGTTTTCTGTGTGATTATTTTGGGTGTAAGCTAGCTGGGCAGGTGGGATGAAAAGCAGGTCCTCTCCCCTTTCAACAGTTTGTAGATTGGTGCTTCTTAAATTTGATTTTATTGTGGATTGTTTTTCTTTTCCTGGCTATTATGATCTATAGTTTTGTTGGGTATAACCGACTGGGATGTCCTCTGTAGTTTCCAAGAGTTTGTAGAACATCCCTCCATGCCTTCCTAGATTTTAGAGTCTCCATGGAGAAGTCAGGTGCTATTCTAATAGTTCTGCCTTTGTATATTACTTAGTCTCTTTCCTTTGTAGTTTTTAATATTCTTTCTTTCTTCTGTATATTTTGTGTTTTGACTATTATGTGTCATGGGAATTTCTTTTCTGGTCCTGTCTATTTGGTGTTCTATATGCTTCTTGTAACTTGATAGTCACTTTTTGTTTTTTATTTTTATGTATGTATGTATGTATGTATGTATGTATGTATGTATTTTTTCGAGACAAGATTTCTCTGTGTAACAGCTCTAGTTGTTCTTCAGCTAGTTTTTGTAGATCAGGCTGGCCTCAGACTCACAGGATCTGCCTGCCTCTGCTTGCTGAGTGCTGGAATTAAAGACATGTGCTACCACTGAGTGGCAGCCACTTCTTTTCTAATATTAGGGAAATTTTTATCTATGATTTTGTTGAAAATATTTTCTGTGATTTCGATTTGGGTTTCCTTCTTCATCTTCTAGTCCCATTATTTTTGGATTTGGCCTTTTTGTAGTGCTCCAGATTTTCTCAGTGTCTGTACTTCTTTTTTTCTTTCAGACTTAATGTTTTCTTTGACTGGGGTATCCATTTCTTGTACCTCATTTTCAAAATGCCTGAGATTCTTTTTTTCATGTCTTTGCACTATGATGGTGAGGGTCACTTCTGAATTTTTTTTTCTTGTTTGACTTCCTAAACTTTCCACTTTCAGTTTTATTTCATGTTTTTTTTTTTTTTTTTTGGTGTGTGCAATTCTGTTTTTACTTTTGTGTTTTGAATGGTTTTTGTTATTTCATCTCACTGTGTTTTCATAAGCTCATTAAGGGATTTATTCATACCCTCTTGCTCTTGGGAAGTCCTGGTCTTATTCTTCAGTTATTACATTTCTCAGGCTCTTTTGTAGTTGGGTTACTGGGCTCTGGTGGAGACATATCGTCTTAGCAGTTAATGATTGTGTTGTTGGTGGTGTTGTGCTGTTTTCTAGGCATCTAGAGTTAGGATGATTGAGGTGATTCTAGATGTTGATATCTGGTCTTGTCGTTGTTGGGTGTGTCTTTTATTTCTTGGTTTCTTTGTTCTCTCTGGATCTTAGGAAAGTGTGGTGGCTCTGGGTATCCTGGTAGAGAGTGCTTCTGCACCTTGGTGGGTAGCAGAGAGTGATAGAGATGGGCTAGGAGAAAAGATTGAGAGAGGTTGCAGAAAAGAGTTAAGGGGATTTTCTTCCACACCAAGAGGCAGGGTCTCTTGGGTTTCAGAGGTGTGGTGTGAGGAGGGGCTTCTGCAAGGAGGTTGAAATAAGATGAAGAAGAATCTGGGGAGACAGGGATGAAAGGGCCATGAGGACCTAGCTTTGTACAGAGTTGGACTCCCCAGTGAATGGAGTTGAAGAGTGAGAAGCAGAACCTCCAGAACATTGTTATATGACTGGGGTGAGGCTGGAGATATGGCCATGGGGGAAATGAAGGAGAGTGAAAATTGCCTACCTCAATTATAGCCTGGTGTAGCCGCTGGGGATCCCAGGTAGACAATGTTCCTATGTATCTCTGGCTGGCACAAAGAAGTGGGAATGAGCTAGAAGGGAGGGCTGAGAGGGTTTACACGAAAGGGGAAAGCTGAGTCTGAACCAAGGTTCAGTGTTGTCCCCAGACAAAGCAGCTGTAGGATGTTTCTAACACATGTCTTTAGGTTGTGGCGGTTTGAAAGGAAATGGCCCCCAAAGGGAGTGGCACTATTAGCAGGTGTGGCCTTGTTGGAGGAAGTGTGTTACCATGGGAGTGGGCTCTGAGGTCTCTTCTGCTCAAGCTGACCTCAGTATGACTGTCAGTCAGCTTCCTGTTGCATGCATGATGTAGGTCTCTTAGCTATTCCCGAAGCACCACATCTGCCTGCATGCTGCCATGCTCCCCATCATGATGATAATGGACGGAACCTCTGAAACTGTAAGCAAGCCACCCAATTAAATGTTTTCTTTATAAGAATTTCCGTGGTCATGGTGTCATTTAACCACAGTAAAAACTCTTAATTCAGACGCAGGTCATCCCTTACAATCTTCCCCAGCTGGGCAAGTTGTTTCGAGGTTTGAGGCATGCCGGACTGGTGTGTTGAGCTGTGTGTAGGGAAAGACTGTGACTGGCCCCTAGGGGTGTCTGTGTTCTACAGGGTTGGCACAGCATCAAATGCCCTTGTGACTGTTGTATGTTGTTTGTAGAAATTGAAAGCAAAGTGAATGCTCTTCTGTAGAAGGAACAACTGAGTGATGATACATCCATCTGAGGTTTGGTGTGGCTCATTAAGGAGAGTCAAGCAGATTCTATTAAGTGGCTTGGAGAGCTCTCTACAAGATATTGTGGAATGAACAAAGATACATAGAGAACAGTAGGTAGGGTATCATTCCAAAAAAGAGCATAGTGACTTAAATTCCCACGAGTCTTTACCTCTGTCTATACATAAGTGAGGATGGAAGGGAGTCTCACAGGATGGAGTGATAGGGTAGGTCATGGGAGAGAAATGGATGGTAACAAGCTTGGGAACCATATCAAAGGAGAAAAATTGAAAAGGAAAAAGCTATATTCTTTCTTTGTCTGCCTAGCTCTCTTCTACAAATCTTACATTTAGTCATCTTAATGCATTTATGTTAAATTTATGTGCACATGGACATAAGTATAAGACTAAATAATTGAACAGGCAATGAACACAGGAATTGAATGATACTATTGTTTTATCCCCATGCTGAGCATTCCTGGCATACCCAGTTGTGGTGATAGAGGGTAAGACCCAGCACCAGCCCTTTAAAGAATTCATCTTGAATTATATCAAAGAACCACTTGGGATATAATCCTCAGTTCTGGCTATACATTACCTGCAGTAATCAAGAGAGTATGGTGTTTAAAAAAAATTCTGATATTGTATTTATATATACTTTTTTTTTCGAGACAGGGTTTCTCTATAGCTTTGGAGCCTGTCCAGGAACTAGTTCTTGTAGAAAAGGCTGGCCTAAAACTCACAGAGATCTGCCTGCCTCTGCCTCCCGAGTGCTGGGATTAAAGGCATGCACCACCACTGCCTGGCTTATATATACATTTTTAATTAGCTGTTTTGTTTAGAGATTGTAATTTCATTACAATATTTCTTCCTTCCTTCTCCTTCCTCTATAACTTCCCATATATCCCTTCCTGCTGTCCTTCAAATTTATGGCCTTCTTCTAATCAATTGTTATTGTGTATGCATGTACACACATGCCTGTGCGTGCACACAGACACATACATATTTTCATATTGTCTTAGTTAGGTTTTTTTTTTTTGCTGTGAAGAGACACCATGACCATAGCAACTTTTAGTTCAGAAGTTTAGTCCATTCTCACAATGGCAGATGGTATGCAGGCAGAGATGGGGGTGGAGAAGGAGTTGAGAGCCCAACATCTTGATCTGTGGGTAACAGGAAGTGAACTGTCTACCACACTGGGCATAGCTTGAGCATATCAGACCTCAAAGCCTACCCACACAGTGACACACTTCTTCCAACAACACCATACTCCATCTAACAAGGCAATACCTCTTAATAGTGCTACTCCCTATGGGCCAAACCTTCAAACACAAGAGTCCATGGGATCATACCTATTAAAACCACACACACACACACACACACACACACACACACACATACACACACACACTCACTCACTCCTAAGTATAACCTGTTGAGTCCATTTACTAGTACTTATATGTAAGGTTTCAAGTCTGATTGGTTAAAAGAGTCTAGAGTTCAAAGTATACCCAATTAGGTAAAAAAATAATAGAATTTCCACAGAAATCCCCATTCATGTTATTATTTCAAAAACTATTATAAAGAACTTTCAATTAAAAAATTCTTAAAAAAAAACCCTGATACCTAAGGACTCCATGATGAACCAATTAAAGTAGAAACCAGAGCCTTCATACCTGAATACTAGTAATGGTCATCATTATCATCATCTTAAAACCTTTTCAAATGTGTGGGCTTAAACCATCAAATAGAACTCCAGTTATAACATCAAAAACATTTTGTCTTTGACCAGAGTTTGTATTTATAAACTTAGGTTAGACTTTTGTGAAGATTACATTTATTTAATAAAATATAAAATTGGGGTGTAGCTCAATTATAAAGCACTTATCTGCATACATGAAATTTTGCCTTCTCTACAAAGTGAAAACACACATACACACATATACATACATGTGTGTGCACACACACATACACTTATACACACACACACACACACACACACACACAGTACAAAGCAACTGTAGCCATGAGGATGTGGGGCCAACCTGAGTCTTGTAGGAGCTGTCATTCCAAAAGAACTGAACCGAGCTAGGGGAGGAGATGGTCACTTCTAAAGGATGGACCAGCTAATAATGGAGTGGTTTGATCTCACAGTGTCCATGGACCCTGCTGTGTCTCCCTAGCCTCTGCTGAAGGTGGGTCTCTGACTTGTGCTGTTTAGGCAGAAGCAGCTTTTCCTTGGCCTTCTCTCCTACCTAGCTGAAGCTGCATGGTTTCAAATTAGCTGGGGACTCTGCCACCTCTGGGATGTTTTCACAACATGAGGAGTTGTTTCCCCACAGAAAAACATGCATGCAAGCCATTTAGAGCAACTCCACAGGTGAAGCCCAGTGATTAAGGCTCCACAGGAGCACAGCAGCTGGGGCTTTCCCGAACATAGCTATTAATCAGCCCACCTGCACCAGGAAAGAGCCAGCATGCCCTTGAAGGCCCAGGGTACCAGCCCAGTATCCCCCCGGGACTGCTACTATGCACAATTTCAAGGCTGCTGTAAGGCACACCGGGAACCGGGATGTGAAATTAGGCCTCATTTACTGGATGTATACATGACCAAGAGTCCTATGCTTCCTCCATCTCACACAGGCATTTTCTGTGTTCTGCATGTTCAGAGTTCTGCACTTAAGAGTGAGTACCACCTTAAGTTTCTCATCCCAGGTATGTTTCTGGCTTCGGTTCATGGTTGAGAAAGCAGGTCTGTTTCAGATGGACTTTTCACCATTCTGTGTTCTGGCTTCATTATTTAGCTCAAGAGGTAGTTTTCTATTTGACCCTCAGTTTCTCTAGGGGTTGTGGTAGACTGAATGTAATTGGCCCTCCTAATCTAATAGGGAGTGGTACTTTTAGGAGGTATAGCTTTGTTAAACTGGGTATGGCCTTGTTGGAAAAAGTATGTCACTGTGAGGGTGGGCTTTGAGGTTTCCTATGCTCAGGATACCACCCAGTGTGTCAGTTGACTACCTGATGCCTGCAAGATGTAGGACTCTCAACTACTCCAGCACCACGTCTGCCTGTATGCTGCCATGCTTCCTGTTGTGTTGATAATGAACTGAGTCTCTGAAACTGTAAGGAAGCCTTGCTGACTGAGATTTCTGTCCTGCCTGGTTCCTGAAGTTGTTAAGTCCCAAAGAAGTCACACAGAGGTCTACATTAATTATAAACTGATTGGCCTAGTATCTCAGGCTTCTTATTAACTCTTATCATTTATATTAGCTCATAATTCTTGTCTGTGTTAGCCACGTGGCTTGGTACCTTTTTCGGCGAGGCAGTCACATCTTGCTTGCTCTGTTTGGCTTCCTCTCTGTCTGGGTGACTGTAGACTGAAACTTTCCTCCTCCCAGAATTCTTGTTGCCCTGCCTCTACTTCCTGCCTGGTTGTCCCACCTATACTTTCTGCCTAGCTACTGGCCAATCAGCATTTATTTAAAATACAAGTGATGGGGTACAGACCATTGACCCACACCAGAGCCCTCTCAATTAAATGTTTTCTTTGTAAGAGTTGCTGTGGTCATGGTGTCTTTTCATAGTAACAGAAATCCAAACTAAGATGGGAGTGGGTGAATTGAAAGCTGTAGGGATCGTATGCAGTCCTGAGTTAGTGTGTATTGTTGATATGAACATGTTCATGTCAAGGACCCAATGCCTCAGACCCATGGAGATGGCAAAGCCTCCTCTGTCCATGTACAAGTGTTTTGAACAACTGGCTGGTGTATGTAGAAACTATCAACCACAGCTTTCTCCTCTCTGAATGACTGTAGCCCAAAACTGATCCCCTATAGTGACCTCCTCCCTAGATTAGCTATTCATGCTTCCTTGTCTGGCTATATACAACAAACCCACCTTCTTGATCCAGAAGTAATAATTAAAAGTGACAAATTTCCAAGTTCAGCTTGTGTGTCTCCACCAGAACAAATGGACCAGCAGATCCCAGCTTTTCTGTAGGTATGTCTGTGTGTCTGTCCTTATTTCATTATCTGATGGTCCCAGGCAGATCAGACTCCAAAGCTGTATGGCACATGGCAGAAAGCATGTTGCTCCATGATGTTACTGTTAGATACCAGGGAACTTTTATTTAGAAAATTGGCTGCTGTTTGAGCTGGTCCATATGGCAGGCTTAGGAAGAAGTCCTTTGCTTATTTTTTTCTCCAGAAAAAGATAGCTTAATTGGTTAGGTTCGCTTATTTGCTGCGAGGCTTAGTTTGAGTAGCACAGAGGAGTTGTGTTACTATGCATGATCAAGGACAGGGCTTGAGTTCTCCTAACTCTCAAGAAGATGGGGTCTTGAAGGCCCTGGGAATTGAAACAAAGGGGAAAGCTCGGGAGGCAAGAACAGTTGGGTTTTGGGGAAAGGACAGAACAGGCAATTTCCTAGGGTGGGTGGGGACTTTCAAAAGAATGGCTGAGCCATGTGGTAGTCACTGCCTGCTCTGCCACTGTGATCCCATCCACTTCTCCAGAGCTTAGTGAAGTCAGTGGTCTGAAGAACTCCTGATCTGATGCTCTGGAGAAGTGAAGGAAGGGGTGGGGTCTATTTTGGGTTGCAACAAGATGAATAGAGGCCAGTACCAGAGCTCACTCTGGGGAGATGAGGGATTCTTCAGGAACTGGAATTCCAAATGAGACAAGGCCTGAGTGAGAAGCCTGAGTGAGAAGCCCCTGGAAACTGGACCATGATACACACTTCCTGTGCAGTGAGGTATGGGGTCTGGAGGTATTTCATTTGGCTTTTAAGGAAAGAGTGACCTAGGGTAATTTAGGTACATCCTACACCCAAGCAGAAGTGCAGGTGTCCATGTAACAGGACAGCTCATACTGAAATGCTCCAGGCTTGGGGACCAGATACTCAGAAACTACTGCCCTTCTGTTCATTCTTTTCTTCCTTCCTTGTAAGTGTATGTACACAGGTGTGTGTGTGAGTGTGTGTGTGTGTGTGTGTGTGTGTGTGTGTGAATGCAAGTATGTGTGCCTGTGCATGAAGACCAGGAGGCCATCACAGGTGTTCTTCAGGTTCTGTTTAACCTTGTTATTTGAGTCAGGGTCTCTTATTGATCGAAAGCTCACCAAGTAAGCCTGTCTCTGTCTCCTCAGTGGTGGCATTATAAGTTTAAGCTATAAGTGTGTCTCACCATGTCCAGCTCTTTCTTTAATCTGGGGTTCAGGACACTGACCTCAGTTTCTCATGCCTACAAGGCAAATGCTTCACCAGCTGGGGCATCCCCCCCCTCCACCCTAGAATAGATTTTTCTTAAAACCTTTCTAGTAATAGTATCCTGGAGCCTATGAGGGTCATTCAACTTTGGGGCTCACAGTCTACCAATCATATAGAGCCAAAGAACACCCTTACTGTTTTATCACCTGCCTCTGTAAGTCCCATCTTCCTGTTATCACCAGTGAGTGGCTCCCCATCCCATCCCTGCCCTCATCTACACCTCTGGTTTTCCCTCTCAAATTGGAATATTTGCTTCTTAAGCTTCTCTCTCAGCCTTAATTCTAAACTTTGATTCTTACTGCAGAAACGAAACATTCCTTGAGATGCTGACCCTGGGCCACAGCTTCTAAGACGAATCTCTTCTAAGCAGCCATGATGGAGCTCACCCTGCTGGACAGTGCCTGCTCACCCATCCCAGTCACCACACATTCACTCGCTCCTTTCATCTTCTGTCCACTGGTTACAAGAATCCAGTGGAGGAAATCCCAAGACAGACAGCGTCCACACAAAGCCGTGTAGCAAAGAGGAATTCCAGATGTGTTCCAAACAGAATAATCAGATGCACGGGGGGTCCTCAGTAATTACTAGTTGACTAAATTACTGGTGTCAACAGATGACCAAGAAGGGTCATCAGGCAGCACTTTCAGGCAACCTAAGTAATAGAAACTGCCTGGAGAAGTGATGTGTCTCTCGTCTCTGGATGGGGAAGAGTCTGAAATGTTGAGGGATATCCAAGCAGCAGATTTTACATGCCTCCAACTTCATCTGGACTACAGGATGCTTAACCACTTTGTCAGGTGGATGCATATTAGTGAAACCCCTATATTTGGAGTCAGGTGGGCTTGGGTTAAAAGCCTCCTCCTTGAACTAGTTAATAGTTCCTTTAACTAGTGTGTGAGTTGAGTGAATTACTTTTTCTGAGCTTTGTTCCCATTTGTAAACTCACCATGGGGTGCCTGACACCTAGGGGCTAAGAGGAGATGTAGGTAATGCATATGGTGAGTATATAAAAATCAATATAGCCATGTCACTCACTATCTAACACTTGTCTACCTCTATTTGTCTGTCTGTCTATCTATCTATCTACCTATCGATCTATCATCTATCTGTCTGTCTATCATCTATCTATCATCTATCTATCTATCTATCTATCTATCTATCTATCTATCTATCTATCTATCATCTATCTATCTATCATCTATCTAATCTCATCTATCTGATCTACTAATATGCCTATTCTCTCTATTTCCTACCTCTTTCCTTCCTCCCTTCCTCCCCCATCCTTTTCTCTTCCCCCCCTTCTGTTGGGAAAGCTGATCAATCCCTTGTCTGAGGGGCGTTACCACTCCGGGGCACAAAATACCTTTAAAAGATGAGTGTTTTGTTTGTTTTGCTCTCTTGGTTCCCTGCTCTTCGCTGGAACTCTGGCTCTGTAAGTTTCTCCCATTTTCTCCTTTTATTAAAGCTGAGTATTTTATATAAGGCTAGTTTGGTTATTTCCAATTGCCGACCGACCACGCCCGCTACATCCTTCTCTCTTTCCCTTCTCCCTCCCTGGTCTGTAAGCTTCTTGGCTGTCAGTCAGTGTGTCAGTAAGAACATTTACTAAGTCTAAGACCGTGACAGCTCTACTTTTCCCACCTCAAAGGCTATCATAAGTGACTTTTCTTGCTATAAATCTGGGAGGCTCCTGACTCTCACCTCACTCCAGCAAGTCCCAGGGATTCACCCATCTCTGCCTTCTCACTGTTAGGATTTACACATATACAGCATGAGTGTGCACCACTATGGTCAGTACATGACTCTCATCTCACTCCTCATCCACTTCACTTGGGGGCCTATTATTCAGGGAGGGCTGTATAAGGACAGACCCACTCTCCACTCCTATATATGTATGGAAGTACTGACCTCTAGCATGCCTGATAAAAACTACACACACACACACACACACACACACACACACACACACACACACACACACACACACATATACTCAGTTGGCTTCACCTTTTGACATGTGTCAAAATCAGCCCATCTTCTCACCACTATTGTCTAATTACGTTGCTTGATTGATGTCAAGCCAAGTTCAATGATTGTGTATTGTGTAATGTTTTTGGTATAAACCTGGTTTTCCTTGGGTAGTTAAGTTTATGCACTTACAAACTAATGGTGAACCCCAAATACCCTCATTTTCTTTTATTATTTATTCACAATCTTCCATGATTTTGCTACTTGGGACTATCCACCCCCAAACTCTCTCAATTTTTTTCTTGTCATAGAACTTAACACTATGTAGATGGAGTGGCAGGGCTGTGTCCCGCCATCTGGCTAGCTTTACACCTGAAATAATTACATGGAAACTTTATTCATTTAAACACTGCCTAGCCCATTAGTTTTAGCCTCTTATTGGCTAATTTTCATATCTTGCTTTAACCCATATTTAGTAATCTGTGTAGCACCACGAGTTGGTGTCTTACCGGGAAGGATCTTAGCCTGCGTCCATCTCAGTGAGGAGAGCTATGGTGTCTGAGATGTCTGCCTGACTGCTTTCTTTCTCCCACAATTTTGTTCTGTCTACTCCGCCTACCTAATTTTCTGTCCTATTAAAGGGCCAAGACAGTTTCTTTATTAACCAATGAAAGTAACACATAGACAGATGACCTCCTCCATCAATACTACCTATTATTTTTATGCAATATTTGTTTGTCTATAACCTTCTCTAGAACATAAACTTACCTGCTATCCATCTATCTACTCTTCCATCTATCTTTCCACCCATCCATCTATCATCCATCCATCAATCCATCCATTCATCCCTCCTTCCCTCTTTTGTTCCTTCTATCCATTATGTATCCATTCACCCATCCATCATTTCCCCTTTCCATCCATTTTACCATCTACCATTTATTAGTCCTTCTAATAGTCCATCCATCCATCGATCCGTCCATCCATCCATCCATCCATCCATCCATCCATCCATCCAATCAACCATCGATCCGTCCATCCATCCATCCATTGATCCATCCATCCATCCATCTGACATCTTTGTGGGAGGGTTGACTGACTACATTGTAGCGTGGCTTAAATAGTAGAAAAAAACCTTGTCTACAAGGATCTGACGAATTAGTGTCAAGAGTTCAGTGACTTTTCAGCCTGCTTGTTCTTGTTCTTGCTGAGCATCTGCCTTCAAGGTGATGGAAGCCTCTGATGTACACAAGATGAGTCTCCAGCTGTTCAAGGCCTAGACTGGGACACACCTAAGAGCCTTCGTTAGGGAGTGAAGACTCTGTCATGCTGGAAATTGAACTTTCTGGAAGTCACAAAAGGTAAAATTTATTTTTAAAGAGACACTGTAGCAAGTTTTGCTCAGAAAAACATTTTATTGCTGTATGGAGGGGTACTATAACTAGAAGATATTATGTGAGGAAAAAATCTATTTTCAATTAAAAAGACACAGTAGTAAGTTTGGCTTAGTACATTTGCTTATGATTTCCTTTTTCTTGAATTGTATCTCTTTTTTTACTTTTTTATTGAAGCAGGTTTTTATTTAATTTCAGAGGTGTAGTCCATTATCATCATGGTGTGACCTGTTGGCATGCAGGCAGACATGGTGCTGTAGAAAGAGCTAAGAGTTCTACACTTGAACCACAGGCAACAGGAAGTGGTCTGAGACCCTAGGTATATTTTGAGCATTTAACCCCAAAGCCTGCCCTGACAGTGACATACTTCCTCCCATAAAGCCACACCTACTCTGAAAAAGCCACACTTCTTATAGTGCCACTCCCAATGAGCTTATGGGAGCAAATTACATTCAAATGACCACAGTTGGTTACTCCCACAAACTTGTGCCACTATCATACTGCTAAGTCTTTCAGGAAGGACAAGTTGTAGATCAAAGATTTGTACTTGGGTTGGTATTTATGTTTTTACTTTAGTAGTACGAGGAGAACCTTCCTGTACTAAAGTGTTGCAAGGAGAGGGCCCGCTTGTTCATCCTGGCTGCCCAGCTTGCTTAGCCCTGAAATAACCACACAGAAACTGTATTAATTAAATTACTGCTTGGCCCATTAGTTCTAACTTCTTATTGACTAACTGTTACACCTCAGTTTAACCCATTTCTATTAATCTGTATATTGCCATGTGGCAGTGGCTTACTGGGAAAGATTCAGCATATCTGACTCTGGTGGCTCCATGGTGGCTCTCCCTCTGCTTTCCTTCTCCCAGAATTCAGTCTGTCTTCTCTGCCTACCTAAGTTCTGCCCTATCAGGCCAAAGCAGTTTCTTTATTCATTAACCAATGAAAGTAACACACAAACAAAAGGACCTCCTATACCACTAAAGATGCTCGGACATGGAGTTAAGGGGCTATGTAAGCAGCAGGTCAAATTCGCCATGTTCAGTGAATTGTGAAGGTGCTCTCTTTAGCAATAGGGCCTTGACACCAGTTTGTCGAGAGCAACCTGTAATCTTGGCAACAGCCTGAGGTTTTGGGGGGGGTTTCCATGAGAACCCTTTGATCAACAACTTAATTAGATGTAATTCAATTCCAGTACTGGGGTACTAGAAGCTTCATTTGGTGGCAAGAAATGTCCTGGTGGGACTCTGGTTTCCCCATTATTTGGTGATTTCATTTAGGTTAATTAATACATATCCTTCATATCCTTAGCTCTCTCTCCTTCTCTCTCCCTCTCTCTCTCTCTCTCTCTCTCTCTTTCTCTCTCTCTCTCTCTCTCTCTCTCACACACACACACAGAGAGAGAGAGAGAGAGAGGGGAGAGAGAGAGAGAGAGAGAGCGCTAAAATTAAGGGCTGTTTGAAGGGCAGCATGGAAACCTACTATAGTAGAAGCTTCATCATATATGTATGTATATTATATGATGTACACACATATATATGTATATGAATATTTCCCTTTCTTAGGGAGATCTGTCCTCCCTAGTCCCTTACTCTATATATAACTTTTGTGGTGCTATGGATTGTAGCTTGGTTATCACTGATTTAACAACAAATATTCACATTTTCACATATAGTCTAATAGATAACATATTTGTGTTTCTGTGTCTTGCTTATCTCACTCAGGATGATTTTTTTCTAGTTTCATTTATTTATCCACAAATTTCATTTTTTAATGACTGAGTAATATTTCACGCATAAATGTACCACAGTTTATCTGTTCAACTGTTGAAGGACGTCAAGGTTGTTTCCAGTTTCTGGCTCTCATGAATAGAACAGCAATGAACATGGTTGAGCAAGTGTCTTTGTGGTAGGATGAAGTGTGCTTTGGATGTCTGACCAAGAGTGGAATAGCTGGATCTTGAGGTAGACTGATTCTGTCTTCCTGAGGAACTGTCACACTAATTTTCATAGTGATTGTACAAATTTACACTTCCACAAGCAGTGGGTGACTGTCCTTACTTCACATCCTCGCCAGCATGAGTTGTCACTTTTTAAAGCCATTCTGACTTGGTGTAAGATAAAATCTCAAAGCAGTTTTGGTTTGTATTTTCCTGATGACTAAGGATGTTGAACATTTCTTTAAGTGTTTCTCAGTCATTCTCTTTTGAGATTCTCTGTTTAGAACCGTGACCTATTTTTAATTGGGTTTGTTTACTTGACATGTAGTTTTTTTAGTTATTTATGTATTTTGAATATTATCCCTCTATCAGACATGCAATTGGTAAAAATATCTTTTCCTATTCTGTCCAAAGGACAGTATCCTTTGCCTTATAGAAGTTTTTCAGTTTCATGAGGCCCCATCTTTAGTTTTTGATCTTAGTGACTAGGCTAATGGCTGAGAAACTCTTTTCCTGTACCAATGAGTTCAAGGCTATTCCCCACTTTCTCTTCTATCAGGTACAGTGTATCTGTTATGTTGTATGTTGAGGTCTTTGATCCATTTGGAGTTTTCTGTGTAGAATTATAATTATAGTCCTATTTGGATTCTTCTACTTGCAGCTGTCCAATTTGACTAGCACCTTCGGTTGAAGAAGCTGTCTTCTTTCCAGTATCTGTTTCTGACTTCTTTATCAAAATCAGGTGTCCATAAATGTGCTGATTTATGTCTGGGTCTTCAATTCAACTTTATTTATCAACCTGTCTGTCTTCATGCCAGCACCATGCTGTTCTTATTACTATAGCTCTGTAGTACAACTTGAAATCTTTCCAGTTGCAAGAGGTAACACCTCTTGCAATTCTTCTAGTATTCAGAACTGTTTTAGATATTCTGTGAGGCTGGAAATAATCTGTTCAAGATCTGTGAAGAACTGTGTTGGAATACTGATGGACATTGTTTTTGGTAGGTTGTCAATTTTTACTTTATTAATCCTACTGATCCATAAACACTGTGACCTTTTCATTATCTGATATCTTCTTCAGTTTCTTCAATATATTAAAATTTAATTATACAAAACTTTTACTTGCTTGGTTAGAGATACTCTAAGATATTTTCTATTTTTTGAGGCTGTTGTGAAAGGTGTTATTGCCCTGATTTCTTTCTCAGTCTGTTTGTCATTTGTATATAGCAAGGCTACCGATTTGTTGAGAGTTAATTTTGTACTCTGCTACTTTAAGGAAAATGTTTATCAGCTGTAGGAGTTTCTCAGTGGGATTTTTAGGGTCACTTATAAATACTATCATATTGCCTGCAAATAAAGATACTTTGACTTCTTCCTTTTCAGTTTGAATGCCCCTGATCTCCTTCAGTTATCTTATTGCTCTATCCAGACTTCAAGTGCTATATTGGATACAGAGAGAATGGACAACCTTCTCTTGTTCCTGATTTTAGTGGAATTGCGTTGTTTCTCTCTATTGAAGCTGATGTTGGCTGTGGGCTTGCTGTAAACTGGCTGTATTAGGTTTAGGTATGTCTCTTGTATCCCTAAGCTCTCCAGGACTTTTATCATGACAGGGTGTTCATGCCTGAAACTTTAAAAGATGGAAAATGCATATATTAGAAAGTTTTTTCTTTTAGTCTGAAATGCTTTGGTCCTGGTGGAGTGGGAGGCCATTGCAGGAGGGGAAGTGTCGTCTTGTCTTTCCAGCTCCTTTTATCCTCAAGGAAGAGGTGACTTCTGTACCTTTCTTGTCTTGGTGATTTCTCTGTTTTTAAATGTATATTGAGGGATTTTGGTGACTTCTGCTTGTCACACAATCAGACCAAAGGTGAGAGAAAAGTATATTCAGGTCAGTTTGCTAGTCTTGTTTTAAGCTTAATATGTGGAACCTTTGTCACCAGTGGCCGGAATCTGTCTGGTGAGACAGAGGAAGAAGTAGATTTTTCCTGTCCATCTGGCCAGGCATCATTTAATTTGATGTATACTAAAGTGATTTTATTTTGCCTTTTCTTTTTGATTTATTTTTTATTTAATTACTATGTGCATGCACATGTGTAAGTGCATGTGGTGTATGTGTTCTCGGTGTACAGGCATGTGTGGGTACATGGGCCAGGAGCTTGCATGGAGACCAGAGAAGGGTCTCGAGTGTCCTCCTCTATCACTCTCTACCTTGTTCTTTTGAGGTAAATCTCTCAATGAACCTGGAGCTATGCTGGCAGTCAGCAAACTCCACAATCCTCTGGTCTCCAGCTTCCATAGGAGTTATAGGAGCTTACACAGTCTGAGGATTTAAACTCAGATCCTTCTTTCTGCTTATGCAGTTAGTGCCCTTACCCAATGGACCATCTTTCCAGCTCCTACTTTACTTTTTGGTTTGAACTGCAGACTCAGGGTGCATGAATATCCCCAGTACAAGGAATAGTGACCAAAGTAGACATAAAGTTGACATCTCGAGAAGGCCTGCTTTAGACTTGACCTTGACTGGGAACTTGACTCTGCCCTGTGTGAGCCCGTTGGGGCTACCTGGGACACTGTCTGCTTCCCTTCTGGGAAACTGCTGCCAAGTCTGAAGAGTTGAGTTCAATTTGTAGATCTCACATGTTAGAAAAAGAGACCCAACCTCTGCAAGTTGTCCTGTGATCTCTATATGCCTGGCATGTTATCCCTGACAATAAATAAATTAATAAAATGAAAATAATTTCATCTTTCTGATGAAGTTATGTACTGAACACCAATGGTCTCTTCTCCCATCAAATTCATATGTTACAATATCACCCCTAATGTGGTAGTATTTGAGTTGAGGTTTTAGGTGGAGACCTCACTAATGGAAACGCTTAATATTTTTATGACAGGGACCCCAGAGACCTCTCCTGTCCCCTCTCATATTAGGAAACAAGAAGCTGACAGCACAGCACCTGGAAGAAGTCTTTCTCAGATTCAGCCATACTGCATCTTGATCTTGTGCTTCTGACTTCCCCAAACCGTTAGTCATGCATTTCTACAGCTGGAACGCCACCTGGGGTTCAGTATTCTCTAACAGTAGTCCACTTGGACCAGATGGTAGAGCTTAAGACAACGTTTACCCAGGTGATGCTTCTGAGGCTGGCAAAGGTTGTCGCTCGTACAGCAGCTTGCTCTCTTTACTAAGTATTCCGGGAGATGGCAGACTGTGAGTCGTCACGTTGCCTCCAGCTTTGGAGGATGATGAGTAGAGTCACTGAACATTTGTGTATTTGTCTAGGTTTTTATGTGATCAGTTTCTGTTTATTGAAGATGCCCAGGGGAGGGATAACAGGTCTTATTGCAAATATGAGTTTAACTTTGCAAGAAACGGCTCGACTGTTTCCCAGAGAGTCTGAGACATTTTTTTACTTCCTATAAGCAACACATGATGATTTTAAATTGCCCTGTGTGTTGTATTTCCAAGTATCCACAATTGCCATGGGAATCAGTATCTGCAGAAAGAATCTCAGGTTAAGGTATGCTTTTATTTATTTATTTATTTTTATTTATTTATTTATAGGTTTTGGAGTAAATAGTTTTTAATTTTTTTACAGACAAATGTACCACACAAAACAATGTAGGGGAGAAAGGTCCTTTGGCCTGTAATTCCAGGCTACAGTCCATTGTTGCGAGGAAGTCAAGGCAGAAACTCCAGACAGGTAGTTCACATCTTATGTAAGAACAGAGAGACAATAAATGCTTACATGTTCACTTGCTTTCTCATTTGTGCTCATCTTGATTTCTCTGTTTTCTATAGTTCAGGATTTCCTTGCCTAGGGAACGGCATCACCCATAATATGCTGGCTCTTCCCACATAGATTATATGAATTGAGGCAATTTCCCCATAGACTTGGCTACAAGCCAAACCAATGTAGATAGTTTCTCATTGAGACTAGTTTTTCAGGTGACTCTAGGTTGTGTCAAGCTGACAGACATAACCACCACATTCCTTCGCTTGTCAAATTGACACATAAACACCTTACTTTAAAAGCATAACCAAAAGAATCTCATGTTTATCTCATAACGTAAATATATTTCAACTTTAATAGTCTCTCTAAGTGCAAAGTTGGGCAGTAGAGACGGCTCAAGGGTTAAGAGGACTTGTTGCTATTGCAGAGTACTTTTATTGTATAGGATTGTTTTGGCTATCCTGGGTTTTTTGTTTTTCCATATAAAGCTGATTATTGTTCTTTCAAGGTCTGTGAAGAATTGTGTTGAGATTTTGATGGGGATTGCATTGAATCTACAGATTGCTTTTGGTAGGATTGCCATTTTTACTATGTTAATTCTACCTATCCAAGAGCATGGGAGCTCTTTCCATTTTCTGGTATCTTCTTCAATTTCTTTCTTCAAAGAGATAAGGTTCTTGTCAAATAGGTCTTTCTTTGGTTAGTGTTACCCCAAGATATTTTATGTTACTTGTGGCTAGTGTGTAAGGTGATGTTTTTCTGATTTCCCTCTCAGCTTCTTTATCATTTGTATATAGGAGAGTTACTGATTTTTTTGGAATTGATCTTGTATCCTGCCACATCACTGAAGGTATTTATCAGCTGTAGGTGTTCTCCTTTTCTTTTTTCCCCAAGTGTCTGAACTAGTTTGGGATTTTCCTGTTGTAGCCTATCTGAAACACTCTCTAGCTACCTCCCAAACTCCAGAAGCACCTGGGCTCCAAATGCCACAAGATTCACCCACCCTAGACTGGCTGGTTGGGCCTTCAGGAAGCTCCCTTCCCCCACCCCATCACATGTTTTTCTGAACAATTCCACGTGTTTTTCAGTCAGCTGGTTCTTGGTTCTTTCTCTCTCTCTCCTCCCCTCCCCTCTCTCTTCCTCTCATGGGTTGCAGGCTGTCCCTGAACTCCCTTCTTGGGCTGTTTCCAAACTAGGTAGCTGCCTTGAAATCCTGTCAGGCCCTCTACTGTTCTGTGCAGCAGCAATAACCTCTACATCTTTATCAATATCATTGGTAGATTTGATAAGACAATTGGAAATTCTTAAAGGGAGCAATAAGTGATGAGTTTTTTCCAACATTAAAAAATGGGAAAAACCATTACAATGGAGGGATTTGGATCTCTGATGGTAATATGCCAGATAGTTTGAAAATAGAATGATTAAATAAGAGGGTATCTAATTTAAATGGGATTTATGTAATGTCAGTTGTAAACATTATCAACTTTAGCATTTTTGTCTTATCATTAAAAAGTTGATTAATCTGAATGCTAATATACAGGCCTTAGGAAAATACACAGAGATATTAAAATCCAAACAGGAATTTAATGGAGAATCAATTTTGGTGTTGCATTATAAGAATAGAGAGGAACAACCTAAGGTTTTCAAACAATCAACCTTAATATATCCACTAACCTTAAAGGAATTGCCAAATGGCAGAGGATCTGTTACAGCTAGCTGGACTCCTGTGCCAATGTTAGATTTAAGGAGATTCAAGGACACAGTAGTCTCATATGGCATGCATTTGTCTTTTGTGAGACAAATGTTAAACTTGTTGTCAGTTTATAATAAAATTATCCCTAAAGACTGGATTGCATTGGTTAAAGGTTTAGAGCCTGGTTCACAATTATAATGGAGTACCTCATTCACAGAAGAGAGAACTCTTCCAAGATCAAATTCTTGGAGAAGAAGATTATGCTTCTATAGAAAGGCAATCTGTATATGATGACCACACCATGGATTTATACCATGTAGCACCTTTGAATGCTTGCGAAAGAATTGAAGAAAAAGGAAAAAATTGAGTTATTTACTAGAGTTATACTGGGTCCAAAGGAAGTCTTTACAGATTTCTTACAAAGATCAATTTCAGCAGTAAATAGAATGATACCAAATTCAGAAAGTAGACAAATAATAATTGAATCTTTGGCTTTTGAAAATGGCAATTTTCTGTACCAAAGGATAATTAGGCCACTAAAATCAAGGTCAGCACCTTTGGAGAGATGGATTAGAGATACAATTAATATTGAATCTCATGAATCTCCTGACAATGATGATGCATGGATAGGAGAGGTGATTTCCAGGGGTTTGAAG
This sequence comes from Arvicola amphibius, assembly GCF_903992535.2. Lineage (NCBI taxonomy): Eukaryota > Metazoa > Chordata > Mammalia > Rodentia > Cricetidae > Arvicola > Arvicola amphibius. The sequence goes on from NC_052047.1 coordinate 118,712,507, forward strand.
AAAAATCAAAATGTCAAATGTTGTAATTGTGGCAAACAAGGTCACCTTAAAAGGGATTTTAGACAGGACATTCCTATGAACAATGATTTTTCTAAGAATAATCCATTCAGAATGCCCCTCTACTCAGGATTATACAAATTGTGTGGCAAAGGCATACACTGGACTAATGAATGTAGGTCAGTGAGGAATAATCAAGGTAATCCTTTACAATCAGGAAACTCCATGAGGGGCTTCTCATAGGACCCTTATGCCAAATCTGGTTCAGTCATTTTTTGTCATCATAGAGGAAACTTCTCAGAGCAATTAAAGAACCTAATGCCTATTGGAAGAAACCATACCGCTCTAGATAATAGAATAGCTATACAATAGAGAACAAAAAATTTAGGAGAAACCATAAAGCAAGTATTTTGGCAAACTTCTATAAATGAACAAAGACTAAAATTAAAAATACAAACAAATGATGCTGTCGTTGAAGGTCTGGTAGACACAGGTGTGGACATAACAATAATTTCATTGGAATCTTGGCCTCCAAATTGACCTCTTCAAGATGTAAATGTTCAGGTTTTAGGGATTGGAACTTTATCTCAGGTAAAGCAGAGTACAAGATGGGTCAAATGTTTAAGGACTATTTTATTGCTACTATTCTCATAATCCTTTGGTTTTATATTGTCTCTTGAACTGCTTTTCTTAAAAGATTAATACACACATGCATATACTAAACTTTTTATCATGATATTAATGATCATATAGGGTACTAACTAATTCTAGAAAAAAGTTTCATCTACCTTCCTGTACATGATTTCAGCTTTGAGTCTCTATCAGTTTTCTGCAGTGAACCATGAGCATGCCTATCAGTGACATTTGGAGTCTCCAAAAGAAGGGTGGGACCCCACAATGACAATTCCTCCAGGACTATGATAACACCACTAAGATTAAAAGCACCACCTAAAAATCAACTTTGGAGTACAAACTGCTCAGAATAACTTTGAGGTGGCTAACTGAGATAATCCAGCCTAACAAACCACTCTAGGCAGAACTCAAGCCCCATACTTTCCCATTATGCAGAGACTGGACAACAAATTATACAGCTACCTCTCCCAAAACTTGACAATTAACCCATATTTTTCTTTTGAATATCCCCTAAATTAACTATCACCCCCAGAAAGCAGGAAGTAAATTTAAGAATATGATGATCATATTCCCAAGAGGTGGGGTGGGTGGTTTTTGGTCATTCAGTAGATTGTGGATATTTGTCATTGTTTAGGGGGGTTGGTTACAAGCTGTTATTGGTTACAGTTAGGAGGAAAGTTGAACAAAGGAGATTAGATACAGAGTTCCTGTTCTGAAATTAAAAAAGAGGATATAGATATGATATGGTAAAGGGTAGGTTAATGAATCTATTCTGAAAAGAAAAAGAGGAGGATATAGAAATGTTTATATAAGAACATAGATTATTGAATCTACTTTTAAAAAGCAAATACTAGCTTTAAATATTTTACATCTGATTGGATTTTTGTATATTGTATGCAAATTTTTTTATAATGAGTCAAATTTGAGATTTATTTTGTTAGAACATACTGTATATACATTTCTTCTTTTGTTCAAGGTATTGAACCTATACAATTTAAAATCATTTAACAATGTAATGCAAATTTCTAGTTCTTGAAAATTATTATTATCAACTGTTTAAGATAATAAGGAAATGTGGATTAGTAATTAACCTCCTTTTATAATCAAACTTGTAGTCACCCAACTGTTTAAGATAATAAGGAAATGCAGATTAATAGTTAACCACTTTTTATAATTGCATTTGTAGTCATATTAGGTATGTTTTCAAAGTCAAACCAAAAAATATTTTAGATAGACAGGTCATCTTCAAACACTTCATAGGTCTACAGAATATGGTATTAAAGACGTTTGAATAACATAGGTTCTCTTTTTATGACAATGAGACATGTCTGTTCCTAGCAGCACCAATCTACTTCAAATAAGATAATGGGTATTGAAGAAACTCCACATGAAGTTTACTTTCTTTGTGGCAAAAGTAATCTGCTGGGCAAGAAAATGCCCCTGTTTCAACTGTTTGCTGTTTGCTCTCCTAATTGGACAAGCAGTACATAAAAGAAAGTGTCTGCCAAACATTGTCAGGACAAGGTGGGAAAGCCCTTCAGAATATCCTGTTTCACAGAAAAGTGTGTTGAATATGCTAGGCCAGTAGGCTGAAGATGGATGTCCCAATATTGTAGAGGATCTTTGGGTGACTTTTCAGGAAGTCATATGTTTCTTTCATTACTCACAGGTTTTGGAAGTCACTTGCTTATACTTCCTGCTTACTCAGTTAATATTATTTCCTTCTTGGGTGTCTGAGGGAGTTGAAGATTAGATAGTTATGGTTTTCCTTGTTTACCAGACACACAGAAAGCAAGTTATGATAGAAAGGAAATTAGGTATAAGACTTTGGACTCATCAAGATAGGATAGATATGGAGTATTTTATCTGAATTTGTCTAATGCAAATAGATTAGACATTGTTGATGTATTTATTGCCTGCATACATTATATATAGTTGTTGTAGTTACTGTATGTAGTTATTCTTATATTAGTTATAGCCTCCTTTTTTATTTTAGACAAAAGGGGAAATGTAGTGATATCTCATTTGTATTTTAATAGATAAAGCTTGCCTGAAGTTTAGAATACCAAACTGCCATACTTTTCAACCATACTGGCCAGGCAGTATGACATACACCTTTAATCCTAGCAGCCACACTATTTAGCCATAGAGGCTAGGCTGTCATGGTGCATACCTTTAATCCTAGCACTAGAGAGGAATATAAGGCAGGAGGAGACAGGAACTTGCTCTCATTCATTTGTAGAAGTAAGATCTCTCTAGTGGTTTGTCTGCTTTGCTTTCCTGATCTTCAGGTTGAATCCCAATATCTGTCTCTGGGTTTTTATTATTTGTACTACACAGAATGGTGACCAGGGTCTGGAAGAATCTAGGTGTAGTCAGCATGTGGTCCCATATTCTCCCATACAGTGGACTAAGTAGAGACAGAGTTCATCTACTCATAATGACTGTAATGGGAAAGGCCCCTCAGAAAGAAGTAGGTCTGTATGTATGGGGCTCCTCCTACTACTGACTGAGGGCTATGCCACACCCAGACCCTCTTCTATTCTCTTATGCTTTGACCAGTCCACCATGATGTGAACTGGTCTATTCTGCCATGGCCTCTCTGCCAGGCTAGGCGATAACCTACAAAACAACAAGGTAAAATAGATCTTTACTTCTTTGGGTTGTTTCTGTTCATTATTTTGTGCACAGCAACGAGAAAACACACGGTGATTATTCATGCATGTGTGCTTTAGGGTGATGTGTAAGAACATCTTAAGACTGCTGGCCACTGAGACTATGATTCTTGCCTGAGATCTGCAGCAGTTGTACAGGATGCTCCTGTATCCACACATTCCTTGACTTTTTTTGAAACTCATCTACATGCTAGGTATGGTTTGACACTGCTTTTGTGTATAACTGTATGTATATATGTGTGCTTCTTTGTATGTGTATGTGAAGGGCAGGGATCAACATTGGGTGCTATTCCTTAGGAGTTGCCACTTTTTTTTTGTTTTGTGGGAGCTTCATTGGCCTAAAGTTTACCAGTTGATCCAGGATAGCTGGCCAGTAAACCCCATGAACTGATCTGTTTTTTCCTCTCCAGATAAAATTACAAGTGTGTACCTCCATGCCTGGCTTTTTACTTGGGTTCTGGGGATTTAAACCCAGGTCCTCTTGCCACAAGAACTTAAACAGGTGAGCTATCTCCAGAACCCATAGCATCTCTTTTCTGTGTGTTCAGAGTTCAAGGGTTAACAGTAGTATTTCCCACCATGGCACGCTTGACACTGAGATAGGATAACCTGTCATGTCAGTGTATGTGCTACTCATTATAGGACAGTCAAGAGCACACCTGGCATCTACCTTCTAGAGTCCAGCAGCATCTAGATTCTACTGTGAGGATCTAAAATGTCTCTAGATACTGTCAAATTATTTGTGGCAGGTGACATGACCCTTGCTTCAGAATCTTTGCTGGAATATATGTTAATAAAAGCTGTTGGGGTGAGCGTTTGGAGAGAATGGAGCCATAGGAAGTTGAGACCGTGGGCCACTGGGATGTGGGTTTGACATCTACTCTCACCTAACTAGTTCTCAGTGACATCAGAACCTGTAATATGTGTCTTGACTTTTTTTGTCTCCCCACTACCCAGTAAGGTCTGTCTTAAATATTTGTAGCTGAAGAGCCCAAGTAAACCTAATTATTGGTGCTGCCTGAGATTGTAAGCACCAAAGTAGGGCACTGAGGTCAGAGGTAGGGTTCATCTTGGGAGCCAAGTGGGGGGAGATGTTAGGTATGGATGAATTAGGAAGAAAGTCATACCGAGAAGTGTGTGTGTGTGTGGGTTCCAGTCAGCTATAGAAGGAAGCTAGATTCATGAGCTGGTTAGATCAGGAGGAGACTGGGTAAGGAGCCAGAATCAGGGTAAAAAGGGTGGCCCTGTGTGTCTCCAGGATGAAAAAGGTAGCCATGTGTGTTTCCAGGGTATGAGTCCTGGTTTTGAGGATATATGAGACCCAAAACCCACCTCTATAGTGAAAGACTTCATCCAACAAGGCCACACCTACTCGAACAAGGCCACATCTCCTAATAGTGCTTCTCCCTTTGGGGGCCATTTTCTTTCAATCCACCACAGGTGGTAAGAGGACATAATAGCTTTTGTATTCATGTCAAGTGTCTGTCAGCCATACCAGCACTGCTGCTATAGGGGTGGGGAGTCCCTTTGTGGTACCTCGATAGCTTCAGGATGGAGGGAGGCTGCATGAGAACTAACCATGAAACCAAAGGGTTGGAACTCTGAGCCCCATTCCTTATTGTATCACAGCTCCATGTTTGAGGAGAGGTGAGGAAAAGATGATCATCACTGATTTAAGATCAGATGATGAGCTGACTCATATGTATGACGGGTATCTCACTTGGCAGTCATAGTTATTTACCTGTCCTTGAGTTAGAGCCTTAACAATCATCCATCAATAGTGAATCAGATCTCTTCCCAAGTTCTGTGAGTCATTCTAAAGCCAGTGATCCAACCTGAGGGAGGATTTTTGGAAACTTCCAGTTTACAACCAACGAGTCAAACACACAGGTCACAACCTGGGAATGTGATTGGCATCTTGGAGTACAGTCTGGTGAACTAAGTCACTTACTCATGGGGTCAAACTGTCATCCCAGAGAAACAACAGAATTGAGTTGACTCATAGGACACTCAGGTTTTGTGCACAGGGAATTGGAAAGCTGCTTGGTGTAAAAGGCCCTACATATAGAAGGCATGGAAATTCAAAACTTTGGACTAGGAGGGAACTCATCTGGCAGAGTGCTTGTCTAGCATGCACAAGATCATGTGTTCATTTCCAGCATGTCATAAACAGGGCAGAACACACTTGCAATCCAAGCACGTGGGAGGTGGAGGCAGGTGCATCAGAAGTCCACTCATCCTCAGTTACATAATGAGTTTGTGGTCAGCCTGTAGTGTGTGAGATCCTGTCTCAAAAACTATTAAAGAGAAACGGTAACTCATGTCCAGTGCCGCAGGTGCTATCTTACCATGGAGACGAGAAAGTCAGCAATACATGTCAGCAGTTTAAATCTAGGAAGACTTCCAGGCCAGCAAGAAGACAGTCTGGAAGGGTGTGGTGAGTGCTCATGAGGGGATGCAAAGCCACAGAGGCTAGCTGAGTGGAAGAGCGGGGATGACAGAGAGGACCACTCTAGGAAGAGATGTCACACATGCTAAGAACCTGAGGTGTCCTTGAGGGGCAGGGAGCAAATCTAGTACACTGGAGGGCAAAGAGAAACAGCAATGTGTGTGTGTGTGTGTGTGTGTGTGTTATTCCTGAGATAAGACTGGGAGGAGCAGGGTATTTGAATTCTATCCCAAGGATGCCAACCTGTAACCTGAGACTCAGGTGGGGTTTTAAAAATTAATTGTATTGGTAGAAATTCAACGTTTATAGTGATGGATTTTTATAAAGACCATTTCATACAAGAATATCATGTCCTTTGGCTATATTCAAAAGATACCAAGGATCATGGCTTGCTTGTCTAGGAGAACCTTATTAGTCTTGTTAACCTAAGTAATCAACCTAGGGCCTTGTCTATGTTAGGTAAGTATTCTACCACTGAGTAATGGCCCCAGCCTTCCAGCCTTGGTTTTGATGGGGGTTTAATTGGCCAGATGGGCATGACAGGTGCTGAATTAGTTACCTAGCCATTTAATTGAGCATTGAATCAATCATATGGTTAAGTGATTGAGCATCAAGTGCCTAGTATATGTCAGACATTTCTAGGTGACCGGGGACAGGGAACTGGATGAAGAGGTGAAATTACTGTCCCCAAGTAAATGGGAGAAACAGGCTACAGAGATGCAGTAAGTGGGAACAGCAGCAATGTGAGGGACGTATTCCATTTTCTGTTGTCTTTCTATGCCATGATTGATTAACTTACAGAGAATGGTTATTTTATGTTATTGTTCTGGAGGATTAGAGTCCAAGAGTGTGGCTATGTCTCTGCTGAAGGTCTTCTTGCTGTATCAAACTGTGGCAGAGAGTACTAAAGGCAGTACCAAGCAAGCCTGCTACAGGGGCATCACAGAAATGTTCACAAGTTGGGCAAGGGGCTGGAGATTGAAACACACACACACACACACACACACACACACACACACACACACACAGAGAGAGAGAGAGAGAGAGAGAGAGAGAGAGAGAGAGAGAGAGAGAGAGAGAGAGAGAGACAAGGGGCATCCTTAAACAAGAATGCCAATTTTATTGTGTATCAGGGCAGCTTATATAGGGCTCTCCTTGAATAATGGCCACACCCTAGCTCTCAGGATTTTTTAGCTGCAAGCCCACCATAAACCATTCCTCTGCCATTAGGAACTCATGAGGGTCTCATGCTCAGAGAATTTGCAAGCATAGGAAAACAAGCTGTTTACTCCGGCAGGCAAGAGGTCACAGAAAATTCAGGGTCTGAGGGTCTGCAGTCCCCAACACCAGGATAGCTCATTGATGATTCATCCATGAACTAACAGATCCACTCCTGAGAACATTTTCTTGACATGGTCACCTCTCCGAAACCCCATGTCTTAACACCACTGTGATGAGGATCGGTTTCCAATACGTGAAATTTGGGGAACACATTAGGACCATTGAAGGGACTCACAGAACTAAATGGGGTGTGACAGAGTTAACATTTGAGACAATCTGAAAGGCAAGTTTTTTTGTGTGTGTGTGGTGCATGTGTGTATGTAGGTGCATGTGTGTGTGTGTGTGTGTGTGTGTGTGTGATGGTTGGTGCTGCCATCTTGAAAGAATCTAGAATAACTTTAGAGATGGGCCTCTGGAAATGTCTGTGGTAGATTATCTTAATTACATTAATTAATTTTGAAAACCTGTCTTAATTGTGGGTGGAAGTGGTTCCTGAGCCAGGGATTCAGGACTGTAGAAACTGGAGGAAGGGAGCTGTCTTAGTTAGGGTTACTATGGCTGTGATAAAACAAGGCAATCAAAAGCAACTTGGAGAGGAAAGGGTTGAGTTGACTTACATTTCCACATCACTGTTCATAATCAGAGAAAGACAGGGCTGAAATTGTTTTGAAAAATGGAATTTATGCCCTGGCAATGCTGAAGCATGCATGGGCAGCCCGTATATGGCGGTTCTGTTGAACTTGTCCATATTGGGTTTCATGGTCTAAGTTGATGAGAAATTGGTAACAGGACAGAGATCTGAAGGTAGGAGCAGATGGCCTGATGCAGAGGCCATGGTGGGAGAGCTTTTTATTGGCTTGCTCCTCATGGCTTGTTCAACCTACTTTCTTTTAGAACTCAAGACCACCAAGCCAGGGGTAGCCCCACCCACAATGGGCAAGGACCTCCCACATCAATCACTTGTAGGAGGAGGGGGGTGCTTGTTGCTTCCTGGCAGCTCAGCCCCCAAATAATCACACAGAAACTGCATTAATTAAATCACTGCTTGGCCCATTAGCTCTAGCTTCTTATTGGCTAACTCTTACACATGAATTTAACCCATTTCTATTAATCTGTGTATCACCACATGGCAGTGGCTTACCAGCTAAAGTTCTGGCATGTCTGACTCTGGTGCTGACTCCATAGCGTCTCTCTCTCTCTGCCTTTCATCTCCTAACATTCAGTTCAGTTTTCCCTGCCTACCCAAGTTCTGCCCTATCAACAGACCAAGGGAGTTTCTTTATTCATTAATAGTAATCACAGTACACAGAGGGAACTCCCACATCAATCACTAGTTAAGAAAATGCCCAACAGACTTACAACCATGAGGAGGCATTTTCTCAACTGAGGCTCCCTCCTCTCTGTTGATGCTAGCTTATGTCCAGATGACATGCTAAGCCATTGGAAGCATCTCTCTGCTTCCTGATTTTGGATGTCATGTGACCTGCTGCTTCAGGGTCCAGCCACATCTACTTCCATGTCATGATGGACTTCACCTTGAACCGTGAGCCACAATGAACCTTTTCCCCCTAAAGTCTCTTTTTTTTTTTTTTTTTGGTTTTTCGAGACAGGGTTTCCCTGTAGTTTCTAGAGTCTGTCCTGGAACTAGCTCTTGTAGACCAGGCTGGCCTTGAACTCAGAGATCCGCCTGCCTCTGCCTCCCGAGTGCTGGGATTAAAGGCGTGCGCCACCACCGCCCGGCTCTAAAGTCTCTCTTGTTGGGTCTTTTAGCACAGCAACAGGAAAAAGAAGGATGGGGTAAGAAGGTACAAAGAACCTTCGGCTGCAAGTGCCCTTGACCTGTTTGAGAAGAGGCCCAAACTGCTGAAGTGCATGGAGCCCAGGATGAGGAGAGAGAGAGACAGAGAGAGAGAGACAGAGAGAGAGACAGAGAGAGACAGAGAGAGAGAGACAGAGAGAGAGAGATCAAGCACAACCTCCATAATGGAAGGTGAGCTTCCCAAAAGCCCCGTGGCAGTAATAAGATTGCCCTGGCATGGCACCGGCCAGCTGGCTCAGCAGGGGCTGGGCAGACTGCTGTTAATTACAAGTCTCTAGCTCTAGCTTCTTAGCCAGGTGGTTTAACTTAGATTAAGTCTTTGATTTACTATCAGGTTCATGTCCCATGTGCTTGAGGCTATGTCTTGATTTAACGGTTGAATCTATAAATTGACCCTCTGGTTGAGGGTTTCCTTTTGATCTTTCAACGAGCTCTAAAAGGCGAACTCCATTTGTAGATGACAGACTCTGATGCACTCCAGCATCTGTGTGGAAGGTCCAAGGAGGGTTGACCAAACTGAGTTAGGCTAGCCTTGACAAGCCCTGACTGTTCTTGGGCTAGCCGTCTCTCTTCAAATATGCACCATAGATCCAGAAAGAAAATAAGAAAGCAAAAATGTTAAATGGACAGAGGCACTAATGTGAGCCCAGAGTTTTGGACAGAATGCTGCTATTGGTTTTTCCTTAAAAAAATTGAAAGAAGGTGGTGGGAAGTCAGGAATAGGTACCGCTAAGTTTATCCTTCTATTCATTGCCTAGCTGTCACTTCCTGGGTACTGGGGATGTAGCAGTGGAAAAGAAGACAGCAGCTCTTGACCTCAGATGTTTTGAGGACAGTCAATTCAGGGCAGACTGTGGTAGTTTAGATGCTAGAAGGTGCTATGAAAAAAACAACAGAGGCCCAGGTTCCAAGGTATGCTGGGAATGATGGGGTTCCAATTTTAAATAGTTTGACATCTTATAAGAGAAAGCATTTAATTGAGGGCTTATGGTTTCAGAGGGTCAGTCCATGAGTATCATGGTGGGGATTATGGTGACATGCAGGCAGGAATGGTGCTGGAACAACAGCTAAGGGCTTGCATCATGGTGTACAGGCAATAGAAGAGAGAGAGAGAGAGGAGAGGAGGAGAGAGAGAGAGAGAGAGAGGGAGAGAGAGACGAGAGGAGAGAGAGAGGAGAGGGAGGGAGAGAGAGAGCGAGGGAGGGGAGGAGAGGGAGGAGGGGAGGAGGAGAGATAGGGAGGGAGGGCGGAGAGGAGATGAGACGAGGATGAGAGAAGAGATGAGAGAGAGGAGAGAGGAGGAGAGATGATGGAGATGAGAGCGACTGCGGCCTGGCAATAAGCTTCTGAATCCTCAAATCCCACCTTTCCCCAACAAGACTATACCTCCTAATCCTTCCCAAACAGTTTCACTAACTGGGAACCAAGTATTCAAACATGAGCCTATAGGGACAATTCTCATTCAAACCACAATACAATGGTAATGGATCTCATTTCAGGACAAACATAGTCACTTTAGTAATTAAAGTGCCTCACACGATAAAGAAGTGAGATCTCAAAAACGGAGGAGAAGGTAAGAAAAAAGGCAGAGGAAGAGAAATGAACAAAGTAATGCAGAGATCTAGAAGTCAGACAGGCTGGGGTCGGAATATTAGCTCTCTCTCGTGTTAGGCGGAGAAGTCATTTCTCCTGTCCGGCTCAGTTTAGTCTTTATCCTCCCACCCTTGTCACACTGGTCTTTTAGTCTTCTGTGAGCACCTCAGACCAGAGCTGGATCTCACTCATCTGTGCCCTCTGCCCTCTAGATGGGCTGGCACAGGGAGGTGGCCAGTGAATACATTTCTTGAATGGAGATAGAGACACCATCCTTGGAACCCAGGTTTTAGCCACAGAATCAGCACAGCAGCTCACAGCTGGATTCTGAGCTTGTGGTACATGGTAGTTAAACATTTGTTAGTGCTGGAGGAGCGCTGTGGCTTGAATGTGTCCCCCAAAGTTCATATTTGGAAACCCAGTTCTTAGGGCAACAGTGTGGAGAGGTGGGACCTTCATAAAGGTCATGAGGGATTTGTGTTGCCATCATGAGAGAGTGTTATTGCAAGCACACCCCTCCCCCCCCGTATTGTGAGGAAGGGAGTTTGTTCTTTCCTTCTCTGCCATGTCTTGTTTCCCTCCTGCCTTCTACCATGAGGTGATGTAGCAATACCATTGACAGATGTTGGCCCCTTCGCTTTGGAGTTTCCAAACTCAAGGACTATAGGGAATAGATCTGCTTTTTATAAATCACTCAGGTTCTTGCATTCTGTGATGTAAAACAGACTAAAACAGTGAATGACTAAGGTTTCTGAGGACCTACAGATACACCACACATGCCAAAGAGATGAGGCAAACCTGCTGGGCACACAGGTGTATATTTCATTACTTCTATATGTATATTTTGTATACTTTAAATGATTTCCTTTTATTTTCTCAGTAAGCATTATAGAAAGATTTGTACTAATTAATAACCATTAATTTCTTTGAGGTTGTAGTCCCGGTTTTTAATTCATGCATATCTACTAAGTCACCTCCCACTGACTTTAAAACGTGGTTATAAACTCAAAGGCTCCAGTTTGTAAAACTGCAAATTCCCTGAAGGGAAAGAGCCTTAAATGAGAATGCCGCCGCAGGTGTTTCCTTCCTTAAAATGGCCATTAAGGAAAGTATTGTCCCAGGCTCAGCCTCAAAGGCACAGAGAAGCCATGTGACATCTGGAATTGGTATCAGAATATAATAGCCTCATCCTTATGGTTCTGACTTTTCAGGCATGCTGCATGTAAGAGTTATGGAGAGGGCAGGCTTGCGCCGAAGTTCAGAAAGCCACTGTGTGGCGATTATCTAGTTTGTACTCTAGCAAATAAAGCTTGCCTGAAGATCAGAGGGCAGAGTTAGCCACTAGTTCATTAGAGAGGCCTGGAGGTCTGTATAGACAGGCAGTGATATGGCTGGGCAGAGAGAGTATAAGGTGGGTGAAGACAGGAGCTTGACCCTTTTTTTTTGGCTGAGGAATTAGCGAGGTAAAAGTTGGCTGTGGCTTGCTCCTTAGTCTCTCGGATCTTTCAGCATTTATCCCGATATCTGGCTCCAGGTTTTTATTATTAAGACCAATTAGAATACACATTACATCACTGAGCTCTGACTTCATTGTTGAGTGAGGCTGTGAAGGGGAAGCCTAAGTTGTAGCAGAGACTCTGGGTTGTTGGAGATGCTAGGATGGTAGGACATTTGCCAAAGAAAGCTTTAGGTGTTGAGTGGAGCCAGTCCAAGAGAGGGATCACAACTGCTACAGGCAGCTGAGTTGGGGGTGGGGTGGGGCTATGGAAGCCTGTTGACGCCCAGATGATCCCATCACAGCCCCAGATGCTAGACGTGGGGATGCAGTTTCTCTGCCGGGTTTCTGTCTTATTTTGGTATGTATTTGCTTACTATACTGACATTGCTTCATTTCAGAATTGGCTGCTTATTTTGTGCCATTGTATGTTGGAAATAGCTAAATATTTTTTGACCTTACAGATATTCACAGTAAGTGATTGCTTTGAGCTTTGGGAGAGACATTGAACTTTGTTTCTGAACGTCAGTACTGGTAGGACTTTAGAGAATCTTACAGATGAACTAAATGCATTTCCCCCACAGGATGACCATGAAATTTTGAGACTAGAGATAGAAGTGTGTAATTTAGAGTAATGTGTTACCAAATTGACAAGGAATGGGTTTATGATGGTTAATCTTCATTGTCAACCTGACTGCCTTTAGAGTCACCTAGGAGACACACCTTTGGGTGTATCTATGAAGGAATTTTAGTTATAAAGGAAGTTTAGTTAATGAGGACAGAATTACCCTGAATGAGGGTGGACCTTCTCATGGGTGAGATTCCCAGACTGACTAAAAAGAGACAAAGGCTGTGCACTGACATTGCCTTTCTCTGTTTTCTGGCTGACCCCACAGATCATGCCTCTTGCTATACCTTCTCCCCATGGTGGACAGCATTCCTCTGAACCATGAGTCAAAACAAACCTCCTCCATTAAGTCAGGCCCTTGGCCACAACAATGGGGGAAATAACGAATACAAGTATTATGCCTCCAAAGGGGGCGAATAAACACGTGTTGCTAGTCAGCTTGGCTTCTGATATAGGGCACAGACCCATAGCCACTTTTCATAATGACTGCTGTATGCCTTTCACTTGATGTGGATAATGAATTGGCTGCTAATTCACCTGTCCCACCTGAGAAGTTGTCTTCTAATTTCCAGCTATTCTGCTGTGAAATGGTCTCTTCTTTGAGGCCCCAGTCTCCCCACCTTATCCAGTACAGTGTGTCTACTCTTGGCGAGTTTCTGTGATTCTATTGGTCAGTCAATTTTGGGACTTTATGCATTCATTATAATTTCTTCCATAAGTTCTTCAGATGACAAGTTCAAGAGATCAGTGTGGTGGCTATGGTTAGCAAAGGTGTATTGTGTTCTTGAAGACTGCAAAGATCATAGCTTCTTCACCCTCCCGGTGCTGGTGTGGCTCTTAAAGCCTTCCACATGCTAGGCAACTGCCCTATTTCTGAGAGAGGGTTTTATAAGTCTCTCTGCAGAAGGTGATAAATACATGAAATAAAATGTGCTTGTCAGTGTGGTTTGGCCATTTCATATTACCTTGCTCCTGGCAAGTATATGTCATTTTTCATTATACAATTTAGAAGTATCAGCTAAAAACTCCCTTAGAAATCAATGCCTGTCTCTGATTCTCAAGTATCAATGTGTGGCTCCTCCTGAGCCTCCTGACCTCTCACTAGGTTTCTGGCTTTTCTCAAGTATCATAGTATTGGTCATCTCCATGGATACTACCTTGAACTCTGAGATTTCATTCATTTGGCCTGGATTCATGTACAACAGTGTCTTTTTACTGCTGTTTATTCATCTTTGAGTCTAGGTAGTTTTTTAAATTCTATCTATCTATCTATTTACTCACCCTCCCATCCATCCATCCATCCATCCATCCATCCATCCATCCATCCATCCTTTTATCTGAAGTACCTATCTTTCCCCCATAGCCACACCCATCTGTTTCTGCTTCCTGACCACAGATTCCATGTGACTAGCTGCCTCCTGTTCCAGCTGCCATGACTTCCTCACCTGGCAGACCATAGACTGTGAGCCCAAAGAAACCCTTCCTTCCTTAAGCTTCTTTGTGTCAGGTATCCCATTGCAGTGATGGATGAATAACGATTACTGAAGCCCTTTTATTGCAGCAGCATGGTGAGTCTAATACAGAGCCATCTGCTCTTTACATTTTGGCAAATTACTCTAGGATTCATGCCTGACTGACCACAGACTTGACATTTTCTGCCCTTTGCTGTTTCTTGATCATGCATCCCTTCTTCGATGCGTTGAAATGTTCTAAGCAAATCCTTTGCCTGAAACCATTCTTGCTTGATCCCACTATTCCTCCAGCCCTCCTTTCCCCTCCCTCCCCTCCAATCTCCTATCTTCTCATACTCTCTCATCTTCCTTCCCCTACCTCTCCTCCTCCTCCCCTTTTCTCTTCCTCCTTCCATTGCTTTCTCCATCTTCCTAGTCCCCCATTTTCCTCCTCACTCCTCCTCCTTCTCCTTCTCCTCCCTAGAACTCTACCACATGGTCTCACACTGAGCAGAAACCAGCCTTAAGTGTTCCATCCTTCTGCCTATACTTCTGAAGTTGTAGGGTTAAAGACCTGCAGCACCATCTCCAGTTCACGTGATATATATTCAGTTCTTTTTGTAAGGTTAATACTTGTCTGTAATAGAGAATTTGAAGCTACCGACCATTTCTGAATGATGACATTGGGAATTGTCCGAGCCAGTAAAGTTACCTCATTTTCCCAGAGATAATTTAAGGAACCCCTACTGTCAGACCCTTGGTTCATTTCTGTGTCTTGTGATGTTATAATCAGTGCTCCACTTCCCTGTGAGAGAACAGGCTCAGAAAGAACACTGTCAATGGCAGAGTGCTTTTAGAGCCGTTGGTGCCACCATAAAGTTATTCTTCAAAGGCATAGTCCTATTTGCTGATCCTTCATGGACCAAATTAAAGGGTCTATTGGTTTAAACACAACCTACACTAAGATCACTACTCAATCACAGTAAATGCTAAATAATTTAGACATTACGGCTGACACTCTTATGGTGACTTCCCCTTTGGACTCCTCTGCTGCTTCTACCTTATTGGCATTAAAGAGAGGACAGGGTCAGCACTGGAATCATACAGATTCTCATGCCAACCTGCGAACTGTGACTCAGGAGATGCTATCTTTCCTCTGAACTTTAGGAAATAATTCTTGCCTCCCAGGGAACACTGCAAGGGCCCAATTCCAAGGTGGGCTAAGGGAAGATGAAGGGAGGCTTCCTTTGGGTGGGTTGAAACAAAACTGTGGCTATCTCCTCAGAATCTTGTGTTTTCCTATTCTTTCCTTGTGTGTTGTTTTGAGACAGGACCCTGATAGACCAGGTATCAAACTTTCCAAACTCCAGCCCTGCCTTCTGACGCTGAGATTGCAGACATGCAACAGCACACGTGTTGCTTCCATAACTTAGTTCTGTCTGTTTATCTGTCTGCCCCCTCTCTCGTGTGCTGTTGCACACTCTCCTTCTCTCTGTGTATGTGTATTTTGAACACACCCATGCCTACACACGTGGAGGCCAGAGGTATCTTCCCCTGTTGCTATGCACCTTATTTTTTGGATACATCTTCTTACACTGAATCTGGGCCAGGCCAGCTGGATACCCAGCTCCCAGGATCTGCTCATCTCTGCCTCTCAGTACTGCGGTTCACAGTGCATCTCATCATGACAGACATTTTTCATGTGTGCTGGGACTGAGTTCAATTTCTCATGCTTTTATAGCAGTACTTTACCACGGGGCCAACCCCTCATCCCACGTGTTCTATTACTTAAAGCCTAGTGGGGAATGTACATTTTTTAGGACAGAATATACCACAGAATCATGATTGGGGTCTTTGTTGTTTTATGAGACTGGCCTTGGACTCACTGCATGGTTGAAAATGCCCTCCTGTCTCCACTCCCAAGTACTGGGATCACCTGCCTATGCCGCAACACTTGGCTTTTGGTGCTTTGCTTCTGAACGAAAGAACGGATTAAAAATTGACTGCTGGGTTCTCTGATTAATGTTAACCATAAGCTTGACAAAGGATGTGACTTATTTCTTGCTTACTAGAAATACAGTGGGTATGTGGATAACTGTTACTCTGCTAAATGGACATGTCCAGATACTGTCATGCGTCCCTTAACGATGGAGCTGTGGTCTGAGAGATTTACTGCATAAATTCTGCCACCATGTGCACACACTTCTATAATCCTAGATAGGAGAGTCCACTGCACACTTAGACTAGCCTCTTCCTCCTAGTGCCAAGGAGCAGGACACAACATGAAGTCAAACAAAGCACCAGAGAAGGTGATGTATATTAAGAGATGCAGTGAGCTTGAGACACATCCAGGTAGCTCTTGATTTAATGCAGAACCGTATACAGAAACCTGCTATAAGTAGTAAGAGCGCAGTGAATGATAAAAGTGAAGACAGTAGCCACCTAAACAGCAAGAGCTGCTTTATCCTTATCAGGTACTATACGTTAAGTGTAGCTATGTGTGCTCCTCTTTTATTCATTTAAAAGATTTTATGTGTGTAGGTATTTTGTCTGCATATGAGTCTGTGCACTACACGTGTGCAGTGCCCTCAGAGCCCAGAAGAGGGTGTAGCATACCTTGGGATTGGAGTTACAGGCAGTTGTGAACCATCATGTAGATGGTGAGGATTTAACCCGGTCCTCTGCAGAGCAGTCAGTGCTTTTAACTACTGAGCTAATTATCCAGACTCATTATCTTCTTGTAAATGTGTGTGGTATGGTAAGTGTGGTGTGGTGTAGTATGGTGTGTGTGTGTGTGTGTGTGTGTGTGTGTGTGTGTGTACATGCATGCATAGATCAGAGTTCAGCCTTAGGTATTCTTCCTTAGGAACTGTCCACTTACGTTTTGAGGCAGAATTTCCCACTGTAACATGGGGTTCAAAATTCAGTTAGATTGGCTGGCCAGCAAGCCTCAGAGATTTACCTGTCTCTGTCACCCCAACACTGGGGTTGTAATTGCATTGCATGCCACCATGCCTGGGTTTTACATGGGCTCTGGGACTCAAACTCAGGTTCTCCTACTTGCAAGGCAAGCACTTTACTGAGTGAACCATTTTCTTAGCCCCTGTGCTCCCCTTTTCTGTGATACGGAGTGCAGTGAATTCGTTTACACGGTACCATAGGGAGTACATAATGACATTAGAGTCGCTCCCATGTCTCCAGAGACAGGACAGTATGTCTCAGCCCAGTATGGTCTGACAGGTCCACCAACACATGTGCCACCTGTTGCTGAGACAGTGTGTGGGGCCTGTCCAGATCTGGCTTGTTTCTAGCACAGTTATAAAGCCACCATTCTGTTGTAGCTCAGCCTTTCCGATATTGGCTGTCTTCAGCATCATGGTCTGAGGTTGATTAAAAACATGGTAATGGGGGCTGGGGAGATGGCTCAGTCAGTAAAATGCTTGCTGTGGAAGCATGAAGGTCTTTGCTTGATCCTTAGAACCCATGCAAAAATAGAAGCTTGGTGTGGTGGTGCATATTCCTTGTGCTGGGGAGATGGAAGTGGGAGGTTACAGGGTTCCCTGGCCAGCCTGCCTAGCCTCACTGATGGGCTTCAGGAACGTAGAGAGACCCTACTCCAAAAGCAATGTAGATGACCTCCTGAGAAATGACCCTTGAGAATTGACCTCTGCCTTCCACATGCGGCACACAAGCACATATGCTCTCACACATGTATCCATGTACACACATGTACACAGGAACACACATGTTATATGTACACAATTGATAATTGATTCCTGCATTATTGGACTAGAAACTTTAGGGATTGCTCCCTCTGTTTGTCAAGGACTCCAAACCTCTTGTGTAGCCGCCTTTCAGATCATTTGGTTTAGTACTTGGGGATCCATGGGTTTCCCATTCTCTCCCAGAATGTTGTTTCCTGTTTTCATTGCTGGCTGCTGAGTGAGGGTAAACTATTCATACTGATGAGCCACCCTGGGCTCTTTGGCTGCCAACCTTGACTTCAATCCTCTTGATAACCCTGCGCCCTGGTCTTTAAGGATGCTCCCTTCATCTTGTTCACTAAGGCTGCTGCAAACAACTTTCTTCAGCATCCCACAACTCAGCTTTATTACAAAATTCTGCTCTCTTTGGGAGAAATAGATCGGATGCCGGGGGTGTTTTAATCACCGGTCCTGCCTGGCCAAATGGCTCATCTAGTGTTTTTATGGGCTCTTGCAATTCTACTGTACTGTAAAATAGGAAGCCAAGCAGAAGTCAACATTGAGTCAGTATATGTTTCGCCTGCCAAGCATGTTTCAGGCATTTACATTTTATATCAATGAGTAGATAGAGTGAACCCACTTTTCAGGTCAGGAAACCGAGGTAAAAGAGACTAGGAAATGATCCAATAAAATACCAATATCAGCATTTAAAGTCAACTTTGCAAGACTGTAGAGTTCTAGCTTGGAACCAGGGCAAAGCTTGTTAATGGGGGCATTTGAGTCCTGTGCCTTGGGAGACTGGAGAGTATCAGAATGAGGGTCCCAGATTCTGTGAGCCAAGCAGGGTAAGTCAGGAGTATAGACTGACCAGCAGCCACCACATGCCAAGCGTAGAAGAAAGAAACAGTGCAGGAAGACAAGAGAAGAATGCAGGCAAGGGCCCAAAGCATCACATTTAGAGGTGGCTGGTCAAGATACAGAGGAGAATCCAATATGGAGAAGGTGGTTAGGGTCAGGAGAGACTGAGGGATGGACCAGGAGGGGACCCCAATCTTGTCCAGTCTTCGTAGGATTTTAAAGACTCTTGAAACTTTGCTTACAGGGTGGCAGGTGCAGTCCAGGGCACTTAGGCAGCAGGTTGGCAGGTGGATGCAGGTCAAACTTTGTTGCCAGATAAGTTCACCATTTAATTCAATCATTCAACAAATACCATGAAGTTCCTTTGTAGTGCCGGAGTCATCAGGATGCTGAAAGGAGAAGGTAAAAAATTCTCCTTGTATTTCTGAGTACACATAACACTATATTAATAATCGTTATAATCATAGCAACCAACAGCCCTCGAGTGCGTAAGTGCAAGGCAGTGTTTTAATTACTTTACGTATATTAATACGTTCAATCTTAACAACTACCCCATGAAGGCATGTGCTATGACTATTTCTTTTCTTTTCTTTTTTTTTTTTTTTTTTGGTTTTTCAAGACAGGGTTTCCCTGTAGTTTCTAGAACCTGTTTCTATTTTACAATCTAAGAAGCTTTTGTGGAGAGAATTCACATCCCCCACCCCCATGCCTGAGGTATTGTGGCTGCCATAGCCTCTGCAAAGGGACAGGCTGGTGGCTCTTGGCTTCTGATCCCTGAGCTCTGTTGCCTCTCGCGTGGCCGTGCGGCTTCTTTCAGCAACCTTTGATCGCTTCCGTTCTCATCGACCCGTGTTTTGTGCTTTTAATTGTCCTCACAGGCATTTCTTAAACAGTCTGCTTTGAAATGTGCAAGTCTTAATTGGTCTCGCTGGTGGACGGGCAGCACCTGCATTGCACTCGATACTCATCTGTATGCAGATCACCCAAAGAACCACAGTGTCATTTCCGAGTAGATGTGTAGACCCCAGAGCCCAGGGGAGACCCTCTGCAGGTTGCCAGGCTGATCCCCTCCCCCAGACATTCACTTATCTGGCATTTGTTGAAGAGGACATGTTTTTATATCTGTGTCCCAAGTTTCAACACTGGGTAGGGTACTAATAATATAAGTGGAGAGATCTGGCCTCAGAGAGTCTGCAGTTTGGCTGCGGAGGCCATCAGAGTAGGTACACCATGAAATTCAGAGATAGCCTAGCCAGGTACAAGTGAGAGCTAACCTAGTAGCCAAGATCACCGAGTTCTTCACAGGTTTGGGGGAAGGAGTGGCAGCGTGCTTCCCTGAAGGAAAGAGGTAAGGGAGGCTAGGGGAGATTTGGATAGTTGGAGGTAAAGAGAAAGGCTGTTCCAGGCAAGTGCTCTCTCTCTCTCTCTCTCTCTCTCTCTCTCTCTCTCTCTCTCTCTCTCTGTGTGTGTGTGTGTGTGTGTCTATTTCTCTCTCTTTTATGGGAAAATGTCCAAGATAACTAGCTGCAATGAGGGACAAGTTCTGGTTCATGGTTTCAGAAGTGTCAGACTGCAGGGCACTCGGGTTCTGGTGTCTGTGGGCCACAGTGAAGTGGAAAGACACATGAAGTACACATGTTGGCAGATCAAAGCAGCTTGTATGGCAGTGGCAGGGAACAGGGAGAGCAGGCAGGGAAGAGGGGTGAGGAGATGAAAGAGAAAGAGAGGAAGAAAACAGGGAGAGAGAGAGAGGGAGAGAGAAGAGAAAGAGAAGAGAGAGAGTGCGCGAAGGCATTGAGAGGAGGGATGAAGAGCAGTAGAGGGAGAGAGAAGAGAGAAAATAACAGAGGTAGAGAGAAAGAGAAGGGGAAGGAGAGAGATGAGGGAGAATGGAAGATAAGGGATGGGGATGGGAGAGAGAAAGAAGGTGGAGAGAAGAGAGAGGGAAAGAAAGGAAAGAAGAAAGAGGAAGGGAGAAGAGAGACACAGAAAGAGAGAAGAGAAGAAGTAGAGAGAGAGGAGGGAAGAGAGGGTGAGGAATGGGGGGAAAGGAGAGGCATTTAGTAGCCACTTTAAATGTTTGTTAGTCTTGAGATTTTTCTCATACAAAATACATCCTTTTTGTTAATGTTTAGAACACAAAATAATGAAATTCTTTATGACATTTTCATACATGTGTATTATTGTACTTTGCTCATATTTAACTCCGTTTCCTAATCCCTCTCCCCAACCTCTTCCAGAATATTCCTCGTGCTGATTACATGTCAGATATATATATATATATATATATATATATATATATGTGTGTGTGTGTGTGTGTGTGTGTGTGTGTGTGTGTGGTGTGTGTGTGTATGTATACACACATATATATGTATATATATATATATATATATATATATATATATATATATTCTACATATGAGAGAAAGCCTCGCTCCCAGCCTTTGCTGTTTGCTGTCATCATTGGGAACATTTTAGAGGCACTCACACATAGACCCCACATTTAACATTGAAGATTTATTTACTTGGCCTGGGGAGGCTCAGACAGCAGTATTTTCTTGCAGCGTTCTGACTCTGGCTTGTGGTTGAGACTGGGGAGTATTACTTTGAAGCGGGTCAGAAATTATTTTTGAACCTTGGCTTTGAACTTCCCAGCTACAGCTCGGCATATCAGCTCAGCCTGTCAGAGCCTGATGTCCTTGCCTATAAAAAGAGTCTAATCACATGCACTTCCCCAAATTATGTAAAATAGAGTGAAATAGCCATCTAACAAGCACTCGGCGAGCGCCATCACATGTCCTGAAAATGGACTTTTGTCTTATTCATAAGCAGTAGCTTCACTAATGAAAGTCAGGGCTGTGCAGAAATGAGTGTCAGGGCTTGTTGGAGTCCTTCTCGTGAGACTTCTTTGCATGGTGCATGCCCTTCACTATGTTTTTAACCAGGGTGGACATCACGGCACACACTCCATAATTTCAGTGTTTGTGAGGTGGAGGGGAGGCCGACACCCCCAGATTTGCTAAGGTTTCCAAATTCCCAATGTCTCACATAGTCAAGGTTGATTGAGAGTCATGGAGAACCGTCAGTCTCCTTCCCTGTGATTTTCCTAGTTAATAGACTGGTCTCTTATGGGTCTTCTTTTTGTGTTCCAGGGAGCAGCCCCAGGACATGAGTGTACTGGTCAAAGCTGACTTTCTGACTGTTTGTATCCCAGGGTGGGAGGGTTGCCACCTCAGAACTGAGCCAGCGTCTTTGCAAATGTTTCTTCCATGTTTCATGATTGATGCAGAATGAAGATGCACACTCCACTGAGGGCATGGCGCTCAAGCTGTAGCATCTGTCAACAATAACCGGAAGACTTGAAAACACAAATCACTTGATTTTACTCAAGTTTCTACTTATTGTTAAGTCTGGGCTTGTACCCCACAAGGTGTCTTACAACACATGGACCATATTTTGGCTTTGAGCTATATTTTGGCTATGATTATATTTTAGCTATGTTTATATTTTGACTATGAGCTAATTGTTTATGTTTAAGGCCTAAGCCTCATGGAGGGGGTCACCATTGGGAAGTGGTAGAGCCTTAAAGAGATCAGGCCCCAGTGGGCAGAAGTTAGGTTCTTGGAGAGTGAGGCAGTTCTTGGGAGACTTCTTGAGTTCCTGTGTGAGACAGTTATTGTAAGAGGAGCAAGTTGGGCCCCTCCATGCTCCCTCCCTTGGGAAGGACCCTCAGTTGCATCTCTGCATGTACTCACTATTCTGTCTTCTGGGAGGGGATACAGCTGAGAGGTGGCCTCTCTGAGCCTGTGTCTCGCCCTTTGGACTTTCAGCCCCCAACTTCTTTCTCTTCACAAGAAGCTTGCCTCAGGTATTTTGGTATTAGTAACACAGAGCTGACAGCAGATCTGCTGCTGCCGCTGCCACTGCCACTGCCACCGCTGCTGCCACTGCTGTTGCTGTGCTGTTACTGCCACTGCTGCCGCTCTTGCTGCCATGGCTGCCACTGTTGCCACTGCGGCTGTTGTTGTTGTTGCCGCCGCTGCTGCTGTTGCTGTTGTTGCTGCTGCTGCCACTGTTACTGCCGCCGCTGTTGCTGCTGCTCTTGCTGCCATTGCTTCCGCTGTTGCTGCTGCTGCCGCTGCTGCTGCTGTTGCTGCCACTGTTGCTGCGGCTGCTGCTGCTGCTGTTGCCGCTGCCGTTGATGTTGATGCTGCCGTTGCTGCTGCCGCTGCTGTTGCTGCTGCTGGTCTGGGACCCACAATGGGAGAACCATGGCCACACAGCATTATTATTCCCATGTTTTAGGTTTTAAAGGAAGAGTTGTCAAAACCCAACTAACAGCACAACTGGAGCTTTATGTTCTTAAAATGTTGTGTAGCTGGACACATGGCTCCTGTCTGCAAGCTCAGCACTGGGAAGGCTGATGCAGGAGGATTGCCAGGAACCCAATGTCACTCTGAACTATATAGTGAATTCCAGGTCAGCCAGAGATACCCAAACCACCCGAAGGGAGGAAAAAAGCATGAATGAGCAATTGATATGATGGTATGCAAGAAAGCCTTTGTAAACATGGTGGCCTGTCTCTTTTTCTTAGGAAACATCGTAGAAGGGTTCAGAGCTTGGACTCTGGAGTTGGATCTGCTGAGAATCTACCCCTCAGCACTACCTTTGCAAGTATTAAAACCCATGAATGGCATATACCTTCTCTGACTCAGTTCCCTAATCTGTAAATGGGATGGATTTGTGGTCTACACACTGGGTAGTTGAGGAATAAAGAAGATGGCATTTATGGTACCCAGTAGAAAAGTTCTAAGTGTTCTTGCAATAGCAAGGGTGATAAATGATTTTGAACACCATTCGTGGGATTTTGCATGTTTTCTGTGTCTGCCAGCTTTCAATTGCCATAACAGCATGCAAGGAAAACACTGTAAAAGAGGAAATGCTTATTTTGGATCCGGGTTTCAGCGATTTCAGTCCATGGTACTTGATTCTGTTGTTTCTGGGGCTATGGTGAGGGGTGCATCATAGGAAGGTAGTGTGTAGTGGAGCAGAGCTGCTTGCTTTGTTGTGGCCAGGAAGCCAAATGAGGGGTAAGGAAGAGGCTGGGTAGAAGATATATCCCCCTCCTCGGGACTGATTACCTTAAGGAACCTGGGTTCTTCTTTGTAATATTTTCCTACTCCCCAATAAGCCATCAGTTTTGAACCCATCAATGGATCGATCCATCAGAGCTGTCATAACCCAATCCCTTTCCTAAAGTCCTACTTCTGAACATTGCTGCGCTGGGGACAAAGTCTTCACTATATGAGCCTCAGGGGGACATCTCAGATCCAAACAGTGATACGGTCTTATCTAGGTCTCCCAGCAATGCCATGAAGCTGATATCACCACAGCCTTATACACGGCAGGAAACTGAGATACAGAGGGGTTAAGGCGTTTCCTGAGAATGGACGAGTACAGGAGCATGCTGGACTGGCACTTTACTCTGTATTTTGGCCATGCATGCAGAGCCTCTTGGCATTAAATAGGAATGTTCAAAGGAGGCCCACAGCCTGGCTATAGCGTGGAGTAGGGCCCTTTCCATCTTGTTCATCTAGAAGCTTCTCATTTGCTCAGTTTCTTTTTCTTCCGAGATGTACAAACTTTACTTCCTCCTCCTAGCTGCCCTGCTGTCCTTTCTGTCTCCCTGATGGACAGGACTGACAGAGAGAAATTTCGAAGTCCCCTCGGTGAGGAAGGCCATGCTGTCCATCGTGCTCAGAGACTGATAGATGTAGTGGCCTCATTCACTTGACGGCAGCCACACCTCCCAGGAGAGCCATGCTACGACAGGGCCAGAAGCATCGAATTGCGTAGACACATGTTTTTGCAAGCTGGTCCTCAGAGGACCCACCTCGCAGACGAGACAGGGCCTTTGCTCCTGTACCAGAACAGGATGTGGGTCTGGTATTTTTTACTTCTGAGACAGGGGACTGAACAAAAGTGAATATGTTCATCCAAAAATGGCAGTTCTAGGTTGGGGAAATAACTCAGTGGATAAAATGCTAGCTGCAGGTCATGAAGAAGGACCCATGTTCAATGCCAGTAATACAACCCCAGCCCTGATGATGTGAAGGCTTGCTGGCTAGTCAGACTAGTTGAACCAATGAGCAAACCTGCCTCAAACACTGTGATGGAGAGGGATAAAGGAAGGCTCCAGCTGTCAATTTCTGGTCTCCACATGTATCCCCCGTCAATGCACATCCCTCTTCCACAAAATGGCAGCTTTAACTAAAATATTCATGTCAGCTGCGGTTTCTCATTGTGCGTGGTTTGGACGAATGCTGATGAGGAGGTCACATCTATGAGAAGGTTGCCTCAGGAACGCTCAGATGAGGGCCATGAAGCAGGCTGCTCGGGCTCTACCTGTGTGGCCTCTGGTGAACCATTAACAAGCCCTAGGACTGCTAGCGGTGTTGGCGCAGCCTTCAATCCCAGCAATTGGGAGGCAGAGGCAGGTGGATGTCTGGGCTGAGGTCATCCTGGTGAATTCCAGGACAGCCAGGGCTACACAGAGAAACCTCCCAAACTCTAGAATTTCAGGGATTCCCCAAGGGGAGGAAAGCCCTGTGCCGGGCAGGTGTGCATGCACTCTTCCTTCTCCACATGGATGACTATTATGGTTCGGATTCTCAGTGTCTCCCAAAGGCTCCTGTGTTGACGGCTTGGTTCCCAGTGCAGAAGTTTGTAGATGTAGGGCTTCTGGAAGACAAATGGAATACGAGGACTCTGGCCTCATAGGTTTATAATGTGATGGGCTGTTGAGACATGGCAGAAACATTGGAGGTGTAGGTATGTGAGTGCAGGCAGGCAAGCGTCATAGCACACCTGTGACTGCCAGAGGTGAACAACGCTCAGTAGTAAGCTTTGGCCTTCCACCTTTTAAAGGTAGATCTTTCTTGTTATTTCTGCTTCTTTGCCTCGTAATCCAGGCTAGCTGGCCCACGAGCTTCCAGATGGTTCTCCTGTATTCACCTCCAGCCTCAGTGCAGAAGCACTGAAATTGCTGGCCTGCCGTCCACCACATCCATCTTTTTGCACTGTCAGGGGATGAAGCTCAGGTTGTCAGGCTTGCTTGGCAAGCGCTTTTACCCACAGAACCATCTCCCTGGCCTCCCACCAATTCTTCAGTTATTTCTTAGCGTCCACAGCACATCCATCCATCAGAGACATATTTGCATAATCTATGACAGAAAAATTCACATTTACATCATACAACTCTCCCTGCACACAACCCTGCCACATAACTGAAAATATATCTGCACATATGCAACACACACCACAATCTACAACATACACACAACCACCACCCATAATATAATACACAACCCATAATCCATATACAACATGGTGCTCTTAAACACTGAGTCATCTCTCAAACCCTGAAATAATGGTTTGTTTGTTTTTAATTTTTTAAAGCATGACAAACAGGGAGGAAGGGGTGAGTATTTGTGGGGACCATGCTGAGATCACTGGCTTTATACTTTTAGCAGAGTGGGGAATCTCATTTCCCATTTCTCATTGTTACTAGTGAGTTTCTAGAATGCTCCATTCTCCCTCACAGGCTAATATAGGTTGCGACAGCCTCGAAATGGGTCCTCATGTCTTGTCATTTGTCCCATCTCCATTTCCCTACCAACCATCTCTGAGCAGATGTCACAAGAAAATTTCAGATCTGTTTTTGGTCTTTTATTTCTTAGAGCCTCTAGAGCCTGGTCTTTGGATAAGAAACAAATCTTCAAGCAATTACAGCAATAGCCTGCCAAAGGCTTTGGATGCCAATTACCAAATCTCTGTAGGTCCTCGCTTCCTAGGACAGTATGGAAAACATTTGCTAAACTGTACTGTGAGAAGAGGCAGCACAGCCAGGGCTGAAGTCCGACCTTAAGTTTTAGTTCGTGCTTGCAAGGACAGGACTCCACTTTGATGTATTCTGCGTGGCCAGTGCAGCCTCACTGGGCAGCAGGAGAGGATGCTGACTCTCTCTCTCTCTCTTTCTTTTGTCTGCCAGAGCCTGTGGATGCCTCTTGGATACAGTGGTGAGGAGGGTAACTGTCAGGACTTGTTGCAGAGCTAATGAATCCTGCTCACAGGTCTGTGGTGTCTGCTTAAGCCGCTGCTGAGAAGTGTGTGCACAGTGGTCCCCAGGCACTTAGCAGGGCCGGGAGGAGAGCAGCCAGCCCTTGGAGGGCAAGGGCCTGGTCTTGCTCTGATGATGAAGAAAATGATAAGACAGTGTGGGAGAGAGGGTGGCAAAGAGCCTGTACTGGAGACAGGTCCGTGTTTATCTTGAGATCCACCTGGATTGATCCTTTAGGGAGGGGTTATGAAAGAGATTAAAACCTAGGAGGGACAAAGCATACCAAGGAAAGAGAGGAAAGCATGCTAACCCACTGTGAGCTCGGGCTAGAACTGGGCTTATTTATATTTTGTTGTCGACTCTGTCTCTGTATGTACCGCCTACCTACTGACCTACTATCCATCTATCCATTTATCTGTCTGTCTGTCTGCCCCATTCATCCATCCATCCACCCATCCATCGATCCATCCATCCATCCATCACCTTCTATCCATGTGTCACCTATCCAGCCATCAATCCATCTATTCTATTGGATCTATTTATTTAAAAAAAATTGACTAACACATTAGCGTTTGCCATAAAACATTAAGTATGTAATTACTAGAGGACATAAATAATGGTCTTTAATTTATAATTTTTCTTTTTTGTTTTCTATCAGTTATTTTCACCTCACAAATCCTATTTGTAGTTGGAGGTCCACTGGAAGAATCTCAGTTGAGGTCTGGGTGTGTAATGTTCTAACTGTAGTTGTCTTGTGCCTGAGTGGATTTTTCTCAAGGAAAGACGTTCTTCAAAGAAGTGCTGGCTTCAAAGGCACTATGGCTGATTGAAGAGATGAGGGATCCTGTGATGTGCTGACTTCTCTTCTGCTCCACTGGGAGTGTTTGGGCTCAGGAGAGGGAATGCTCTTTCTATAAACTGAAGTAGGTATGTGAGACCTGGAAGCACAGTTGGGCCTGCTATGAGATGCCATGACCAAGGCCAGCACCACCCATGCAAGGGATTGGCACAGACAGGACTCATACCAATCAGCTCCCTGAGGATTCTACTTGATTTACTCATCATGGAATAAATGCTGTTTGCTGCTTTTCTTAAGACACTAAGCACTAGCATACAAGACCTGTACAGAAATCCTTCTCTACCCCTGCCTCTGTTGAGTGAGCTCCAGCTGCATGTGTGTGCATGTATAATATGTATAAGCATATTGAATGTGTGTGCATACATGCATGCATATATATGTGTATTCTACTTGGGGAGATAGGGGTTACTGTATACATTAAAGTTGGGAAGGGGAATGATTAGAAAAGTGGTTCAATCTATAGCTAAGTTTTCTATTTTATATACAAATATGTAAATGTATGTGTGAATGCATGTGCATGTATGTGTGTATAAACATGTATCGATGTGTGTGCATACAAATGTATGCACATGTGTATGTGAAGACCAGAGAACAAACTTGAGTGTCATCCTTAGGAATGCTGTCCACCTCCTTGGAGACAGGATCTCTCATTGGCCTGGAGCTCACCAATTTGGCTAGACTGGCTGGCCAGTGAGCCCCAGGGATCCTCCTGTCTCTGCCTCTCTATCACTGGGAAAACAGCCAAACACCATTATGCCTAGTATTTTTACATGGGTTCTGGAGACCAAACTCAGATGCTCATATCTGCAAAGCAAGCACTTTCTTAACTAAACTATCCCAAGTCGCCAAGTTTCCTATTAAATAAGGTAAGTGATATAGTCTTGGGACTCAGTGTAGAGGCCTAGCATATGTGACTCTTACCCCAATAAATCCCCCCCCCCACACACACAGAGTCTCTGGCGTTACTATGAGGGGCAGGTACGTGTGTTCTCAGCATAGCTCTAAGCAGCCACATCAGCTGAAAGATGAGAGAACAGACTTGCTGGGATCGCTAAATTCAGAAAGGATGATCTAGTGTCTAAAGTCTGTGTGCTCCAGACAAATGTAACCTTGTGGTGACATAGAGACAGGAACAGGAGGATTCTTGGGGGCTCACTGACTAGCCTTACTAGCCTGATTGATGGTCTCTAGACCAATGAGAGGCGCTGTCTCAAAGAAGGTAGGTAGCATTCCTGTGTCTTTTTCCTTCCTGGTAGAGCATCCCCAGAGACACAAAGAGACTTTCAAATGCCACCTAAGCTAGCAGAGTCACAGCTGAGACAGAACAATCCTACCTCTAGGGCCAGAATCCTCTGCATTCTGTGACCTTTGTGCCTTTGATATTCATGCAGAGCAGAGTCTGAAGGCCAGAGAAACTTCCTCTGCACGGTCGGTGAGGTCTCTGGACTTCTACAAGATACCGATGGTCAGTTATTATCTAGACAGATGGGGCCATTGGCCATAACAGTTAGCAACCCCTCTATCAAGTAAATAGCCAGAGAGGCTTCTGACACTTCCAGTATAAAAGAGCAGAGAAGCTGTATTCTTCAGCGTTACAAGGTTGTTTGAACAAGACCCATTAAAGAGATTGGTGTAAATTGAGCCTGAATCAGGGGTGATTTTCTGCTTCATACTCCTCCAGGGTCTTTCTGGGTATGCTGTGGTTTGAAGATAGTTTTTCCTCTCATGCTTAAATGTAATCGTTGTTGTGAGGGATTAGGAGGCTGTAAATTAAATCTGGCAATGACTTTTAGAGGCAAATCCTTCAGGACATAATTAACATTAGATAAATTCATCAGGATGGAGGCCCCGTAACTGCATCCCAGTTACCTTTTAGGGTCGGGACTAGAGATACACGCAAGCATGGTCATCAACCCCTTGCTCCCAGATAGTAGTTCTACCTTTTCCCCTGCCTTATCCTTCCAACCAGCTCAAGTTTCAGCCTCCCCAGAGCTCTGTATTTTTTTCCAACTGCAGAAAGATTCCCAGAGAGTTTCTCTTTCTTAAATCATACTCTCCCCTTTCTCTCTTTTCTCCAAATGTCTATCATATTTGTAAATGTAATACAGCAGAGTGCAGTGGTCAGAAATGAAATGAATTAAAATAAGTTCTTCCATGAACAAATTTAGCTACAGCCTGCAAGCAAGAGTGGCCTTCTACAGTAAGTGGTTCAGAGGAAAGGTTATGGGGTGCTGAGTTCAAGTCAGATTCCACAAGCCACTCTCTCATGTTGAGCAGCACCCTAATGTGTCTCAGCTTTGGATCTGTGAATTTGGGGAGATGACAGAACCCCCAGCTCCTACAACTCTTTGTAGGCTGGTGAATTACTGTGAGTAAAGTGCTTACAAAAGCACCTGGTGCATGTCAAATGTTGGCACAGCACAGTTCATATTACAAAGTAGATTATAATGAGGAGAGACTGTAAATGTTAGTGACTATGTGTTTATTTTTATTTTTTTTGACAGATTGTCTTATTCTAGAACTCTCTGTAGACACAGGCTGGTTTTGAACTCACAGAGATACTCCTGCCTCAGCCTCCCAAGTGTTGGGATTAGTGTGCTATCATGCCTGTCTTACTTTACATGCTTTAGTTCACTGCCACAAGCCAAATGCATGGACTCAGTAGAACTAGACAATGACGACCTGGCCAACAAGGCCAAGTCCTTCTCACCAAACTGGGATGACTATCCAGAAGGAGTGGAGGCCAGAGTGCACATCGTGGGATGCTGAGTAGAGTTAGAGAGGGCTTCCTAAACACAGATTCTTCTCTGTGTAAAGACACAGCTGAACTCGGAGGTCGAGAGACACCAATAAATACAAATGGCAGAAGATTAATCCAGGAAGACTGGAGAAAGTTCCCTAAGCAGGAATGAGCATGGTGATTGGGGGATCTGGAAAGCCAACACAGCTGAGCTGAGGTGGGGCATAGAGGCAAAGCAAAACAGGAGAGATGATAGCTGTAGAGTCAAGGCCAGCAAGGTGGAGTCACAGTGGTCTAGGTATCTGTAGAAGAGGCATCGAGAAAGATAGTGTGGTAGGTAAGTACAATGGGGTGTTTTCCATCTCTAAGAAGATAAGATCATTTGTGATATTGCATGGAAATGAGATGAAAAAAATGATATAGGAGGATCTTCTGTCTATATGTTACTTTCATTGTCAAATAAAAAAACTTGCCTTGGCCTTTTGATAGGCCAGCCCTTAGGTGGGTAGAGGAGACAGAACAGAATGCTGGGAGAAAGAGAGCAGAGTCAGGCAGATGCCATGAAGCTTTGGCCTGAGATGGACATAGTTTAGTAGAATCTTCCCAGTAAGCTACAACCCTGTGGTGATATACAGATTACTAGATATGGGTTAAAGCAAGATGTGAAGAGTTAGCCAGTAAGAGGGCTAGAGCTAATGGCCAGGCAGTATTTAATGAATATAATTTGTGTGTTGTTATTTTGGGGTGTAAGCTAGCCATGCTGGAGCCGGGCGGGATGAAAAGCAGGCCTGCTCACATCATCACTACAGAAAAGGAAAGCATCATGTTGAAAGAAGGAACCAGGCTAAAAAGATATGAGCAGAGTCTAGATATAGAATAGCATATGCATATAGAATATAGATATACATACTGTTTGGGAAGAGGAAGAGGACCATTGAAATGTGGACCAGAGAGGGTAATGAAGTTATGAATATGAGTCAAATCCTGATAACATGTATGAAAATGTCACAACACAATATCTTAGTAAATGTGTTTGGTATGCTGATTTAGAACACACAGAGAGACACTTTATGAAAGGCTCCTCTAGATTTAAATCTGAACAAGGAAAGGGGTAATTCTGTGAAAGATATAACTATGTTCAAGCCAAGGACATCAGGCCCACCATTATTTCTTAAGCCATTATTCAGTCACAAATTGTGGAAATACAGGCAATTCTGGCTGAGCTGTCCTTTGGAGTTGCATATGCCTAGTAGGATGTGAATTTTCACTTGCATCTGAGTGGCTTCATATGAATGTGCATGTTAAGTATGTGTCAAGAGCATAGAAACAGCTGTGGGGGGAGTAGTGGTGATGTGGAAGGCTGGCGGTGGTGGAGTAAGGCTTGGAGAATTGATCTCCAGAGAACTGAAGGAGGTGGAATGAAGCACCCGTCTTCATCTTACAACCTTAGAAGCCTCTTGAGTCTCAAGTGGTGACAAGTGAGAAAGCACAGAGGGGCTGAAGGGCTCTTGTACAACCTCACGGTTCCATGTGTTGTCCACACGACACCAGCCCCACCACGATTACCTGGGTGTTTGCTAAAGATGCCAGCTGAATCCAAAGCTGCATTTAACGAGGTCCCCAGGCAAGCTGTGTAAACAGTAAATGTAAGAGGCTCTCCTTTATGACCAAGGCGAAGGAGTGTGCAGAGAGGGACTAATCCAGAGGTCATGGGCGCTGGCCTCAGGTGAGGCCACATGGACTTTAGATTGGGAAAGACATGTGCTTCAGCCATAGCCTCCCACATTTGCCTTGGGAGAGGCTTTGGGCTCACCTTTTTCCCAAATATGCAAGGGGAAGGACAGGCAGGACCAGCCTGCAGTGATTTTATTAAATTATTTTTCATTTCTTTGAGATAGAGTCTTTGTTTCCTAGCCCAGACTAGCCTTAACCTTACAACCTTCCTGCCTTAACTTTCCCAGTGCTAGGGGTGGGTCTGTGCCACCAGACTTAGCTGTGGAGACCAGATAAGAATAGGTAAGTTGAATGGTTAACAGAAAGCTGAAGTTCAGTAGATGGGTATCCTGTTGATCTTCCTCAGCACGGCAGTGTTTGTCCTTTCTGAACAGGTGAACAACGTAAAGAATAATTAAAACATCAGCTTTGGACTGATGCTTTCCTAATGGTGCTCCCCAGAGGCTGATGTAGAGTCTGTAGTGACATTGGGCATGTTAC
The DNA here is from genome assembly GCF_903992535.2 of Arvicola amphibius. Classification (NCBI taxonomy): domain Eukaryota; kingdom Metazoa; phylum Chordata; class Mammalia; order Rodentia; family Cricetidae; genus Arvicola; species Arvicola amphibius. Next base: position 118,745,022 of record NC_052047.1, read on the forward strand.
CTGCCCACGTTTTGGTTTCCTCACCTGGAACATAAGGACTGTCTCCTACCTGCTGCTTGGTAAAAATCATATGCACAGAGCTCCTTGCTCTTCAGAGTGTCTGGACACTAATGGACACTTGAATAAATATCAGCTGTCAACACAGTTACTCAGTTCTCACTGTTACCCTCTGGGGACAGAACCATTATTTTCCTCTATAGCTGAACAAATGGGAGCCTGAGAAGTTGCTAGAGAGGAATGTGGCTGTAGATCAGTGGTGGAGCACTTGCCTGCATGAGTTCTAGTTCAGTCCCCAGGACTGGAAAAATTCAAACAAAAGCAAAAATGAGAACAGAATTTTCTGGGGCCTGAATCTGGACCAGAAGTGTAAATGGAGACTGCACTTTCATTCCCCTGCTGCCCAGACCCGAACGATCACACAGAAACTGTTCCGTTTGGCCAATACCTTAGGTATATTCCTAGCTAGCTCTTACATCTTAAACCACCCATTTCTACTAGTCTATGTATCATCACGAGACTGTGGCTTACCAACAAGGTTCTAGCGTCTTTCTCCTTCAGCAGATTTCTTACCTGATTTTACTCAGCAAAAGCCATTGGCCAAAACAGCTTTATTTATCAACCAATAATAGCAACACATATACAGAAGGACATCCCACATCAATCTCCCCTTTTCTGTCTAATTAAAAAGGAAGGCTTTCACTTTAACATAGTAAAATTACATATACAAAACAGGTACCAAGCAAGAATTACAGTTATAATATTTAGTTTATTTGTATCTCACAAAATTAAAGAAAATATTCTATCATCTATTTTATCTTTGTGAATTTAAAGTTTCATATCTAACTTATCTTTTGTCAGAAATAAGGGAAACTATAACTATCTGTCTTCAACTCCTTCAAAGACCCAAGAAGGATATGATATTACCTAAGTAAACAGGAAGTACATTGTAAGCAACTTCCAAAACTTTAGAATTAACAGAGACATCTCACTGTCTGGACAGTCATCCAAAGTTCTTCTGTAATGTTGGGGCATCCATCTTCTGCCTACAGGCCCAGAGTATCTGGCAGACTTTTCCAGCAAAGCAAGAAATTTGAAAGACTGTTACACCAATATTGGTAGTTGTCAGTCACTTTCTTCTGTATCCTGCAGAATGTCTGGCAGTTTCTTCTGTGAAGCAGAAACCCTAAAGGACCATCCTGGCTTATAGAAAGTTTAGCAGCAACTTTTCTGTGGGTCCTGAATGTTCAGTTCATATAACATACCATCAAGCAGTCCAGGCAAGATCAGTTTCTTTCTCAAACAGATAGCCTTGTCACATTGAAGGCAAACTCCATAATGAATTTCTTCAATGTTCATCACCTCTCTGAAGTAATCTGTGTAGCCAGAAGCAGACATACCTTACTGTCCAAAAATAGTCTAAGGATTAAAACATTTTAAATGCCATATTCTGTAGCTCTTTGAAAGCTTTGAAGTATTTCTATCCATCTGGAATATATCTCTGTCTCTGTACATCTAGAAAACCTAACGTGCTACAGTTTGACTATTACAGATGACTGTCCTATTAATCTATAATTTTAATTATATATTACATTTTAAATGAGCTGTATAACATAATAACTTAAACAAGAGTATAAAATACATATAACAAAATTGACCTTAAATTTGTAACAATAAATCAAAATCCATACCATAGTAAAGTATTCATTTCTATATCATATACCCTTTTATTAGGAAAGATATTAATTTTGACCATTAATCACTTATAATCAATCCCATTTAAAACCTCATTTAAATGAAAAACAAACATCTATAAATAATCACTTGGGAATTTGGGCATAGTTTTCTCAAAACTGCTTCTGGCTCTTTGTTGGGCAAAGTATTTTATATGGTTCATGGAGACCTTTTGGGGGGAGGGGCAGCTTGTTCTGCCAAACCACATTAGCCTGGAAGGTATCACAGGTTCTCATCTTCTGTGGAAACAAAAGCAGAACCTCTTTTCCAAAGTAACATATCCTTAGACTAAAATTTTAAAGTCAAGATACCTTTAAATATATATATATATATATATATTGTTGGTTTAGATTAACACCAGTACAATGAAATATCTCTCTGTGCTTAGCTCACTCATAGCCAAAAAAATTTGGATAAAAACACAATAATATACATAATCTAGACTCTTTGTGTATTGTCCATCTTTACATAGCCTTCACCTCCCAAGTGCTGGGATTAAAGGCATGCACCACCACAGCTCGGCTGCTTCTTCTTCTTCTTCTTCTTCTTCTTCTTCTTCTTCTTCTTCTTCTTCTTCTTTCTTCTTCTTCATTCTTCTTCTTCTTCTTTCTTCTTCTTCTTCTTCTTCTTCTTCTTCTTCTTCTTCTGGACTTTCTTTATCCTGTTTCTTTTTCTCCTCATGCCTATGTATATTTTTAAATACACTGAAAAACATTTAGAGGCTTTTTTGGGTCAGAATCTGTCTTTACTGTATATCTTTTTCTGACCACATGGATCTTTAATTTGCTAAGATATGGCTAGGGATAAGCGGTAGCTTTGACGCTGATCTGCCCCCTCCTTGGCTTCCTGAGATTCGAGCTTTGTGGCAGAGGTAACTGGCAGGATCCATGGTTTGTTTGTTTTATTTTTTTTTTTTACCACAACTCTATCCATTTCTCAGGTCCATGCCACCACCAGAAGCCTGATGCTGGCTGCTCATAAAAGCCATTTAAAGTGTTTGATGGCAAAGCCTCTTAAAAGAGCTGCAAGGTTTTTGCTGCTAATGCTGAGTCAGGAAGCCTCTCTTAAAGGAGCTGTCCTCTGCCTGCCTCTAGGAAACAGAGTCCATCTGAGATTTCTACCAATAAGTCATGCTTAACTCTGTTACTTTATGCCTAGAATCCCTTCTCAGCTCTCTCAGGTTTTATGTGGATGTAGTTGTCCCATGTTGGGGCACCAAATGGGAGCGTGATTAATAAAAACTCAGGGAAATTGGGGTTCAACCTGAAGACCAGAGAAGCAAAGAAGCCAGTCCACTGACTCTCACCTCATATCAGTCAGAAATGGTGATTCTGCTTCCAGGAATCTCAGAATGAGACTGTATCTGAGAAGTTGCTAGAGAGGAATGTGGCTGTAGCTCAAGGGTTGGAGCACTTGCCTGCATGGACTGTAGGTTCAGTCCCCAGGACTGGCAAAACTCTAACTAAAGCCAAAAGTAGAAACAGAATTTTCTGGGTCCTGAATCTGGGGCTGGAAGATTATGAGTTCCAGGTCAGCTTGGGCTACATAGTGAATGTCATTCAGCCAACCCAAGCCTAGAAGTGGCAGAATTTGAGCTCACGTCTTAGCTTCAGAGGTTATGCACCTCATCAACTTAGAAACCTATTCTCAGTCAATCAGAGACTGGGGGACAGCACTGCAGCCAGTCCAGGTCTGGTGCTTGCTGTCAGTCTCCTTCCTTCAGTAGTAAGAGAAAAAGCAAGTGGGACAGGAAGGGATCAAAGCAGCAGCCTAGGGAAGGAGTGAGATCCATCCTTGCAGCAGCTGCTCTGATATTCAGTGCAGTCCTTTGAAATGCTCGGCTCATTCCCTGTCAAGGGCAATTTGGAAATGTGGTCATGGAGGTGAGTGGAGGCTGCTCCTGACAGCGGCCCTTTTATTATGCATGAGGCGAAAGGCATACAGCAGCACCTTGGGCATGACAGATTCATGGAGCCCCTGCTGAACTTGCCCTTGCTGCACGCAACAGATTTCACTAGAAAAAATAGGGAATGCACATTTGCGGGAGATAATTTTTATTTTGTAAACTCATTTGAAAAGAGGAGGACGTCCCAATGACCATTGGGATGAAAGAAACATTTTGAATTTACGGTTTTGAATTCACATCAGGTGAGGATGTATATAGGAAGGCTGTGTTGCCCAGGAGTCAGGATCTTGAGCTCACGTGCAGCTCTGTCTCTTGCTGTTCAGATATGCCTGTGCTCCTTATCAGCTGGGCACCCTTGAGCAAGCTACGCCACCTTTCTGAGTCTGTTTTCTAGTCAGCAAGAGAACAACCTGCTGCCGAGGGAGACTGAATCAGGTAGAGCCATCAGAGGCTTGTGACAATGCCATTAATGAGAACCTTGATACGGTGGCTTGATAAGTTGATCCCTATGCCTTTTAAAAATGAGAAAGTGAGGAAAAATAATATTTTAGATTTCTTCTAATCACATTGTGTACTTCCCCTCCTGAAATCACTTTGCCTGGTATGGCCTCATGTACAGAGACAAAACCAATAAGAACTAAATCTGTTTGGGTATTCATCTCTACATCTGACCACATCTCTGCAGATATCATGTATCTATGAATAACTTATTACTGGTCTATCTGTCTATCTATCTATCTATCTATCTATCTATCTATCTATCTATCTATCTTCCATTTATCTATCATCTGCCAATACCTATGAATCACCTACTATCTATTTATATCAATTATCTATCTATAACCACCATGTCAATATATTTATCATTTATCTGTCTATAACTGTCATGTCTCTCTATATATAATTTATATCTTCTCTCTATCCATCACCTGCCATCTGTCAATCATCTGTCTATCCGTCATCTATAGTGTATAATCTATACATCTAATCATCTATCTATAACCTATCTATTATCTTAGATGATCTTTCCATAATGACTGAAGGAAAAAAGGAGAAAGTTTCAAAACATTCTATTCCTCAAGGCTAAGCCGGATTTAACCTGGCTGTTTGGGTGGAGACTGTTGTGGACAGAACATTGTCTCATTACAACCTTTATAAACATATTAATCCATGCCTTGTATCACGCTGCCTACTCCCTCTCTGTTCCACTTCTCCCTGCCGTTCTGTTTAACAGCTACTTGGAAGGACTGGGCTGCCTGAAACCCACCTTATCATCAAGCTGCATCAGGAAATCTCTGAGCCTAAGCTGATCCCCCTAAGCCCAAAGCCTAGAAATAAAATAGCGATTAACAATAGTTTTTGAGCCAGCAGGATGCCTAAAGTGCTTTAACAGAGTTAATTCTTTGGAATTCATTCTATAAGAAGCATTAATGGAGTGACGTAATTTCCAGAGTAATCTTTCTCATGGATATGATCATGCTCCCTAGGAGGGGGAAGTGAAAAGGAGAGACTAAGTCCGAGTTTAGAGTGTGATCTACTGGCGATAATGATTGTCCCCTGTGTTTGAAAACTGTTGGTATCCCAAGTACTCACACACCCTCTCTTTCTTTGTCCTCACTGCCCCTTTGGGAATGTGAATCGATTTGCCCGCAGCACAGACGCAGAAGCCCCTCCTGAGAAGCTTTTCCAGAGGGTCACGCCTTAGGAATTGACGGCTGAGCTCACACCCAGTGTTCGTATCTCGAATCCAGCATTCTTTAACATGTTTAAACCTTATAAAGGTGAGCTCAGCAGGGCTTAGCTTCCTGTCTGCCCCTCCTTGTCCTCTTATATCTGAGTGGATGACAAGTGTACCACTTGAGGGAACAAAACATCCAAGTTGACTGAGAACAGCGCTTGCAGGCAATTTGCAGAGCACTGGATCCTGCTTGTTTTTCTATAAGGGTAGAAGTCTTGACTCAGAGAGCATGTTGAGCTCTCATAAGGTCTGAGCATCCTGGGGTTAAGGCACTGGCTATTCTTTCTAGAATTCTGAGAAACCTTGGGGGCACCCCGGGATCCTTAGTTACTCATGTTCTGAATAAGCAGATGTTTGCTGGACTTCATCCTACAAAGCAAACATGCCTGTGTTGTTGAGGAAGCCTCCTCGCCCTCCTCATTTCCCCTGTGCTTCACAAGTGTCTTGCTGTTGGAGTAGGCATTAGCAGTGTGGCTTTGTAATTAACTGGTCAACTAATTCAGTTAACAATATTAAGCAGGAGGATTACAGGCTAAATAATCAGAGAAGTTCCCATGGCGTGCTCATTCCATGTGTGTAAGTTCACAGAGTCCAACAGTGGTTTCCAGTTTAGAACAATGAGATTGACAGACTGCTCTTGTTCCAAGAGGGTCTAGTGGCATAAGATCCAGATTCCCCAGGGCATTGAGCTCCAGTCTTCTGTTTACCCACATCCAGATAATGCAAGAAAGAAAGAGGAAAGAGGGAAAAGGAGAAGGTAAAAATGTGGGGGGAGAGTGGGGGGGAGGGAAGGGAACAGATGGGGAGGAAGAGGAAGAAGAGGAGAAGGAAAATGATAAGGAGATGGAAGAAGAGGAGAATGGGGAAGAAGGTGAGAAGAAAAGAAGAAAGAAAAGGAAGGGAAGGAGGAGGAAGATGATGGAGAAGAGATATAGGAGGGAAGAGAAGATGAGAAAGAGGAGAGGAAGAAAGAGGGCAAGAGGCCCTTTCTCAGCCTCCTGGATGTCCTGTTGGGGGCTACAGCAGGTCTGTGCATGGAACCTTCTGTGCAGAAAGAAATGAGTTTTCCCTGGAATATTTACATAATTGTAGGGCAAGGGTGATCTTTAGTGCATACCTACCTTGTAATGAGTTTGCTCATCACTTTAACTGCAAGCAAAGCATCTATTTCTTCCAAATAAAAACTGCTGCTGTTTCCCACCTCTCCCTCCTTTTTCTTAATTTGAAACCACATGTTTGTGTGCTTGTTTGTGTTTTGTTAGGTCGATTCCTCTGTGGGTCATAGAGAACATAAGAGAAAAGAGACTTCAATTTCCATTTCTTAAAAGGAAATAAACATTAATCTAAAATAGAATTTTGAGCAAGCAGAGGAGGATGGGGGGGGGAGGTGGGCTCAAATCCCTTATTCAAGTAAAAGTGTTGAGTGGGCCGGTAAACAAAGGAGCCTTGGGCTTAACGAAAGCTAAACAAGGAAGGCCGGAACAGGCTTAGATAGATTTCTCAGGGGTCCCCACCTCTTAGTTCTAGTGATGAAAGCGAAGCCTCTGCTGGTCTCTGTAGCCATCACCACTCATTGCTTATGCCCCAGCCTCACGGAGATTCTCTGCAGCTTTATCTCATTCACCAGCATCTTCAGGAGCAGATGTCTCCCCGATTAACACAGGAAATGTTCAAAAATATATGTCTGTTTGCATGACCATTAAAAGATAAGATAAAGGCAGACACCAATGCTGTATGTCTCAGCAGGAGAAGAAAAGTTCTCTTTTAAAATAAATGAAAGTGTAGCGTGTTTGTGAAGAGAAACATTGAGCAAACAGCAGTAGGTGAGGTACCGATACTGCAGAAAGCCGCGAAGATGGTAGTGAGTGATCGAAGCATGGGAAATACTGTCTTTCAAAAAACGAGTAGCCAGAATGCATTTGGTTGCATTTTAACGAGATGCTTGAAGTAGGAACCTTGAACTGGATTCTGCTACGTTGGCTAGAAGTGGCCTGTCATGACAACACGCCTGTAGGTGGTCATGTTATAGAGGTTTGGTAAGGAAGTCAGCAGTGAGTTGTGATATTTTTCTGGCTGCTCAAATCCTCCTTACTGTAACCTCCTTTAAAGATGTGCTGTGTCGCAACTGAAGGGCTCTACAGGCCTGAGCATGGCAAATGTGACACCACCAGGTTTCGCCTTTTACACTTCTCCCCCTCGCTAAAAACCATTAGATTATATTCCTAAAGCTAGCTACCACAGTCTGTCCCTTTACTTGGGCATTTCCTCCATCTGAGGCTGACCACCAAGGTTCAATTGTCAATCCTTCTCCGAAGATTTTAGATAATATGTGACATTTGGAGTTCCTGGTTCCTTCTTCATTTTCAAAGCCCACTTTCCTTCATGTGTGACACACATGTGAACACACTTACCCATGACAGAGGATCCCTTCCCTCTTAGGATCAAGAAGGAAAAAGAAGTCAGTTAATATCTATCAGCTCACTTTGTATTTGTGGCCCTTTGGCTTGGCTAGTTATTTGGCCTTACTTTTATGGCTTATTGGATGATTTTTCTCCCTTTCAATGCCTTCCTGATTTTATCATGTAGCTCAGATGGTAAACAGTTAAGTTTTAGCTCTGCTACTGTGTCTATGAGTCCTAGGTTGCAAACTATATATGGAAGGGGTCTTTGATGGGTCAGTCTCTAACTCAAGAGCCCAGGATAGCAATTGATACAGAGAAATTTCATAATTCCTTGGAGGAATTATGGCAGCACTGTACACACTTCCTAAGATACATAATTACGCCAAGAGTCCATTAGTGTTTGAATGGATGTGGAAAATGTGGTCTGTCTACACAGTGGACTAGTACTCAGCCACGAAAAGGAATGAATCCCAGTCATTAATGCGGATGAGCCCAGAGGATAATGATGCTGAAAGAAATTAGAGGTACAGAAAGACACAGCCATGCATTCTTTTTCTTTCTTTTTTTTTGTTTTTTTGTTTTTTTTTTTTTTTGAGACAGGGTTTCTCTGTGGCTTTGGAGCCTGTCCTGGAACTAGCTCTGTAGACCAGGCTGGTCTCGAACTCACAGAGATCTGCCTGCCTCTGCCTCCCGAGTGCTGGGATTAAAGGCGTGCACCACCATCGCCCGGCACAACCATGCATTCTTATTCCTATGTGGAGGCTCAACAAGATGGGCAACAAATATGACAATTACCAGAGCCTTGGGGAGGAGAAAGTCTGGGAGAAAGGATGGATGGACGGGTGGGTACAATGAGACTCTCAGAGTCCAGGTATGGAGGTATACAGCTCTAATCCCTGCGCCAGGTGGTGGAGTCAGGAGAAGCATAAATTCAAGTCAAATTTGGTGAGACACAGTCTCGAGTAAATAAAACCCAAATCATATTGCTGTGGAATATTATTTTAACTGGGCAAAATGTGTTATGTTTGTTTATGCTGCATTTGTTTAACGATGTAAGGATGTGTGTTTAATTATGTAAAGATGTGTTACAATTGTTTCACCCTGCCTGCTTTAGTCACCTGGCTGATCTAATAAAGAGGTGGACATCCAATAGCTAGCAAGAGAGAAAAGACAAGAAAATGAGGGAAATGCCTGGGGTCAAAAGCAGCCAACCTGCAGACATGAGTAGCAGTGAAAGTAAGGTACACAGAAGAAAAGAAATGTTAAAAAGCCCCTAGGCAAAAGGTAGATAAAGAGAAACAGATTAATTTAAGTTTAAAGAGCTAGCCAGAAACAAGCATAAGCTAGGCCAAGCATTCATAACTAATAAGTTTCCATGTCATGATTTGGGAGCTGATTTGTGGCTCTGAAAAGGAAAAGCCTGCTACACTATGTATGTATATTGCCCCATTAGGGAGACTGTAGTTAGCCACATTCATTTATATTTCAAGACAGAAGAAAGGAGTTTGAACGTTCCCAACACTAGGAATGATAAATATTTGGGATGATGGATATGTGAATTATCCTGATTAGATGCTTATATATTATACACACAGGGTGAAATGCGACACTGTACTATCCAATTATTATACAGCAATTAGAAACATTTTGGGGTGTAGAATCTTCTAGATATGGCGTGGCACTTCACTCATGAACTCAGAGCAGCTGTGGTTACCTGCAGGAGATCTGTAGATCAAGCCAGGCAATTTACCAGGGCAGACAGGCAGGGGCTCACAAGGCCACACCTCTAGTTGAGGAGCTATTGGCGGTTGATGGTGAAGGGGTCATATTTCTTCAGGATGTGATTGCAGAGTTGTGTGGGGTCACTCATGCTCCAGTGACCCCACACACCTCTGCACACATGGTCAGCACTCATTGAACTCACTAGGTAATTTTAAAAACTGAGATGGCATTTTTCTGGGGAGATGGTTCAGTGGTTCAGGGCACTTGCTACTCTTACAGAAGATCTGGGTTGGTTCCTAGCACTCATATCAGGTGGCTCACAACTGTGTGTAACTTTAGTATCAGGGGATCTGGTACCCTTTTCTGGTCTGTGTGGTTACTTGCATGCAGGTGGTACACATGCAGACAAGCTGGTTCACAATCAATCAATCAATCAATCAGTCAATCAATCAATCAATAATAGAAGACATAAAGATGGGAGAGGCATATATGTAAGGTATCCAAAAGGAGTGGGATGACCGAGATATATTGTATACATATATGAAACTGTCCAAGAATAAATTAAAATATTATGAAAACTGTTTTAAAACGAATGGATGGAGAAGGTCTAGTCTTACTTAGAAATGTAAGTTTTGAACAGGAGAAACTAATGTCTCAATGAAAAAGGAAGTAAGAGGTAACTACCTCAGTCCATAGATGTTCTTTTGAGAGAACAGATGGCCCTTCCTGTTTTCACATCAGATGTATCTCCTTATGGTCCATATGTCTTCTCTTTTGACCTTCTCTGGGGGTGTTTAGATAGTCTCCACAATGTACGGTTTTCTCCAGGGTCTGCAGATTGTGGACAGAAAGGCAACTTAATCTGAGGTGAGTATGCCCTATTCAGTGAGGGTCTTAGCCTGCCAGGGATCCTTGTTTTTTATTCTGGAATAAAGTTGTCACAAAGGAAGCTTCGAGCATGCTGAAACCGGAAGTCATGTGCCATGGCTTGTGACCCCTCACCAAGCCTGGGAAGGACAGCTAGTGGGGACTCACCTACTTCTCCATGTTTTGCTTCTTTGTTCATTGGGTAGTGGTGTCCCCTTCCACCCAGGGGACCTGAGCCAAATGGGATGACACAGGCAACTCTGTGCAGCACAGGATGCTGAAGTGGGGTGATGCTCTCAGAGGGGAGCTGTGCAATTACTGTCTTTTCCTTAAGCCCCTTCCAGAGAGGATCAGAAAACATCCTGTATTTCTAATGGCTAAAGGCGTCTGGGGAGCTCCACTTTATTATTTTAGACAATTTTGGTAAGACGAGACTTTGTTTTAATGCCATGACCTCTCTCTGTCTAGTGATATATCCTTCCTGAGAACAATGCATGTGCCTTTTGTACATTTTAGTTTTGTAGTTCTTTTTATATCTTCTTAATGGTTAGAATACATACATTCAGTCTACAGCACAGCATTAGCAGTGAAGTTCTAAAATATGAACAATGCATCATGGATAGGACACCTAGCGAGGAGCCGAACAGCCTTGGAAGGACACTTAACGGAACTTTACACTTCTCACAAAGAAGGCTTTTTAAAAAGATTTATTTTTAACTTTTAAACTGTATGTGTTTGTGTGCCACCCACCCAGTTTCTCCCTCCTCCGTGTGTGTGTGCACGTGCACATGCGTGCGTGCATTTGTGTGTGTGTGCACACATGCATGCACGTGTGCATGAGAGACAGACAGGGAGAAGAGGGAGAGGGGGAGGGAGAGAAAAGAGAGAGAGCTGTTAGGGCTATATAGTGAGACTGTCTCAAAACAAAGCAAAACACCCTCAAAACTTAAAATACTTCTGTGTGTCTGTGTTTTGCTTATGAGACGTTTCACACATTCAATTTACCCATTCAGAAGCTAAAATCAACTTTTGCTCAGTCCTAGGACTATTCATTGCTGCAAGCCGACTTTAGCTTTCTTCCCCTTAAAGGAACCCTGAGCCATCTGCTCTCTTTGTTCTTGTTTTCCGCCCACAACTTGCAGCTCCAGGACACTATGCCTCTACCTGTTCTCTGCTGATTCGCCTGCTCTGGACCATTCACAGGCGTGAGCCATAGGCGGGTTTTGTGACAGGTTTCTGTTACTTGGCATGGCCTTTCCAAGGTTCAGCCACGCTGTAGCTTTGGTGCCTTCCTGCTCCATGTGTGATTAATCAGTTATTTAATTAGTTTAATTTGTGCCTCTTTGGCCCGATTCTGTCTCCTCACTTTTGACATAGGGAAAATTTCTGAGCCAATTTAGCATTTCTGACTCCAGGGTTTGGTGACAGCAATGTCACGCTTATCTGTATTGTTGAATGGGAGTTTTCAACTTCTGAGGGAAATCCGAGGAGACCATTATCCATGCTTAGGAATGAGGAGAGCAGAGAGCGAAAGTCTTTTGGAATCAGGGAACATAGTTAACTCATTCTGCTTAAGGAAGACACAGCGCCCTGAGGGATCCTTCTGTGGCAAAGCCTTCCTTGCCTCTGCTCTGGACAGAATCTCATCTCTTTGCTTGCTTTCTTCCTTTTTCTTTAATCAGTACCTTGGAGAGCTTTGCTTTTCCACCCTTTCTCTCTCATTGTACTTTGACCACAGGGCACTTGCACATTCTCCTTCCTTTGCCTTGAAGAAATTACCTGTCTGCTTTTCCTTCAATCAATTAGCTCCCGTGCGCCACTCACATGGTCTTGATATCACTTCCTCCGTTCAAACCCAGACCTCTGGGCCTTATTTAGAGCGATGTGTAAGTCAGCACCATGCAAATTAAGAACCCATAGAATGGTGCAGGCAGAGACACTGTGGTTAAGTTAGAAAAGCTAGGGTTGGGAACATTGTTCTGGTTCTATGGATAAGAGAGACTTTAAGATCACCCTTTGTTCTATAGGGAATTTGAGACCAGCCCGGGCTACTCAAGACCTGTCTTAAAAGTAGAATTTTAAAAAAAAATGAGTCAAGGACATGGTCTAGACAATTCTCCAAAGAATTTTAAAGTTTGTAACATCATAAAAGTTCTATATTACTATCATTAAGGAAATTAAAGATACAATAAGATGCTACCTGACACTATTAGGGTGGCTGCTACCAAAATAACAACCAAAATTCACAAACAAATGACAGTGAGGGTATTAAGAACTCAGAACTCTGTGCTTGACTTGTGGGATATACAATATGTCTCCCTGGAAAAGACTATGGAGGATTCTTTTAAAAAATTACAAATAGAATCACCATGTGAACCTATAGCGATAGCAATCCTATTTCTTGGTATATAGTCTAAAGAACTGACAGCAGGAAGTTGACCAGATGTTTGCACATCCACGCCAGCATAAAGGTAGCAGCAACTCAGATGCCTGTTGATGAATGATGGACAAGCAAAATGTGGTATATGTACTATAGAAAACTATTTAGCCTCAAAAACGGAGATTTAGAACCACTACATAATACACCATAGAAAGGGCTTGAGGACATTGTGCTGAGGGAAAAATGTCAGTCAGAGTAGCACACATTGCACAGTTCTGCTCCTGCCCTCTGTCTAAGGCAGGCAAAGCTGTAGGGCCAAAAGGAGAGTGGTGGTCACCAGAAGGTTGGGGAGGAGAATTAGGAGTTACTTAATGGGTATAGAATGTCAGTTTGGGATGATGAAGAAATACACTGCGTTTGGGTGCATGAGATTAAGATTGTACTCAGTGTTTAGGATCAGTTAAGTCATACATATTTTACCATAATAAAGAACTAAAGAATGTTAGCATGCAGGAGTAGAACAGAACAGCAGCCCAATGTTGGTGGCTCTCAGGAGAAGGAGCAGGACAGGGACTTCACCAATGCTCCCTTGCTAGCCTACCCCAGCTAACCGAGGGGCAGGGTCAGAAGACTGGCTCTCATAAGCAGCTTCACGGCTGACCCCCATTCCAACACTCACGCCAAGCATTCTCTTCCACTTTTGTGAAGAACCCCACGTTTTTCCAGCATGGCTGCTGTTTCAGATTTGATCTACATGCCAGTGTATGTGATCATCTGATGGACTTCCCTGTGGTTGGGCTGATGCATATGAAATTGCTGCTCTTGTGTGGTAAGGAATGAGTGGGTATCTGTGATCTTATTTGGTTCTGGAGCATGGGAAATGTCCACATTGGTTCTGTCTGGGAAATCCACTCTCAGCCTTGGGCTTGGCACAGAAGTCTGTAGGCCTTGAACTGGCAATCCTACTGCCTCAGCCTCCAAAGGAGGTTAGTGGGTTAATATTTGCTGAATCATTGAACTAAATTCTTCCATTGAACATAGTAAATTAAAAGATGCAAAGCTTTAATTCTCTGAAAAAAGACACACCTGTGGTGAGTGCACACTAGTTAAGATCAGCAGTGTTTGGTGACTTAGAGTCTTGGTTTTATAGTTTTTGGGAAGCACAACACAACAAACTTAAAATCAATTAAATATCACTTTCTATTCTTTGTGGGTTCTCACCATGTTTCAGTGAACAGGCAAGAACTGACTTATGAAGATGAGTTCACTTTCAGGAATAAATTTCCATTACATTAAGGATCCCCCATTCCTTCAACATCTAAGTAGACATGGGAGCCAAGGACTGGAATTTAGACATACTTGAATCTATTATCACAAATATTTTTCCATTGACTCTTTTATTTATTTATTTTTCACTGTGCCTGTTTGGCTTCGGGTCCAGTGTCTCCTGCACTCTATTACCAAGTTGACTATCTAAAAGCAACATCCAGAACTTTCAAACATTGCAGACAGAGCCTGCCTTGCTGAGCCTTGCTCACATTCCACAGGAAGCTGAGCAAAACTTCCCCCATTTCATACTTCCATACCATCCTGACATTCGGATGCGATGCTTATTTCTGGACATGGGCTTCTGTTTCCATAAATATATCTTCCTGCATGTGTGTGGAGAAGTCAAGCAGTATGCTGGCTAAAGGAATAGCCTTTGGATTGGACAGTTTCAGGATGAAGCTCAGCAGTTGATTACAAGCTGTGTTAGTTTAGACAACTTACTCAGTTTCTCTGTGTTCTAGGTTCCTGATTTCTGAAATGGGATTAAAATGTACAAAGATCTCAAAATACATCCTGGAATGTAGAAATAACTCCAGAAATAAAAATTATTATTATCATCATTAATAATATTGTGTTGTTACTGATCATGTAATGTCAATAATTTGATCTTTTTTAAAATTACATTTGTGTGTATGTGTGTGTGTGTGTGTGTGTGTGTGTGTGTAGGTCAGAAGGCAACTCTGAGGATGGATCAGGTTCTCTCCTTCCATTGTGTGAGTTCCGGCAACAGAACTTAGATCCTCAGTCATGGTGGCAAGCGCTTTTACCTGATGACCATTTTCTGTCTCAGTCACTTGCATATTTAAACATGAAGGAAACATTTCAGAAAGGCTCCCCAGGAGGTTGAAGCCAGAGAGAGGAGAGAGAGAGAGAGAGAGAGAGAGAGAGAGAGAGAGAGAGAGAGAGAGAGAGAGAGAGAGAGAGAGAGAGAGAGAGAGAGAGAGAGAGGAGAGAGAGAGAGAGAGAGAGAGAGAGAGAGAGAGAGAGAGAGAGAGAGAGAGAGAGAAAACAGTTAAATAAAATTCCATAGCGTTTCTTTTCTTCTGCTTTCATTAATTGTGGTCAACTATTGAAAGATTAGGAATTGTCAGGCCAGATTTCGCAAAGGTTTTGGAGTTTGTGATCGATACTCCATGCAGTCAAGCTGCAGGTAAATTATGATAATAATGTTAGTAAGCATTTGTATGTCATTATTACAGCTCAAGAACTTTATCTGTATTAACTAAATCGATCATAACTCTTATCTATATGTGCATGAGGGGCCTGGTAGGTTTCCCATGCTGCCGTGGATGGCCCCACACCTGTGCACATATGAACATCATTAAATGGACTTGGTTGTTGGTTTTTTTTCTTCCTTCAGAACTGATTGTAGGAGACAGTAATCAATCTAGAAACTAAATGATAGACAAAACAGCAGAAAAATCAAAAGAGGAGAGGGAACCTTAGCTCAGCATCGCCGTGGGGGATCCAAGGCGTCAATGAGGCACATTTTCCTAACATCAGAACTGGAGACAATTGTTCTTAGGAAATGGACTCAAGCGGGGGAGAAGCAACAGTGAACGTGAGCTAAAAGAGGCATGGGAAGAGAAAATGCTGAAGTTATCAGCTTCCATCATGGGGTGGGCTTGCCGTACAAAGCAGTGGGGGTGACTGTGTTGAAAGGAAGCACATTGATATTTGGAGCTTGTGGGCTTGGAGGTTCCTGTACCTCTGATGGACACATTCCCACATGGACATGGATGACATGGAGACATTAGACTCCGCTGGGACAGTCTAAGATGTCAGAGGCTTTGGGGACTTTGATGCATGGAGCCCCCTGGAGATACAGAAAAGAAGTTCCCACCTCTGAAACAATATCCCAGATCACCTGGACAAGACCAAATGATGCTCAAATTGGGGTGGGATGAAGCTGGTATCTTCTTACTAATGCCAGGAAGCAAGGCACTGGCTGGTTTGTCTCTGCCCAGGCAGTATCCCAAAGCTTTGAATGTAAGAGCCTTACAAGCCGAGAACCACATTCAGTCACATGCTGCAGATGAAACGTTCGGTGGCTGACATGAGCCTCTGGGTCCCTGCTTGTTGCTATGGTATTTTGATGATAACCTTCCCTTTAGTATCACAGGACACATGACCTGCTGTAGCCATAGAATATGGGAGAGGTGGGACATGGGTCATGTTCCCAATCAAGCTAAGTTAAATGCCAAAGGTATGTGCTGCCACCTCCCACCATCTTATTACTCGTGCATTAGTTTTCTGGTGCTGTGTGAGATACTTAATGCAAACAACTTGAAAAGGGGAAAGGTTAGGTCTGGGGAGATGGCTCAATTACTAAAGAGCTTGTACTGTAAGCGCAAGGACTAGCACCCACAGAAAAAGGTGGACATGACAATACATACCTGTAAGCCCAGAGACAAGAGGATTTCTGGGGACTGCTGGCCAATTAGTCAGGCTGAATTGGTGAGCTCTAGGTTCAGTACGAGCCTGCTTCAAAAACAAAACAAAACAAAGCAAAGCAAAACAAGGTTGAAAGCGATTGAGGAAGACATCTGGTGTTGGTTTTTGGCTTCCACATGTACGCACACACACACACACACATACACACATGGATACACGTACATGAATATATGGAAATAGGTCTATTTTGGCTCCTGGTTTCAGAGGTTTTAATTCATGGACTGTTAGCTCCATTGTTTTGAATCCTGTCTTGAGGCATAGTATCATGGTGTGATCACATGGTGGGGAGATTGTTATGAAATTGCCTGTGGGTCCTGAGCAGCGGGGGCCAGGCAGTGGGTCCTGAGAGCCACCAGCCCCAGGCAGGGCCCAGCCATGTGGAGGCAGGTTGGTCCCAGTGAGCCTGTCGGTGTGAGCAGGTGGCAGGTAGGAGGCACATGGACAGACACATCATATAAAATAGAATTGGATATTTATTAGTTGAGTTATGGAATGGGAAGGAAAAAGGGGAGAAGGGGGAAGAGAGGAGGGAGAGAGAGACAGAGGAGAGAGAGAGAGAGAGAGAGAGAGAGAGAGAGAGAGAAGAGAAGAGGAAGAGGGAGAGAGAGAATAAGGAGGGAGCAAAAAAGGGAACAGAGAGAGTCAAGATGGCGAGAGGAGTGGGGGGGCTACAGAGAGTGGGCGTGGCTTGTCTCTTAAAGTGACAAACAAACATAACAGAGATCTACCCATCTTATAGTATCTAGAAAGCAGAAAGAAGGAGCTAGAAGAGGGGGCCAGGGTTCCAGTATCCCTTCAAGGACATGCCCAGTGATCTAATTCCTTTCACTGTGATCTATCACCTAAGGGTTCTAGCCAATCCTAACAAAGTCATCCCCTGGGGATCAATATACTTAGACATATTCATATTTGCAGGTGTGCGACTCTAGAAAGGCTCATCCTTGGAGGAGCAAGTCCATGAGTTCCACAGTCAATACAATGAAATCTGTTTATAACCTGACCATCCTTCGGAGGCCACTTTCACCAACCACCCCTGGTGCCTTGAGAAGGGATCCCAGGCAAGACTCTGAGCTATTAAGCCACATCCAGACTCCACCCACATTTGAGAGATCCTTAGTCCAGAGTTTTGTGCTACTAGGTCTACAGCAAGTTAATAAATGGAAATGAAAAGCAAGCAAGGACAGTTCAACCATCTCCCCAAGATTCAGGGAACATTGCAGAAAGTGGGGAGGCAATCTGTAAAAACCAGAGGATAGGGAGATGTACAGCACAAAACTGTCTTCAGGCTACTGCACCCTGCAACCTGTGTGCTGTGGTTACCTGTGAAAAATCTGCCCCATATTGGGTCCTTCAATATTTTATCATGGATGGAGGATGGGCTGACGATGCTCCAGACTGATGGTTTTGATGGAGGCGAGTCGTTTTCCTCAGTGATGTAGTCACTGCTAAGTTACCTTTATCTTATCAACACCCCACCCATGTTTGGGCTCTAAACTCTACAAGCCACACAAAAAGAAGACATAAAAGTAGGAGAGGGGACTTATTAACTAGAAGTGTTCTAGAGAGAGAAGGAGGGAGATGAGAGAGAGAGGAAGGGAAGGTGAAAATGCTGAAAATTCATTAAAGAAACAAACAAAACTGTTGAACAATAGAAACAATTTAAAATCAATAAAAGGAATATGCACATATGCACATACATACATAATACATACATACATACATACATACATGCATGCATGCATGCATACATGTCCTTTGCACAAGAGGTTGAGTTGAACTAGCTTCCAGAATTCAGACAATTCAAGCCACTTGGGTTTCAAATACTCCCCCTTCTCTACTTTTTACAAGTCTTTTTAAAGGTTTTGCTTCCTTGTCTGTAAAATGGCGATAAAAGAAATCACCTAAATCATAGCACTGTGGTAAGAATCACCCATGCAAAATTTTTGCACATGATGCAAACCCCCCAGTAAAGGTTGGTTTTTACAATTCTCTTATCACTGTGCTGCATCACATCCATTTCTTGCCATGAAAATGTATCCTGTCAGAGAAATGTTTGTGCAGTGTGTGTGTGTGTGTATGTGTGTGTGTGTATGTGTGTGTGTTAGTACAATACATGTAACATTTGCTAGTCCGCTCAACCTTTGATAGAACACTATAGTCTGAAGATCTCATAAGTAGCCAGTGCTGGAAATCTGGGCTCTTCTTTCGGAGCCAAGTCCCATTATCTAATATATTCTCGGAGGAAGGCAAGCCTTATTTGTCTCTCCACTTAGGCAGCATGTGGAGGGGGAACGGATATATTGTCTATAAGTACAGTAAAAATATTTTCCCTCACCAGCCCTGTGGCACCTGAGATTCTTGGATAGTCATTAGTTACTTTCTCAAGTTATGTTAGTTTTTAGATCTATTATCAACAAGTAACGTGTAAGTACATTGTAGTCACACACCTCATCTCAAAACCGCACCAGGATTTTATAGCAATATTGTCATGCTAGTAGGGGGTCCAGCATGGGTAAAGATTTCACACAATGAGCATATATGTGTCAGGAATTTCATTTCTCTCTCGCTCCATGGAGCCCGGATAGTTATCTTCTCAGAGGAAAATAGCCAAAGGCAAAAAGATGTGTTTTCTGGTGATCCCCAGTGGTGACCTCTTCTCCAAAGACTGTCCTTCACATCAACGTAACTAGGACACACTTCCCCAAAGTTTATCAAGCACTGGACTCGTCTGCAGAACATGTTAAGGATGCAGATGCATGGGCTGGGATGCAGCTCAACTGGTGGAGCTTTTGTCTAGGGTGTGCAAAGCCCAGGGTTCAAGCCCCAGCACCACCTTCACAGGCAGCCATGGCTTTCTGGTCCCCACATTCTTGGCTGGACAGACCAGTTGAAGCAATATACATTGGTTTCAATAAAGAATCCTATCAGAGGGACAGACTCTCACATCCAGAGCTAAAACTGTAAGTGATAGAGGCAATAAGCTTCAGAATGGATTCCCCTGCCTCAGGCAGACAGACATTGTAAATCTCACCCAGAAGTCAAGATGCTGGCTAAACTCATTATTTGCTGTTCAAGACTCCTCTTACACTTCTCATTCTTTGTAAAATTTATAATCTCTAAATCCATAGCCAAGACCCAAGGCTCTCGGGAGGGAGCAGCTGGAAGATTTAAAAGTAGTTCTGTCCCCGGGGTGTTAATGGTAAAATAGACTTTGGTAATATGTTCTTAATTGTCACCATAAATCACCATGGTTCAATATCTTGAGTTTGCCCATGTAAATTGCTGATTGGAGAGGCTTTCCTGTGCTTCACACATGGAGTGTTGTGGGGGATGTGTAAACATGTCAATTCATTCTCTTATTACCTGCCCTGCTCTTCACCCTTGGAGAAGGAACAGAAGAGGCTCCCGCTGCTCAGGGTTGACGTTTCACCATGCCTACCGAAGGACATTCTCTCCATTTCCATCCCCTGGGCTCTAGTTTTCCACTGAAGTCTTTTGCACCTTTGGATTTTTCTTTCCACTCTGAGTGTGTCCCCTGGGATATGCCAGGCAGCACCAGCAGTCTCTGAGAGCCTCTGCTGGAATATTCCAGTTGTTTGTCTTCACACACATTCATCTGTTTAGAGAGCTGATGGGGTGCACGGCTGGCTTTGTCCTTGGCATGAAAGCTCCAGCAGAGAACACACACACACACACACACACACACACACACACACACACACACACACACACACCACACGAATCCTGTATGCTTGGAGATTATTAACAAAAGGCTATTCTTCTAAGAAAAAATAGTCGGTTCTTGGATGATTATAGAAAGAAGGGCTTCAGTCTGGAGTCTGCTTAGTTAGCTTTCTGCTGCTATGATGAGCACTATGACCGAAAGCAAGTCAGGGGAGGGAAGGGTTATTTCATCTTCTAACTCTCTGGGTCCAGTTTGTCACTGAGGGAAGTCAGGCAGGAACTCAATCAGGGCAGGAACCTGGAGGCAGGAATTGGAGCAGAGGCCATGGAGGAGTGCTGTGTAGTGGTCTGCTCTCTGTTGTTTGCACAGTCTACCTTCTTATACAACTCAGGTTCAGCAGCCCAGGGGTGGTAGATCCATAGTGGGATACCTACGCCCTATCAGTCTTTAATCAGGAAAATGCCCTCACAGATTTACCTATAGGCCAATATGATGGGGACATTTCCTCAGCTGGGGTTCCTTCTTAGGTGATCCTAGCTTGTAACAAGTTGACAAAAGGCTACTACCCAGCATTGAGTCCGTAAGTCTAATCAAAGAAGAGGCTTTCGTTGAAGGGGAAAATAGCCATTGATTAGGGGAAGAGTAATTTAGCCCTTGGGAACAGCAAGAACAAGTCTTTTAGGAGGAGGGGTTAGTTTGATCTAGTAGACACACAGTAAAAAAAAGTAGTTGAAATACGGGCAGATGCACATTGTGAAGAGATGGCTTCAAAAGGTGGGAAGAAATCAAAAACTCATGTATGGCAATAGATCACAGGCTAAGCATGAAAGAAGGGACTGTAGGCTTTTAAAGGTGTCATGCCACTTAAAAAATAGGTAGGTTATGCTGAGAATGGCTCGCGGCAGGGAGAATATGGAAACTGGGGTGTCAAAGACATGGCTTTCTTAGCCTTCTAGGTGAGATGGGGGCCGTATGAGAGGGAGGCAGTGAGGAGAGAGAGGAGTGATGGAGTGGGTGCACTGGAATTGATGGAGTTCAGAGCGACGCTCGAGTTTAGACTGGGTGACTGTGGTAATGGTGGTACCGGTACCATTTACTGAATGGGGGAGAAATTGTCCCAGTTTTGGAGGTTTTGTTTTGGGTTTGAGTAGGTGACAGGGGTGGCCAAGGCTGGTTAGTGATGTTAGGGAGAGGCGGATGTAGATCTTGACATGGGGAGAATGAGCCTTTGGATCCTCAGGATCCATATGAAAGCCTGGGGCTCTGGCATGGGGCTGTGAAGACCACTCTGGTGACTTGAGAGTCTCCCCACAGAACGGATGACAGCCAAGTGCTTGTCTTGCTAGACAGCTAAATAATTAGGCAGCCAGGACCCTGGAAGCCAGAGATTCAAGATATTCCTCAAGGACCTCCTGGGACACTCCACTAAATTCTTAGGAGATGAAAAAATATAACATCGGTATACAGATAGGCATGTGACTATGTTCAACATATAAAAATAGGTGTATGTGTGTGTGTGTACATGTGAAATATTCATTGTATATGCATAAATAGGTATTTGGCATATAATATTTAATACAGATGCTTATATGTCCACATATAATATTTGGTGTATGTATAACCAAGGTATGTCTGTATCTATTTGTGTGTATGACATTCTGTTCATTCAAGATGTGTATAAAAATATAATATTAATACTTCTGTGTATTCAAGATGGAAGGGACATTGGTATAGATGTGTAACATCTGTTATTTGAACCACTTTTTCAGCTAAACTGTAGCTGCCTTTAGGAAGTTGTTTCCTAAGATTGAAATGCTGAGGTTTGGATTCCCATCTCACAAATCTGCTACTTCTCTATTTCTCAACTGACCTTTGCAAGGGTCTGGAATAAACTTGAGGTTTGTGTACAGTTCTATGGCTGTCCAGGCAGAGGCTCACAGAGCTGCCATTGCACACGAGATCAGGAAATGACCCCTCTCCTCAGCAGACCCCTTCACGCTGTCCTCTGACACTGCAGCCTATCTTTATTCACGGCAACCACCCATTTGCTCTCTGCCATCACAATTTTGTCTTTTAAATGTTACTTTAGTGAGCTGGGCCGATTAAGAGTGTTTGCTGTTCTTTCAGAGGATCTGAGTTCTTCTGTTCTCAGTACCCATGTCAGCTGGCTCATAACCATCTGTATTTCCAGCTCAGAGATTTGATAGCCTAGTTGGGCTTCTATGGGAACCCACACATAGGTGCACACATATAGAGAAACACAGATAAAATGAAATAGCAATGTCAGATTAGTGAAATCACACAGAATGTAATAATTTGAAGCTGATTCATTTTATTCAAAATATTGTCTTTGTACTCATTTAACTATGTAATATCAGTTAGCTCTTTTTTTTTGCTGAGTAGTGTTCCATTTCATGGATGCAGTGTAATTCATCCAAGTTTTTACCCAACAAAGACATGGAATTATGGTTATAATTACTATAATCATTTATGTATGGCCAGCACTTGTGTGCACCTATGCTTTTAGCTCTTTAGAGAAAATAGCCAGATGTGGTTTTACTGGGGGACCATTTAGTAATAGAGTTAACCTGATGAGAAATGATATTCTTTAACTTAAGGTTTAGTTTTTAACTCTCTGCCCTTAACTTTTACTTCATCTGGCAGTTCTAAGGACTAGGTAATATAGTACATGCCAAGGGTTTGGCACAGACTTTGTAAGAACCAGAAAAGTGTCATGATTTCCCAAATACCAAGATATTCTGGAGTAATAAATTTCATGTAAGTGTAATACCCAGCCGAGTTCTTGGGGGTTATTAACATCTGGAGCTCATCATGTGGATTAGGTAAGGTCCTGACCTAAATTGGCTACTGGAAAGCCTTCCCTGTTCCCACTTCTGTGCTCTCTGAACAGACTAATGTCCTACATCCCTAGAGAGGGGGATGGGAAAGGGTAAAGGACACAGTGTAAGGAGAAGGGCATGCTGGTTCATGAAGTCAGCTTCCATTTCTTTTCAGGCAGACTGTGACTGACAAACAGTGTGTGTCTTCTATGTCTCTTCTCCTACAGAGGAGCTCTGATCAGATTTAGCCAAACAGGAATTCCTTAATTGCTTATATTTTGTATGCCAACCAGGGAATCGGGCATTCATTGTAAGGTTTTTTTTTTTTTTGATTCAGCAACAAACCCAAACAAATCAAAATATCAACACTAAAACAGATGCTCATGCAAGACTTTGAGATATACTAGAAGATTTCTGTTGTTTATCTGAATTTCACACTCAGGTGGGCTTCCTGCGTTCTGCCTGGCAGCCCTAATCCTTCCCTTCACAGCTCCCACTCTCTAGTTGTTGCAGGTCTCTTCCGTGGTGTGCCAAATCTACTTAGAGGTGGGGAGTAGAAAAACAAAGGAGAAACTCTAATGCAGGCATGTCCCACCCACCACTGGGAATAGGGGCTCGATCCCTTAGTCCTCTCGCAGTTCTTTCTAGTTAGACTATATAGGCACTCAAAGTAGATGGCAGTATCTTAAAGAGGTATTTCCATTTCCAACCCATCTGTTAATTGAGATACTCATTCATCAAGTATTTGACCACTACCAGCTATTTTCCCACATGGTAAGGGAAACTAACAAGAGCATTTTTCCTTGTCATGAAGAAGAAGGGAGGTGTTTTATGTCAATTTCTAGCAGTGGATGAAGAGCCCTTCCAGTGGTGCTCCTGTTTGAAGGAATGATTCAAATATTACAGCACGGTCAAGGGATGTAGTCATGGGGATGCTAGTGGCGATGGTGATGGGGTGATCGTAATTCACAGTTAATTAACATCCTCTAAGACCCTACATTATATCAAGAGTTCTGCTAAATGCTTCACCTTGACTGCATCTTTTAATCCTTCCAAGAGTCTTGCTATCATCCCCATTTAACGGATAAGAGTGTCAAGGCAGGGAATAAACAGCCAGCCACAGGCCTGTGCAAGGGCAAGGGTCACATTCATTTTACATTGCTCTGAAGAATTTCAGATCTCCATTAAGGGAGAAGCTGTGCCTGGAAACAAGCCATCCCCTGCTCAACACAGTCTGTCTCAGATCTTGGGAAAATGAAAACCAGTTGATTCCCTGGGCTAAGCATGCCTCTGAATCCGGGTCTCCTATTGACTCCTGTAAAGAGCAGGAGGTAGAATTCAGATACTTCACATTGTCTCCTTTTTCATATTCTCATCCCTAATTTCTCAGACCTATGACCTCTAGGGCTTAACTCATGTAAAAAATGGCGCAAAGAGAGGTCTAACCAGGATAACAGGCAATAGCAGGAGAGGCTGAACCTGGGGAGGCATTGGAAAAGGGTGAGAGGGAGGTGCAGGAAGAGAGTATCCTGACAGCAGGATTCTATACTCCCATCCAGAAGGCAGGCAGCGACTGGAAGCAGGTTGGCTAACACTTTGGGGGTGGCCCCCAAAGAAGGAGGCCATGAGACATAACCACGAAACTAAGCGGCTACCTTCCCTTTGAAATGAAGTCTAGAAAAATCAAAAGTCCATTTCAGTTTTGGAAAAAATACACATTGACTCCTCTTTCCACTTTTACTTTTGGTTTCAGTCCGGGAAAGCTCAAAGTCGAAACACTGAGCTTGCTATGGGTGGTGAGTATAGAAGCGGGGAGCAGAGCTATGTGTGGTGGCTAGCTTGGAGTGTCAGCTTTTAAGAGCCTTTTGTCACATGACTGTTGGAAGAGGCTGCTAGTTAGTTAGCGCTAGTTTCTTATTGGTTAACTCTTACATATTACTTTAACCCATTTCTACTAATCTGTTTATCGCCACATGGCTGTGGCTTACTGACTACAGTTCTGTGCGGCTCCGGCGGGACTACATGGTTTCTCTCTGACTCTACTTCCTTTCTTCCAGCATTCAGTTTAGTTTTCCCCACCTAGTTCTCTTCCCTTATAGCTCTGCTATCGGCCCCAAATAGTTCCCTTATTAACCAATGATATTCACAGCATACCGAGGGGAATCCCACATCAACATGACATTACCCAGAGTTCCTTCCCAAACCCCTGACGCCCAGAGTGGGAAGGAAAACTGATATGGGGCGCTGAGCAAACTTGGATTAGAATTTGACTCCTTAAAGGATTTTGTCTTCTTCCTTTCAATTCTCCTTTCTCTGTATTCTATGGCACATTAAACCCTTAAACAATAACAGCTTTCAACACCCAGGATGCATCATTAAATAAGTTAAAGAGCTAATTAAAGGGGGGCCCAGCTCCCTGCTTTTCTTGTAGTAAATCACCTGTGCCCCATCTCAGCAAGTGTTTCCAAGCCAGGGATTTGCCCGTAAAATGATCTCCCATTAGCGCCACATGTTAGATTTCATTTCCTCTCATGCAATTATCTATCAGTAATTGGAGAAGGCATTACAGCAGAATAAATAATTGAACATAAATTAATCGACTTCAGAGTCACACTCAGGCTGGAGAGAAGTACGTGTGTCATGTGTCATGTGTTTAAACTCCCCAAGATCACAAAGACAGCGTGTGACTGCCTGTCATATTGTGTTGGCACAGAATCTCAAAGCTTTCACATCTGTTGTGCTGTTGTTGCTGGGACTAGACATAAGGCATTAATTTTACTAGGCAAGTGAACTCCTGAGCTTCATCCCAAGACTTAATCTCACTTCCTTTTAAGACAGGGTCTTGCTAGGCAATCTAGGCTGTTTTCAAACTCATGATCCTCCTGCCTCAGTTTCTCAAGTGTTGGCATTATGGATGTGCGCCAACACTCCTGACTTGCATGTCTTTTGTTTAAGAACAAGAGAAAATAGGAACTCTGAAAAGCCAGACCATCTGTTGCAAGGGGAGATGTTCTGGTTAGGTTTTTGTCAACTTGTCACAAACGTGAGTTATTCAGGGAGAGGTAACTAACCTTAACTCCATCAGATTGCTATGCAGGCAAGCCTGTGGTACATTTTCTTGACTAATGATCAGTATGAATGAGACCAGCAATGCAGGTAGCTCTGTGTGGCATAAGACCGAGCAAGCCACAAGGAGCAAGCCAGTAAGCAGTACTTTCTATGGTCTCTGCATCAGTTCTTGCTTACAGGTTCTTGCCCATCCTGGCTTCACGTCCAGGCTTCCTACAGTGATGGAGAGTGTCTGGTAAGCCAAATAAGCCCTTCCCTCCCAATGCTGCTTTTAATCATGGTGTTTACCATGGCAACAGAGAAACCTAGCTAGGACAGAAGAGGAATCCAGGAGTAACTGGCATCCAGCATGGATGGACCAAGGTTTAGGACTGCGTAGGCCAGGAAATTTTCTACAGCAGTATAGGAGTGAGAACTCCCCCTCAAGAACAAGGGTAAGAACATAAGCCAATTAAACTTGTGGGGACAGGAAAACCTGCAAATGCAGGTCACAGAATGAGGCGATGAGTCACCCTGGTGACAGGGTCTCTGCTCTGGTCACATGGGCATTCTGCATAGTCCCTCAGATCTTGAAGGCTCTATTCATTTTGAATTCCTGGCAAATAAACACTTTTGCTCCCTGAATAAAGTCTAAACAGTTATCTGATTTTACAGATGACAAAATGTCCAACTAATTCAGGTAACATATCCTCCCTTAATATTTCTCTCTAGTGATTTGGGCTCAGATCTAGGTCTTGTAATTGCTTGTCCTGTTTCACCTCTCACCATATGCTGCATTTGGGATGATGGTATGCATATTGGCCACCTGATTGGAGACTGTCTTGTCCTGTCTGTCTGTCTGTCTGTCATCTATTTATCTGTCTGTCTATCTATCTATCTATCTATCTATCTATCTATCTATCTATCTATCTATCTATCTATCTATCTATCTATCTAGTCACTGTGAACTCTGAGTTCAGGCATACTGGACCTGAGAAACATGTTAGCATCCTGTGAGCCACAACATTTTCACGACACGATCAATTCACAATCTTGTGTTAGTGTGTTTCTTCTTAAAGACACCTCATTTGATTTACATGGCTGATTTGTGCACATTGAACTTGCTGTCCAAAGCTCTGCTCCTCGTGCACGAAAGAAGCTTTGCCGACACAGCATTTTTATCCGTAGGCAGGTCTCTTTGTGTTTCTAAATGCTTAAAGACCACTTCAGCACTGCACTCCGGGACACTGTCAACAGTGAAATTACCATAAAAAAGCACAAAAATGTGAAAACCACACCCCGTAGACTGCAAAGAGGATGCTTGCTTATTGTATAAGAGCTGAGACCCAGGGCAAGCAAGAACAAGTCCAGGGGGAATGTGCATATATTGGATCCTTCAACGTGTCTGTAACTGTCTAAAACACAACCTCAGTGCTGTAAGTATTCATGAAGAAACCACAGTTCTCTGGCCACAGCCATTCTTTGGGATGCTGAGTTAGTTCTTATGAGGACTTTGCTGTGAAGAAAAGTTTGCAGAGGAGAAGCAAACTTTAGTGAGCAAGAAATTACTGAATAGATTAAAAATTAGGCTCCATATCTGGATTCATTATCCTAGGATAATGATTGAATTGAATATATATTATATATATTATATATTATATAAATATATAATTCTATCTGTAGGGAATATATGCAGTATAGTTAGGATTATGTTTTATCCTTCCAGAGTTCATCTGTTGGAAGCTCTGTCTCCACTGTGGTGGTATTGATGTAGAAGGGTATTTAAGAGGTGAAGTCTAATGGGAGTTTGGGGGAGATGCTGCCTGCAGAGGTATTGATGGAGTGTTACCAGAGAAACTAGGTCCCCTTTTGGGGTTCTTAGTCCTGCTAATAAAATAATTTGAAAATGGACTGGGAAAAGGAGCTAAAAACACAATTTTATTAAAGTTTGAGAGAGACACAACAGGAGAAACAAGCTGAAAACCCTGGCAGCTGCCAGGAGGAAAGAGATGGAAAAAAGCCAAGCCTTTTAAGTTAGTCACAGAGGTCAGACAAACAGGGAGAAAGCCAGAATGCCAGGGCAGGCATGTTTAGGCTCTGGGCTGTTTAGGCTGGTATCTAAAAAGAGATTTTAAAAAAACACAGTGTGATTAGTGCTGAGTTGTGGCTCTGTGCTCAGGGCACAGGCTCACAGGCTCTCATGTCGTAGTGTCCCAGGGCAAAAGATTGCACAGGGACATATGGCTAGAAGTAGAAATGCAGGCAGCTTATTAAGAAAGGAAAGGCAGTCCCAGAGAAGGGATCATGCTAATGAGCTGAGGAAGAAGTCCTCAAAGCCCAGGGCGACCAGTGTCCCTTTGAGGACTTTACATAGTCCCTGCTTCTAACTTTTTTTTCCTGGGCTTTTCTCTCCCATGCTGTATTCATCAAATGAAGCTCAGGGGACAAAAGGCTTCCAGTTGTCCTCTGCAAAGTGACTTCCTCCACATGCTGGTCTTGATGTGTCAGCCTCTAGCCCTTGTTCTCCAGCCACAGTAGTTCCTGTGGAAGGCTGAGTAAGTTCTTGTGAGCAAGACTAGCCCCTTCCTGCTTGCTGGCTTCCTGTCTTGTCATGTGATCAATCCTTGTTGCAAACCTCCCCCCGCCACCAGAGTGCCATCTGCCATCCTGTGATATGGCCAGAAGGCCCTCATGAGACCCAAGAACTATGAGTGAAGTAGGCTTATTTTTATAAAGCACCTAGCCTCGGGTGTTTCGTTACAGCAGCAGGTAAACAGACTCAGTCAAGGTGGTATTTTTCTCATCATTACTCTCTAAACAATTCAGGATGATGACTCTTCGCACCACATTTGCAGTGTGTTAGGTCTCTTAAAATAATCTAACAATTATTTTCAGGATACAGCAGCATGTATGCTCGTTATATGCAAATTCTGCATCATCTCTCATAAGGAGCTTGAGTGTATGTACATATATATGTACACACACATACACACAAGTTTTGATCTTGCAGGGGGTATGTTCTGGAACCCATATTCCATGGGTACCAGGAATAGTTGCTGCTAATCGTGTTTGACAAAAATCATAGACAAATGTTGAGAGGATGATTAAATGCCTCATGAACAGATTTGGGGAGGGAAACTGAGCTGGTTCATCTGCCCACACCCAGCTCACCACCTCTTAGCATCCTAAGAGGTCTCCATCGAGTGGAGGAGGAGGCACCATTCTGATTAGTCAGGGCCTGTAACATTCACAGAACGGGGTTTTAGGTAGGTGGAACACATCTTAAGGCAGAATACTAGACTCTATCCCTTTTCCTTCTGTTTTTTTTTATGTCTGATCTACTTCTCTCTCCTTCTCTCCCTCCTTCTCTACCCACCCCTTGAGATAGGTCCTCACATACAGCAGGCTGGCCCCCAACTTGATATGCAGCCAAGGATCACCTCAAACATTTGTCCTTTCTGCTTCCACTTCCAGAGCATTGAATTGGCAGGTGCATGCCATCACGCTTGGTTTATACGGCGTTGGGGATGGGATCCAGGGCTTTGTGTTTGCTAGTTACTCTCCTAAATGAGGTGCAGCCCAGCTTAGGCTAGGGTTTCCCCTTTACTCTTCTTTATTGTCTTTGTTCACCTCTGAGCTGTTCTGTGATTTAGGTTATAAAGGAGGAAGATGAGCCTGAGTAGGCAAAATGATGAAGCTGTGCGGTCTAAAGCCTTCTGGGCACACAGTTGCTCTGAGCGCTAGGAGATGCTTGCTGTCATCTTGGTACTGTGGTTGTTCATCTTCAGTTGTCCTACCATCCCAGGCTCACTAGCACTGACTGGCAGGAAAGGTCTTGGCTACTCATGGGTTGCCATGTGGAACACTGGCCAACATGGGAAGAACCTCCTCCTCCCTGGTATTCAGCATGGAACCCAAGGGGTATAATGAGATGTTTTATTCTTTTGGCTTTTTGAGGGGCCTACCATCTACCTCCTAAATAAATCACACATGGAGGATTATTCTTAATTATAAAACCCTGGCCTTAGCTTGGCTCATTTCTTGCCAGCTTTTCCTGAATTATCCCGACTACTCTTTGCCTCTGGGCTTTTTCTTTCTTACCTCTGGGTCTTACTCTGTGCATGGCTGGGTGGTTTGATGGGTGGCCCCTGATGCCCTCCTCCCCTTGTTCTCTCATTGTTCCTCCTCTCCCTCGTCTCTCCTCCTATTTATATTACACTTTCTGTCTGTCAGCCCTGCCTACCCTTGTGCCCGCCTCACTATTGACCGTTCAGCTCTTTATTAGGACCATCAGGTGTTTTTGACAGGCAAAGAATCACAGCTTCACAGAGTTAAACAAATGCAGCATAAACAAAAGTAACACACCTTAAAATAATCTTCCTGAACAAGGGGGCAATTGGGAGTCCTAGGAATAATAATACGTAGGTATCGGCAAAAAGGCCAGCCCCCATTCCCAGCAGATTCTCTGTAGACAGACAAACTTCTTGCCCTGGGCGAGTACTGTCCCAGCTGCCCACACATTTTCCAGAGTGGCTTTTCATTTCTCGGGATGTTATCTATCTCCAGCGGGACTCAAAATTGATAAGCTAATCTCTCTTCAGATAGTGATTCATCCAAACAGTGCTTCCGAAATGCGTAGTCAATTAATTCTCTAAAACTTATATAGAAGAAGGGGAAGGGAAGAAAGAGGAAGTAGAACAAGAGTGGAGGCTCTGTCGCCCTTGCCATGGACCACAAGCCAGAACAATTTATATACATACACCCACATACATACACAAACACATACACACAGAGAAAGAAGGAGGGAGGAAGGGAGAAGAGAGAGGCAGAAGGTGAAAGGGGGAGAGCGAGGAAAAAAGAGAGGGGGGATGTTATGAAAGAAGGAGCCAGAGAGGGACAGACAGAGACAGAGAAGAGAGAGGCGAAGGAGGAAGAGGGAAGAGGAAAGGGAGAAAGAACAACAAAACAGCATTTAAGATCAGCAGGAAGAATCAGTAAGAAGGCTATTAAATGAATAGGAGTATTGATTATCAAATCAAATGTGAGGAGCAAAGCTTTACTGCTTTTAGATGAAACTAAAGTGGAAGCGCTACCGCGGGGGAAACGGGTGACGTCCTTCCAGGGACACTGCCTGCCTGCTCACAACGGCGTGCATCTACAGTTAGCTCAGTAAAAATTCAATTAAAGAGAAATTGGGTTCTACACAGCAACATAAAAAATCTGAAATCTTATTTTTTGGGCAAAATTCTTTAAAGTGATTTCAAATTTTATAACTTTGAAACACATAAGAAAATAAAAATGCTTACTGCAAAACTTTTCAAGGATACAGAAGCATAGAGAAAGAGGTACAGAGAACATCCATATGGCTATCACAATGTTTTCCTTGAGCATCTTAAATTAAATACAGACGAGATAATGTTACAGCTCTAAGTGTGTAAACTGAGTCCTCAGAAAACAGGATTTTTTTTCCTGCATAGCTGTAGTAACATTACCCACCTCACTAAGCAAGGGCAAGTTCCCTATCATTGCCTGATGTGCTGGTCACACTCCACTCTGTATCAAAGTATGCCTTAAAATAAAAATAAAAATTAATATACATACAAACATGTATGGAGAGGGAGGGAGGGAGGGGGAAGGGAGAGAGAGAGAGAGAGAGAGAGAGAGAGAGAGAGAGAGAGAGAGAGAGAGAGAGAGAGAGAGAGAGAGAAAGAGAGAGAGAGTCCATCTCTTCCTTTTTTCATCAAGAGGCATCTATACCCATTAACTACCTTTCTAATCACTGTGACAAATGCCTAACAGATTCAACTTAAATAGAGAAGGGTGTGTTTTGACTCATGTATCAGAAAAAAATGTCATTCCATTGCCATAGCACAAGTGTGGAGGGGTAAGACTCTTATGGTGGGTGTCAGGAACATGAGGTAGTGGTTCTTCACAGGGCCTTGGATCAAAAAGCAGAGACTATGGCAGGCATAGCTTTCATAGGCCCACCGCTGGTGACCTACTAGCTTGGTCCACCTTCTAGAGACTCCACAGACTTCAATACAGCACCACCATCTGAGGACCAAGCATCCAAGACATGAGCCTGTGAAAAATATTTCAAATTCGAAGCATAACATATCCTCATCATATCTTTCTTTGCCTAACTCTCAAAGTCTACTTTCAAACATCACATTTCAGGTTAGGGCTTCAGTATAAGGTTGTTTGGGAGGGCAGAACACAAACACTGGGCCCGCAACAGCTGCTATTCACCGTATGAGAATGGTGTTTTAAGTGATTCTAGTAGGCATACTAGATGTCCAGCTTTCTTAACCATAGACGTAGAACTAATGTTAGCTTCCTTTAAAAGTCTCTACTAAGATGATAGTGTCTTGATCTTCCCAATTCTAAACAGAGAGAAGCAAGTTCTGGAGAGATCAAGTGACTGTCCCAAGCTCACTGTGAATGGAACAGCCAGCCCACTGCCCCTTCTCGCTTCTGTACTAATAAGAACCACACAGACAGGAGGGATGCAGATGCACTGACTACTAGAATGAATGGGTAAACATGCCACACATTCTTACTCTGCCAATGGAAGACATGGGACTGACCTGAATAGCTGGTAGGCTATCCCATGTTTGCTCTAGAGCTTGGCTCCACAGCTTGACTGGTGCCCCCCTACCTCCCTTCAGTTAGGGTCATTCCTGGTAGGATAGTGAGGAATAGAGCCTCACTTCACCTGGTCAGTGCCGGATTCTCTTCTTTGAGGCTCTCTCTGGCCAACAGAGTCCATCTACCTGTGAGCAGAGGTTGGAACTGTAGGTGATCAGTCCCTAGCTTTGACATCTGGTGGATGATACCAACATGTGTATTCTTCACTGCACCAATGTGGCTGACCCATGACTTAGACTGGGAACTTTTCTGAGACCATACCCATTATGTTCATTCCTTTCTCTTCTTATGACCCATGTTAATTGCCAAATTGATTAAATTAATAGATGCCTTTGGGACAATGAGAGACACCCATGATGGAGCCAAGAAATTCATCCTTTGGTGGATTCCCTATATGATGGAATCTTGGGGAGATGGCTAAAGGAGGCCGGGGGACCTATTTGGAGGAAGTAGCTCACAATATAGGGACACCCCTGGAAGGTTATCTCGCATTGGTCCCTTCTGTATCCCCATTCTTTACATCCTGGCTGCCATTCTGTAAGTTCCTCTGCAATGACCCATGCCCTCTCCCCCACCACACTGGACTGAGCTCTCTGAAATCATGTGACCTAAAAGAATTCTTTCCTCCCCGTGAGCTGTTTCTGTCAGGTTATATGACGAGAAGCAGCTAACAGACTTCTCTCAGCTCGTGTGCCCTTGGACCTCTTCTTGATAAGTGAAAATGAATCCTTATTTTAGGGTTCGGTCAAAGAAGAATCTTCAGCTAGAATGCACAGCAGATCTGGCTTCTGCTCACTCTCTCCCCCCACGTCTTTTTTAAATCATCTATGAGTGTGGTTTTGCTGTATGTGTGTGGTACGTGTGAACATATGTGTGCATGTGTGCACATGTGTGTCACAGAGGGAGTGCATGTGGAGGTCAGAGAATAGTTTTGGTACCAATCCTCACCGTCTGCCTTGTGTAGAACAGCAGCCTCTTTTCTATTGATCACTGCTGCTTGTGCCAGGACAGGGCCTACATGCTTCTGGAGAGTCTCCTGCCTGTGCCTCCCACATGTGAACAGAGTGCTGGCATTCTAGACACATGTGCCACCTTGTCCAGCTTCATGAGGGTGCTGTGATCGGCACTCACATTCTTGGGTTTGGATGCAAACTCTATGCCTCATGAAGCAGCATCTCAGGCCTGGCCTTTTCTTTCTTGTGACCATAATTCACGTGGGCTTTCCGGGAAAATGGTTTGAGATAAAAAAAGAGACTGAGCATCTAGGCTAAAAAGTCTCCTCTCACACAAAAGCTAATGACCTGGGCTATAAAGACTCATCTGAGGTCAGATCTTCCTTGGAAATCAAATGAGGTCT
The DNA here is from genome assembly GCF_903992535.2 of Arvicola amphibius. NCBI lineage: Eukaryota > Metazoa > Chordata > Mammalia > Rodentia > Cricetidae > Arvicola > Arvicola amphibius. Next base: position 118,779,129 of record NC_052047.1, read on the forward strand.
CTGAGAGTAAGACGCCCTTCAAAGAAAATTCACCACAGCCATTAAGGCAGGTTTGTAAAATCTGGGGCCACTCTTCTGTTTCTGGAACTTTGAAGTATGATATTCTTATTTTTTATTCCTAGAGGAAAAGCATGTATAAAGCTCTGCTTTTAATTAACAGCATGTAGTTAAACTAATATTGGTTCATTAGGTAGAGAGACAATTTCTACTGAGGATAACTTTCAAAGGGAGAAAGGACCAACCTGATCTATGCAGGCTGTAAAACATCATTTTTCAAGCAGCTTAGCCGAGGCGAGACAGGGCCGATTTATTTAGACCGTTAACCCCGAGAAATCACACCACAGAGCTGTTTTCAGGGTCTGCGGAATGGTTGCCTGGCTCCCATCCATGTACTTCACTTCCCAGTAGGAGAGGGAACTGGGATTGAAGAGATGACTCAGTCAGTAAGGTTGTTGCTGCATAGACGTGAAAACCGGAGTTCTGCTTCTGAGAAGCCACCTGAAAGAGCTATGTTCACCTGTGACCCCAGATCTTGGGATTCAGGGGCAGATATAGGAGCATCCTGAGCTTGTTGATCTGCAAGTCTAGCTGAACTGGAGCGCTCCAGCTTCAGTGATGAAATATTGGCTTCAAAGCAAAGGTGAAGAGAGATTGGGGATGACATCTGAGGTTAACTTCTGACCTCTGCATGTCTGTACATGTATGTGTCTACTCAGGGCAAGTGGAGGAGAAGGAGGCAGAGGAGAAGGTGAGGGAGGGGAAGGGAGCAAATGTGCAGAGAATTAAAGGTTATCCTGCCCATGGCACCTAGGCTGTTCCCACCCTCTTAGTAGTCGGCACTGAACAAATATGAGATAAGTACTTTCAACCCTTAAATGAAGACAGTGTAAGACTCAGCATTTAGAGTCATTTTATTCATAGCCCCCCAAAGCTGGGGAAACCAGACATCTGCCAGTACTCAAATGAATGAATGAGTAATGTGTGTCTGTCCACACAGTGATATTCTCAGTCACATAAAGGAGTAAGTTGTTGGGAGGCACAGGAATACAGAGGAAGGGGCTGGAGAATTAAGAGCACTTGCTGCTCAAGACCAGAGTTCAGATCCTAGCGCCCACAATGTTGGCTCTCAACCACCTGTAGCTTTAGTTCCAAGGGATCTGATGTCCTTTTCTGACGATGTCCTTTTTTGACCTCTACTAGCATCTTCACACACACACACACACACACACACACACACACACACACACAAAAGAAAATCTTAAGAAAATAATATGGATGACTCTCAGAAATACCATTTTGAGGGAGAGAGGTTAGGCACAGAAGACCACATACCATGCAATCTCATTGACAGAAAATTCAAGAACAAAGTATCTAATTTATAGTGACTTAAAGGACTGCATATAAGAAAATGAGGACCTTGATTCTGATTAGGATATTGCCATATATGTGTGCATATGTGTGGAAACCCATTAGGCCGTACATGAAAATGCATACTTTGATGTCTATGCCTCTATAACACTATGCAGAAAGTTACTTTTGAAAAAGCAAAGCAAATAAGAAGCCGAACCAGGAAAGTAGTTTCACAGTGAAAATTCAAAGAGAAATGAAGGGCTGAGGAGAGAGGTAGGTGGTGAGGCTTGTGCCAGGGCTGTCAAAGTCATAGTGGAAGAGGTGATGAGGAAGACCAGGAAGACAGTGACTTCAAGATCCCCATGTCACCCTGGTAGGTGCCACTCAAGTGTAGGGCATCTAAGGATAGGTGACAAACATTCCCAACACTTCTTCCTCTTCCTAACCAGGTCTCCTAACCTGGTTCACCTTCATGGAATTTAGTATGAAAATATCCTTGTTCTCTTAGTGAGAGAAGTACTTTTGTTTTTCCTTTTACCTTTTTGTGTATGTAAGCTTCTAGACCTGTGAACGACACAGTCAAATGCCTGTGGGTTGGTTTACGGAACCATCTCTATCACATATATGAAGTCATAAATTATTGTAGACCACGACCTTTCTCTTTGCTCTCGTTTCATGGAACAATGATTCAGACGGGCTGTCTCTGAACTCCTCAGATTCTTATGTTGAGACACCAGCTCAAACATGATAGTACTTGAGGCATTTGGAATGATGATATGAGGGTGGAGATCTCATGAATGGGATTCGTGACCCTACGGAAGGGAAAGGCCCACTTGCCCCCTTCCCATCACAGAAGCTGCAACAGGAAGTAGAGGACCCACAGTCCATGAGAGGGTTCTTACCAAACCTGAGCCTGCCTTCCACCTGGCAGAGTTGTGGGAGAGGAACTTTCTGATACTCAGTTGTCCAGTCTGCAGTGAACTATTATAGCGGTAGGTTCTACTAGGGCAGGCTTTTCATCTGTGTCGTGACAGTTCCGTCTTTATTAGCCATGCAGCTAACCCAGAAGAGCATCCTGTTAGTAAGCATCACCTTTCATCCACCCTCACGAGGAGAGTTCTGGAGAGGTTCACTGGCCAGACATCTGTGGAGCAGACATAAAACAGGAGGGCTGGAGAGAGGAGTCCAGGCTCTCTGGAGTAGTGGGGAACCTGTTCTTCTGAAGTGTGTATGGAAGAGCCTGGAAATAGCTGTCATGGGCAGCCGCTCTGGCCAGTGAACTCAGACAGATAGATCTCTTTCAGACTGGACCACTCAGGGGAAGTTCACTCAGGCAGTCTGTGAAGCCCAGAGCTCTAGGCAGCTGCCCCTGAATTAGCTTCAGAGTCTCTGCTAGAAAAAGCGCAAGCCGAGGAAGGGGCCAGTGCTCTCCAGCGGCCTGTTATCTTACAAATAACTAAGTAAACTTGACTTCCTGGAAGCCAAGTTCAGAGAAGACCTGGAGGGAATCGTCTGCCCTCCAGCCATTCTCTCCCTGAATAAATTGTGTAGAGACAGCAACTAGGTAAAGGCTAGATAAAATTTTAAAAACCTTCAATATTGGTGCACTTCTTGTTTGGGAAGCCTGGTTTAGACAACTGATGCTGCTTAACCATGTCTTAATTGGGAAGAATTAGAAACAGAACAAAGAGCCCGTCGTATAGACAGAACTGTAAAGCAAGTCATACTAGACACATGCTTAAAATATTTAAATTTTTTATCTCATCTATTTACATGTGTGCACACATGCTACAGTACTTGTGTAGAGGTCATCGGATGACGTGGGGAATCCTATTGTATATTGTTGCTTTTATTGATTAATGAATAAATAATCTGTCTTGGGCCTGGCAGGACAGAATAGAGGTAGGCAGGGAAAACTAAACTGAATGCTGGGAGAAAGAAGGTGGAGTCAGGGAGATGCCATGTAACCGCTAGAGGGGAAAGACATGAGCTACCAGCTGGAACCTTGTTGGTAGGCAACGAACCTCGTGGTAAGATATAAAATAACACAAATGGGTTAATTTAATGTATAAGAACTTGCTAGGAGTATGCTATAGTGGTTGGCCAAGCAGTGATTTAATTAATACACTTTCTGTGTGCTTACTTCAGGAGTCTGGGCGGCCGGGAACAAACAAGCAGCCTCTCCCACAACAAGCAGACAAGTTAAAGGAATCAACAGGTAGGGCCCAGGGATTAAACTCAACTCTTCATGCTTGGCTTCAAACACCTTTACAGTTTTTCCAGACCCAATTCTTTTTTAATTTCCTTTTCAGGTTCTTCATCCAGAGTTTCACTCTATAGTTCAAGCTAACGTCAAGCTCACTGCAGTCTTGCTTCATCCTCCCCAGGGGAGGGATTGTAGGCTTATGCCCCCATGCTTGGTCATTATGTCTCCACATCTCTGTGTGACTGATACCTCCCACCCCCTAGTGTGGGTGTATAGGTGCAGTCGCCCACAAGGGTTCACGTGGAGGCTGAGGGCTGATGTTAGGTGTCTTCCTCAGTCACCTCTCCACCTTATCTTTTGAGGCAGAATCTCTCACTGAGGCTTGCCTTTTTAGCTGGGTGGTTCTGGGGCTGGAACTCGGGTTCTCATTCTTGCACAGTGAGCACTTGACCTGCTGAGCCCTTTCCCAGCCTCCAGAGCTCTATACAGTGGGCAAGACCACTGATAATAACACCTATGCTGTTTACTGATCATTTGACTTATAGGGAAACTTTGCATCTTATTCAGTTTTGTTATTAGACATAGGAAATAAATCTTCTGAGGGAACTCAATTTTATGTAGGTTTCAAGACCCCAGTCAAACCAGATCTGGTGTCCTGATTTTACATCTTGACACGTGTTGTCCCTTCTGACTTGGGGTGGGGCTGTCACTTTTCCTTGATGCATCTTAACTTATCAGCCAAGAAAACTCCCACCTGTCTCTCAAAAAGTCTATTTGAAACATGACTCTTTTCGCGTGGTCCCCTGTCACATTGCCAGGTGCGGCCCCAGCCTCTGATTGAAGGGATGTCACCCTGCCCTGTGCTACACTCTGCTTTCTTATGTGCTTCCCTTTATTATGCTGAACTGAGATAGTTTTACCTGTGCCTCTTTTTTCCCCAGTTAATCAGGATCACATTTGGGAAGAAATCGTGTATGTTTTCTACTTCTGTCTACCATGGCTAGCATGGGGTACGTATGCATTCAGAAAATCTTGGAGAATGACTCTCTGAGCAAATTAGCTGCTTACCCCATGTCCTGGTTAGCCTTAATTGTCACCTTGACACAGTCTAGAGTCTGAAGAAGGGACCGCACTGAGGGATTTCCTGGATCAGGCTGTCCTGTGGTCATGTCTGTGGGGAGTGCCTTGGTTATTAATTGATGTAGGAGAGCCTATCCCAGTGTGGGTGGCACAATCCCTCAGCAGATGGTCCTGGGTTGTGTAAGAAAGCTATTTAAACACAATCCTGAGTAAGCCAGAGAATGAGGCAGCATGCAGCTTACCTCCATGGTTCCTGTCTCCAGGTTCCTGCTTGAGTTCCTGCCCTGACTTCCCTTGGTGATGAACTGACTGGAAAGTATAAGCCAAATAAGCTCTTTACCCAAGTTGCTTCTGGTCAGAGTGGTTTTATCACAAAAATAAAGCTAGAGCATGCTGGAAGGCTATTTCTCAGAGCTAGAGGTTCACTTAGATGATAAGAATTCTACCTGTTCAGCTTCTTGTACCTCTTCTGGAGTCTTCAGAAATCAATTAAGCTAAGTAGTCTTGTTGTTTTTAACCTTAGTGTTTTTGAAATCAACCTACTTTCTCTCAATTACCTAGCCTGTGTGCATTTATTAAGAATCTGCTGCCCTGGAAATTCTAATTTCTACACATTTATCTGGTTTCTTTCACCCCAAGAAACCCTCTTGGCTAGATAAGCTCCATCTTCCCATCTGGGGTTTTGACAAGTTGATGCTTTAGCCTATGCTAAACACTTAGCAAGTGGAAAGAAGGAATTAGAAGTAGGTTCTTGTGATTTTAATTCCTTTTTCTTTAAAAAATACTTTGTGTGTGTTTGTGTGTATGTTTGTGTATATGTGTGTGTGTGTGTGCATGTGCCTGAATGTCACATGAGTGCAGGTGTCCATGGAGGCTAGCAGAAGGCATTGGATCTCTTGAACTGGGGTTATATGAGGACATGAGGCACTCAGTGTGGATGCTGGGAACTGAACTCAGATCAAATGGAAGAACAGCACTATTAAACTCTGAACCATCTCCTCAGTCCCTTTAGATTTGACTTCTAACTGCAATTTACATTTTGGAGTGTACTGGCTCCCTGGCCAATATTCTTATGACTGTATATTCCAGAGAAGGTTAAAATAACGGCTTTCATCACTGGTGTAAGAAAGAGACTCCATTCGAAGCAAAGAAGCAGAGAATTAACATGGAGAACTGAAGGGACATGTGAGAGACAAACAGCCCCAGCAGTTGGAAGTAGCCCAGCATTCAACTGTTCCAGTTGCCTTTGAGCAATTTGATGAGTGACAAGCAATGGACAAGGTCACTCAGTGATCATGACGGAGCAAAACAGATACAGGACCTTCCATCACCGTGCCTGAGCACCAACAGAGAATGCTGTCTGAAAACCAACCAAACACCTGCACTCCCTGGCTTATACCTGTGACTTCCAGATTATTGCAGAGAAGCCATCCAGAGGGGCAGCTCTGTTGGGCTCATTAGTATCTGGGAGGAATTGCTGGCTGAGGAACAGCATTCCAGCCAGTATAAGAGAGGAAATGACAGAGGCTTTTAAAACCCCATGTGGCAGTCAGGTGCCACCTATAGGAAGGCTGCTCATGTGGTTGCCCCTCCCAGTTGTACAGTGACCTTGCCAGAGTAAGAGCAGGAATCTTCTCTCATGGACAAGTCATCTCAATGTCATTTTGCTTAGAGCCTTTATGTTGTTTGGTTTTATCTGCCAACTTAGTCTATAATTTCCTGGGAAGAGAGACTCAATAAAGGATGGTCTAGATCAGGCTGGTCTGTGGAGGAGTGTCTTGATTACTTTGATTGATGTGGGAGATGTGTTCCTTGTAGCTGGCATCATGCCCTAAGGCAGGGGATCCTGGACTCTGTCAAAGTAAAGGCGGGAAGCTGAGCAGTAAGCAGGCTTGCGTTCATTTTTGTGTTATTCCTATCACCCTGACTCCCCTGCTATGACGGACTGCAACTTGGAATTATGAGCTAAAATAAGCCCCATCATCCCTAAGTGACTTTTTGTCAGGGTATTTTACGACAGTATGGGAATGAGACTGGGGCAGCCCTGAATTTCCCATGTGAGCATGCATCCCCCACCCCATGCTGATAATACAGATGAGCACCAATGCCCCCAGATTTCACAGGGGTCCTTGTGTCTATATGACAAGAGCTTTGCCAACAGGGATAAATGAAGACATCACACTGTAGTTCCTTTAATAAAAATATCTTACAGCAGCTATGCACATTTTCGCCAAGTGCTTGTGTGGTGCCAGGCATTTACACTGGGGACGGGGTGATGGGCACAAGAGCTTATGGACTGACATTACCTAACAGAACTGCAGTGATAGGAATTTTTTAATCTTTTCTGCCTACAGGTGTGGCTACCAGTTGCATGTGGTTACTGGTCATGTCAACTGGGGTTAGTGTGACTGAAAAATAAAGTTTCAAGACTTACTGTGTTTTAATTAGTTTATACAGAAATTTAAATAACCACATGCTGTTTAGAGTGATAAGTAATTGATAATTTAAGACTAATGAGTGTCATCCACTGATGAATTTCATGATAGTGTAAATACATGGACATACAGTGACATCATTATGTGTCATAATGGTATTTTCTCTTATGTCCTTTGAAGGAAAGACACAAAATGCCTACAAAGTCTATAAAAGGTCATGTGACCATTGGGAAAATGGGTCAGCTTGCCTGAAGGAGTGTGACATTTAAGCTTTTACTTAGAACTCCTCAGAGAGTCTTTAAAACTGAGTAGGAAGAATGGGCCATTGCTACACTGTCATAGCCTTTAAATTGTCCTTACTGTCACCTTACACTAGGAACTTTCCCACTGCCCCTTCATTCTTTATTGGCTCCATACAGCATCATGAAAAATAAAAAAGTCCTATAGTCAGAACCCTTGGTTGTATATATATATCCAGGTGTACATTATAGGTTAGGGTCCAAGAATGAAGAACAAGGGATTTTGTCTTTGTGAGTTTAGGTCATCTCACTTAATATTATATTTTCCATATCAACTCATTTTCCTTCGAATTTCACAATTTTATTTTTCTCATTAATGAATATATTCCATTGTGTGTGTTTACTACATTTTTATTATCAACTTGTCTGTTGATGGACATCTGGGCTGCTTTCATTTCCGTTTTCTCATGAATATAGCAGCAATAAACATAGATGTGTTTCTCTGTGGTAGAATATGGAGTGCACTGGGGTTTGTCCCAGCAGTGATGTATCTGGGTCACATAGTAGACATAGTTTTAACTCTTTGAGGAACTCCTGTACTGATTTCCAGAATGACTGTACTAATCTGCACCCTGATCAGCAGTAAATAAGGACTCTTCTTATTCCATATCCTCTCTAATATTATTGTCAGATTTCTTAGTAGTAGCATTTTTAATGGGGTGAGGTGGTTTCTCAAAGTTAGGTGATGAGGATGGATGTGTCTTAGTTACTTTTCTATTACTGTGAAGAGACACTATGACCAAGGCATCTTATCAAAGAAAGCATTTAGCTGGGGCCTTCTTCACAGTTTTAGAGGATAAGTTCATGGCCATCACATCAAGAAACCTGGTGGTGAACAGGCAAGCATGGTACTAGAGTAATAGCTGAGAACTTACATCCTGATCTGCAGAGAAAGAGGAGGGGCTTCCATGTGCTTTTGAAACTTCAAAACCCACCCCCAGTGACATACCTTCTCCAATAAGAACATACCTTCTAATTCTCCCTAAACACCCCACTAACTAGGAGTTAAACATTCCAATAGATGAACCTCTGGGGGCCATTCTCATTCAAACCACCACAGATGGAGAGTGGGCAAAAAACCCTGAGACACGAAAGAGGAGGAGTCTGGGGATGGGAGGGCACAAGGGGGGGGGGACAGGAGTAGTTGGGAGAAGGGCAGGGAGAATCACAAAAAACACATGTTTAAAATGCTAGCATATTATATGCAAAGAGATGAAAATAAAATACATATCAAAGAGAAAATAAAAGGAATAGAAGGAAACTGAAAAATCCTTGAGTCCCCAAGCTCAAACATCTAATGACTACATCCAAGCCAATGAAAGTTAGATCCTGCATTGGGCTGCTGTTTATTGTGTAATGTGCACTAGTTAGTTTGGTGTCCCCCCTGTTATGGTGACTCCATACCATAATCTATCTAGTGGAGCTGCTGCATTTGGACACTCCCCTGTACCTTTAACTTCTGAAACAAGCCTCAGTGTGATGAGCATCTTGTAAAAAAAAAAATCCACTTTTCTGATTCTTTGCCTGTGGCTTTGGGCTATCATGCATGAATAGCAAACATTTAGTCCAATATATCATGTTGCAGTGTAGAAAGGCTGGACATTCCTGGGAGAGTATATTCTCATAGGATGGGAAGATGAATCCCGAGCCAGTCTCGAGGTTTGATTGTAAACTTTGCTTCATATCACAGAATTTTTTTTTCTGGAGAACTCCCATTTCTTCTGATCATATATGAGAATTTTAGAGTTTTATGCTGTTCTTCCTTAAAATCAAATAGAGCATGTCTAGGCGCTTGGGCAGAGTCTTGATCACCATTATTTATAGTGACTGCATGAGGCTTGATTGCTGTGATGCTCTGTCATCATCCCTTCTCCAAAGAGGCTGCTAATTGATGCTGCTCCTGCTGAGCTCTTCCTGGTCTTGCCAAATGGAGTGCCTCCGTCAGAGCACAGATGTCTGGACCACATCTGGCTCTGAGGGTGATTCTGTCAGCCTTCCATATCATGGGCAGTCTGTCTCGATGCATACTTTCTTTTGATGACATTCTAAGAAACAGGGCTTCTTGGAACAAAGGCAAGATTGACCATGACAGTGTGGGGTTTGGGTCAGACAGGGTGTTCTTTTCTTTTTCATGTTGAAATCACAGAGCACTAGAATGGGAATCAAAGAGTTGGAATGATATCTATGTTTGCTCCTGCCCCCAGCTTCCTATTGTCTAACAACCAGAACTTTTTCTTTATTTGTTTGTTTGCAATGAATAGAAACAGTTCACTCTGCTTAAGCAACAGTAACAACAGCAGCAGCAGCAGCATCAAGAAAAAAGGATCAAGGGCTTTAAAAATAATATTACAGTCCTGATCTTCCTCTCTTCTGCAGTGAATACATTTCTAGAAGAAAAGTCTCTTATGGCAGTTTCCAAAACGTGCCCCCAAATCCTCTGCTTCATAGATTAATAAACAATGTCCATGGGTCAAATTCAATTTGTTCCCTATTTTAATTTTTGATAAAGTTTCATTGGAACATAGCCACAACATTCATAAATGAATTGCATATGGCTGCTTTTGTCCAAAAGCCACAGAGTTAAGTGGCTTGGCAGAGACTGTATAAAGCTTGGAAAGCAGAAGTTTAATCTGGTCCTTCATCTGAACATTGAGCTAAATCTGCCTTTGCAAGAAGACATCTCCTTTCCATTTCAAAGTTTTCCAAAGATTACCATGTCTAATGAATTATTAGTGTCCATCTATTCTTGGATTTGTTTCATTTTTCAAGATTAAAATATGCATGGTGTGTGTGTGTATGTCTGTGTGTCTGTCTGTCTATGTTAGTTTCTGTGCACCATGTACATGAAGGAGACTATGGAGGACCGAAAAGAGCATCAGATACCCTGGATCTGCAGTTACAGGTGATCGTGAGCTACCATGTAGATGTTGGGAACAGAACCCAGGTTCTCTGAAGAAGCAGTCAGGAATCTTAACCATTGTACCACCTTTCCAGTCCCTGGATTCCTCTGTGTGTGTGGTGTGTGTGTGTGTGTGTGTGTGTGTGTGTGTGTGTGTGCATGTGTGTGCACAGGCCAGAGGTCTTCCTCAGTTGCCCTCCACTTTACTTTTTGAGAAAGGGCCTCTCACTGAATCAGCTGTACATGCTGTACACCAAAGCCCTAGGGATTCTCTTGTCTCTGCTTCCCAGTGTTGGGATTTAATATGCACATTACTATGTGGATGCTGGGGATCTGAAGTTAGGTTCTCTTGCTTTCACAATGAAGTAATACTTTTCCTGGTCCACACACCCTAGATCTTATCTAACCTCTTTTATTCAGCCCTGTGTGTCTGGCATTTGGAATTGGCAAAGACCATAATCATTCTGAAATATTTCTTTACTTCCATCTACAGTATGGTGAGGTTGGTGTGCTATTGCTTGTACTCCTGGCCATCCTACATGGCTCCTGTGGGCCAGTAGGGAAGCATGCACAGATCGTTTATTTTCTGAGGCCCCACAGTGGTTACTACCCTCTAGTCCATGTATGGAGCAGCTCTAGCTGTGGAGACAGCATGTCTGTGAGTGTAAAGGTTTAATTTGTGAGGCTGTCAAATTTCTAGGCCTGGGCTGTGGTTTCCATCCTTCAGTCTGACAGATGGCTCTGGAGTTTCTTTACGGTGATTTACACACATGGTTTATGAACCACACACAGAGTCTTTTGTTGTTATTTCAAGTGAAATTTAATTTTAAAAAGTAGATAAAATATGGTCTGATGTAAGGGTGCTTGAGTGTTAGCATGTTAGTTTACCCCATGTCTCATTTGCCTGTTCCAAGGTCCCTAAATCCTACCCCTAGCTTTTTTCTAAGATGTATTCTAATAGGTTCTAACCTAACCTTAGCATGAACCCCGACCCTAACCTTAAACTCTAACTATAGCAATAATCCCTCAAGAGGTCTAGGATTAAGCCATTGAGATGATTCCGCAGGTCAAGGCACCATTTACACAAGCCAGGAGACATGAGTTTAATATCTGCAACCTGTAATAAAGGTGGAAGAAAAGAGTTGTCCTCTGTCCACCTAAGGCACAAGTAGTTGAGAAAGATAAAATTCCGGGGAATTACCCAATTGGGCTGTAATCGAAGAGTATTAAAGGATTCTATCTTCAGCTCCCCTAGCTTGGGGGCTGAGTATTTTAGGAGGGGCCAAAATATAATGAGGAGAGCAAGCAGAGAAAAGACTATGACAGACAGAAGTAAGGAGGGAGGTTTGGGAGGTCTAGTCTATGCAGACAGTCAGCAGGAGACAGCTGATGAAGGGCTTGTGCTAACCATGTTAAAATGGTTGGACCCCATCTGTTGAGTTGTTCAAGGTTCAGAACAGGGGCCCATAGTCACACCTATCTCTTGATATATTTTAAAAGGTTGTATTTGTTTCTCTATAGTATTATCACCTGTTATTGAAGGATATTGGAAGATAAAATGTTAAGGACTGTACCTAGGGTTTGTGTGCACTAGGCATGCTCTCTGTTACAATCCCAAGCCTCAGAAAGATACTATATTAAACCCTTTAGATAGAATTTCTCCATTGAAGCTTATTATTATCTTACAAAATTGGTACTGCTACGTAAGCTTATTATTTCATCATGTAGAGATGTGGCAAGATTAAACACCTAACTAAAAAAATCATGCTTTTTAACTGTTAGGGTAATTTTGCACTTCATAATTACCTAAAAATTAAGATACTTCTGGTTCTGCTTGAGTGATCTCGGCACATTTGTGTACATGAACCTAATCATCTGCACGTTGTACTCTGAGCTCTCAAAGGCTTCTTTTCCATTTCGTGAATGGTGGTACCAAGAAAGGGGGTTGGCAACATTCTCTCAGGCCTGCTCTCACTCCATTTGAAAAGTGGGGTCACAAGGATCCTGCATTTTTGTGGTCTTCATGCAGGTTCACTGCACAGGAAACATGTGGATAGGAAGACCATGACTGAGTTATTCTTATCACATAATCAAACTACATGCTTCCTTTCTCATCCTTGGAGGAGGAGGGGGCTGAGTGATGAGTGGGGCTTGAAGGGCTCCAGAGGCTTTAGACAGTGGAATGGTTGTTGTTTCCTCCCTAATCCTGAGAAGGATACATGCTCTAAATACAAGAACTCTTTGAGTTTAAGCAGATAAGTCTGTCACCAGTAAGTTATAATTAATGCTTCATTGAGATTCTTTCCTTTCTTCTTTAATCTAGGCTCCTGTCTCCTTCCTTTTTTATTTTGGGGTTTCTTCCTTCACTTTGTTGTCCCACATCAGAGACATCACCACCAACATGCACCACACTGTGATCGCTGCTTACTGTTCTGTTCTCATTGCCTTTGTGATCACCAACATCATCGCCATCATCCTCATCCTCATCACTACCACCAGCACCACTGTCATCATTATCATCATCATCATCACCACCACCACCACTACCGCCCTCACCGCCATCAGTACCACCTCGAACACCACCACTATCATCATCTCTACCTCAGCCACCATCAACACATCCTGCCCCACCAAGGTCTTGCTTTCTTTTTGTATGTATGAATTGGTACATAAGTACACACATGCTTATGGAGATCAGAGGTCAATCTCAAGGGTCATTCCTTAGGATATATACCTTGTATACTGAAATAGGGTTTCTCACTTTACTTTGGGTTTGCTGATTAGACTAGACTGGCCAGTGGGCCAGCAGGATCAGACTGTTTCTGCTCCTTCACTCTGGGATGAAAAGCATGCCATTATAACTGGATTTTTATGTGGATTCTGGGGACCAAATTCAGGTCCTCATGCTTGGTGGCATGTACTCTACCAGCTGAGCCATCATTCCAACTCCATGATCTTGTCTTTGTCATTATCATCATTGGTATCATTTCTAACATTATCACTACCTCATCCACTTCCTACCTACATTGTGCCAGGCCTGGAATTCACATTTTATTCACATTTTACAGCATCATCTCCTTCACCCACAAAATAAACTGTTCTGTAGGCTACTCTTCACTTTCGTAGTTGGCAAACCCTAAGTCTCACTGGGATGACATATTTTTTCCAAGGTCATAAAACGACTACCAAGGTCATTCTTATTTCTTTTGTTAGATTAATATGCATTCCAAATGAGGAGCAGAAGGAGGGAGAACGTGAGCAAGGAAGTCAGGACCACAAGGGGTGCACCCACCCACTGAGATGGTGGGGTTGATCTAATGGGAGCTCACCAAGGCCAGCTGGATTGGGACTGAAAAAGCATGGGATAAAACCAGACTCCCTGAACATGGCGGACAATGAGGGCTGCTGAGAAGCCAAGGACAATGGCACTGGGTTTTGATCCTACTGCATGTACTGGCTTTGGGGGGGGGGGGCTAGCCTGTTTAGATGCTCACCTTCCTAGACCTGGATGGAGGGGAGAGGACCTTGGACTTCCCACGGGGCAGGGAACCCTTACTGCTCTTTGGACTGGAGAGAGAGGGGAAAGGGAGTGGGGGGAGGGGGAGGGGAAGGGAAATGGGAGGCGGGGAGGAGGTGGAAATTTTTAATAAAAAAAATAAAAAATATGCATTCCACAGACGCCAGAGCTTCCTGGTTTATTTTTAGGAATTAAGAAAGTTGCAGGACATAGCTCCTGAGCTGTTAAGCCTGTGAAGGCAAAGAAAGAGATTCAAGGATATTATTCTCCAGGGACAGTTGTTCTTTGATTCAGAAGAACGGCTCTATTTTTGACTAATCATTAAATTTATATTTATGGTTATTATTGCTAAAGGGAAATTTAGAGTTGAACTTTTCTACATGGGGAATTGAAGTCATGATTCAAACCCATATTTGCCTGATTCCAAAGTCTACATTCCCTGTCAGTATTGTCTGACTTAGCTTGGTGATTTGCCCAAAATAAGTCCTAAAAGCCTTAAGCCTATGGTGACCCATGTGGCTCACTGTGGAGGAGCTTACGGCAAGAGTTGGTGTCAGGATCCCTTGCTTGAATTGGTGCTGCCATCTCCACTTCACCCAACATTTGGGCAAATATGTTTTTCCTTTTTTTTCTTTAACAATCTCCCAGGTAATTTTAGAAGGCAGTGTATCATGGTAGGAAGACAGGTTCAAATCCAGGTTCAAATCAAGGTTCAAATCCAGGTTCAAACTGGGTTAATGTACCTCAAGGTTCTTTGTTTTTTTACTCTTCATCTCTAAAAACAGAACACTAGCTTCTCGATAGGGAGGCTGCAATATTTAAATGAGATAATTGGTGACGAGGTGGTTCACACCCACAATCTTAGCACTTGGGGTGTAGAAGCAGAGTGGATCAGAAGTTCAAGATCAGGTCTATCAGGCAAGCTTGAGGCCATCCTGAGCTTTATGAGACCCTGGAGATAGAGAGGGGTGGAAGGAAAGGGTGCAAATCATGAAAAGTGCTTGACAAGCATTAGATGCCAATAATTATTATGGTGTTATGCTTCACTATAAACTCAACCTTAATTTCTCTTTTCTCTTAACACCCTGCTATGTGGTCAATCACCATCTCTAAGTATAGGAGAAGGAGAGATGCAGCTGACGGATTGAAACAGCTCAATCTCTCACTGACAGAGCTTCATTCAGCCCCCAGCTTACTTAGCTACAAACTGCCTTCCCACCCTTTAACATCTGCATGGCAGCCACCTATGTATCCTGCTCTTGGAGTCTTGTCACAATTACCTACAATGTGGGGAATGGGAGGTCCTGGAGGAATCGTGGAGGTAAACAAGGGTGGATGTGGTCTAAGCACATTGTATTCATGTATGAAGTAACCAGAGAATAAAAATTTAAAGTCCACTTGCACAAGAGAAACAATGAGTAAAGCAGAATTTAAGATGTCATAGGAGAAACACAGGGTGGGTACATATTACATTGCCCCATGGTATGCAATTAAGAAATGCCCCAGCCTCTTAATATTATATCACTCTCTCTTTCTTCCTGGTCCCTTCTATACCAGTACAGAAATCCTGGTCCAACTTTAATATGCATATTCCCCTTGTGGTAATGTTTGTCTGAGTGAGAGAATCCAGAGTTGGACTATTTAGGGTTCTGTCATGAGTTGCATGTGACATGGAGGCCCTTGAATTCTACTGCAGTCAACATGTCTCCCAAAGATGGCCTCTCTCCAGGAGGAGTTACCAGGCTGTGGGAAGTGCAGAAACGGCCAGTGTACCTCATGATGGGTGCCATGAAAACAGTGGTGGGTTCCAGACAGCCTTATCATTCAAGTCTGTCTACATGTGGTATGTAACAGGCTGCAGGTCCCGCTAGGAAAGAGATACTCAATGCCAGCTTCAGCCTTTGTTTTCAGGTGAGTCTCAGAACCAGACCCTCCCCATGTTTGCAGGGATATTTTTTCCCTCCTTCAGAGCTTGGCATCCATTGTCTCTGTGAACGTCCCTGTCCCATTGCACTGTGCAGACATGTGCGAATGAACTTTCGAATTTAACCCCATTTATAATTTCATTTCTCATGTCTGCCCATTAATTAAGGAATTAGTGAACTAATTATTTAATTCCCATACATTATTCATTAGGTACTACCTATGTGTTAGGTGCTGTAGTAGGTACTGCAAATACAGAGTATGTATGTGTAATATAATTTAATTATCACATGTGTAAAATTTAGGGCATGCACACCAAAGGAAAAACTCTAGTCAAGTCAAGTGAGCTAGAGAAGTCAAGTTGGGAGTTTCCTAACTATCTCGCTTCTGACTCCTGTTCTCACCCACAAGAGTCTTCTCTATGCACGTATTTCGGTTCCCTGCATGGTCACTGCAGTTGCACTGCAGGTGGATGACTGTGGCCCAGAGGTCTCTGAAGAGATCTTCCTTGAGGAGGCTGTGATGCTTGGACCGAGTTTTCTAGGGCATATAGCAGAACAGGCATAAGGAGGAAAGCTACACTGCAAGCAAAGGAAGGTGCCCAAAATCAACATTTAGGAATGAGGGACAATACATGGGACTAGCGATGGAGCTGAGAGGCAACTGCAGCTTCCTAGCAAAGCTGGGCATTCACCCAGAATAATGTAAGAGTTCTACTGAGAACTTAGGGAAATGACAGCTGGACCACTCTGGGTAATTTTTTGCTCTTATAGACACACCCTCCACATACAACATAAACCCAACACGAGCACACACACACAGACACACACAGACACACACCCACACCCCCCCCACACACACACGGCAACTACTGTGAAGTCACAGATGTGTCTTTCTTTTCCATACTTCCAGTCTGTTTTCTAGGCACTTCTTTAAGCCAGACATCTCTCATGGCTTAGTCTGGTAATGCATCCCATCTGTGACAATAACAGGATGTGCACCGTGGGAGAGCCTTGCCTGAAGTGGCCAGAATGACTCCAGGGGCTGAGACGACAGCAGACGTGTAAATCACCCAGAAAGTGTTGCACTTTCGAGCCAGGAAACAACAACACGCCACTCTCGCCCACCCCTGCAGGAAGGTTATATATGTTGCTGTCACTTTTATACTGTTCCCCACCACTGGTAATTTTCTCTCAATCTAATTTTTATTTCCCAAGGGCCTATCTACCAAGGTTGAAAGTGCTGGGAAATCAGTGAGCATTCTTTTGTCAAGGGATAGTAAATTCAATTAACCATTGCTTGTGGCTGGCTCTGGTCAGAACTATTTATATGTAAATAGGTGAGCCCTGAAGGCCTTATTGCAATTATTATTTGCTCATTCCAGATGTTGGCCATCATCGGAGAGGTTAGGACCAAACTCTGGGAACAGCTGGAAGAATTAGTTTCTCCTAGGTCTGCCCCGTTCTTGCCTGGTTTAGCTTTTCATACATACATGTACTCACATGTGCACATAATGATGAAATCTTTCCTGCCCACTTCATGAGTTAAGAATGTAAAACGCTCTTCGTCCCAGAAATGAAAATTTGAAACATATGCTCTGGCAATGCTAAAACGTGCATGGACAGTCCACATATGGTGGTTCTGTTGAACTTGTCCATATTGTGTTTCATGGTCTAAGTTTCTGAGGACAACGGACCAGGTCTCTTCCTCTCTTAGTCCCAGACTAATAAAAAGAATAGGAATGGAAGAGTTCAAACCCATTGCATCACCATTGGTTAACACCTCGTCCAATCAGCATGGTCATTATTTGCATATTGTTTCCTGAATGACTGGCTCCTTGGTATTGTTCCTTGGAAGTCATCACTCCTAGATAGTTGGAAGGACACAGAGACACTTAAATAGGGACAACAAACTCTTCGACTGATGAAGGCATATGTCACAAACAATCCCACACCAGTTTGGAATTATGATTAATAGAATGGTTATTTATTTAAAAGGGAAAAACTTACAGATCACCGTCCCAGACAACAGCCCTCTGCGCAATCAGGAAGGGAGCCTAGTCGCTGGAAGCAGAGCCGGAAGCCAGAGCGCGAGTGGAGGGAAGTGGCCGCATTTTTAAAGAGAGAGACCACGCCCCAATGGGCTGGTATCTCAGCCGCTATTGGCTGAAGGAGCAGAAGAAGCTCCCTCAACACCTCCCCCTTTTGTTTAAGTAAGAGAGTTCTAAACCTACTATGAAATTATATACAATAAGTACAAATATCCTATTCCAACTAGCTTAAGTCTTGTATAATAACTTGGCCAAGTCAAGTCTTCTGTTTGTATTGATTTCATTGTTAATAAAGAAACTACCTTGGCCCATTTAATAGGCCAGCCCTTAGGTGGGTGGAGTAGACAGAACAGGAAGAAGGAAGTGAGGTAGATGGTTCAGACAATCGTCATGCCTCTCCTCTCTGGGCCAGTCGCCATGAAGCCAGCCACCAGGTCAGACATGCTGAATCTTTCCTGGTAAGACACCACTCATGGTGTTACACAGATTATTAGATATGGGTTAGTCAAGATGTGAGTAAGAGGCTGAAACTAATGGGCCAGGCAGTGTTTAAATGAATACAGTTTGTGTGTTGTTATTTTGGGGCGTAAGCTAGCCAGGCAGCCAGGAGCCGGGCAGGATGAAAAGCAGGCCTGCCCGCAGCTCATTACTACAGACTGAGTTTGTAGAAAACATAGCGCAAGTACCTTTTAGTGTTTCTGGTTGGATTTTTCAATTCAGAAGACAATACTTGAAAGGAACAAAGCCTGGGCCTTGGGTCCCTGGTCTGCTCTGCTCCTCTCTTTCCACACAGAAGAACTGGACCCTGACATTTCTCTTTAAGTCACTACCACCCCAGTTATCCTTTAAACCACGCAACCAAATGATTTCTCTGTGGCTTTCAGGATTTACAGCTTGTTTCTATGCTCTTGAGCTCAGCTGAATGGCTCTTTAAATCAAGAGCTGCAAGACAGAGCACTTTAAAAGGGGAAAGGAGTATTTTTGTTGAAATGAACCAGAGGCAGCAGAAACTGTCCCTATATCTCAACTCTGTATTCTGCTATTATTGTTCCTGGCTGGGGGGGACTTGTACAGGTCTTGAGATGTGTACCCTTGGGATGGACATCACTCTGTGAACTGGCTACTTTTCTCCTTTTGACAAAACATCTTAAGGAAGCAGCTTACAGGAGGGCAGGTTAATTCTAGCTCTTTGGTTAGATGGTGAAGTCTGTAATGGTAGAGAGGGCATGCTAGTGGGCCCAGTTTTTGACTTGATGGTTGGAGCATGTATGAGGCATCTGGTCATACTGCAAAAGCAGAGATCTCTGGCTGGAACCAAAGATAGATAGCATCTTCATACCCCATTTCTGGCTTGCTGGGCTATGGCCCAAGCTAATTCTGCAAACTTCCCAAACAGCACCTTCAAGGGCAAATCAAGTGTTCAAACATGTGAGCATGTTGGGGACAGTTCCTAGTCAAGCTACAACACTGAACAGATTGCTCCTTAGCCATAAGGATTAGTTGATTGTCTTACTGGTATCTTGGATGTTTGCTGAAGCAACCTAAACTTCCTAAAAGAAGTTTGGATTTGAAGGCTTGACTAAAGCTTCTGGACCATACTGGCTGATGTGGGATTCCCCCTGTATGTTGTCAATACCATTGGTTAATAAATAAACTGTCTTGGGCATGCACAGGGAATAGAGGTAGGTGGGGAAAACTAAATTGAATGCTGGAAGAAAGGAGGAGGAGTTAGGGAGAAGCCATGTAGCCCCACCAAAGACAGATTCCAAAACTTTAGCTGGTAAGCCACAGCCACATGGCAATACACAGATTAATGGAGATAGGTTAAATTAATATGTAAGAGTTAGCCAATAAGAAGCTAGAGCTAGTGGGCCAAGCAGTGTTTTAAATAATATAGTTTCTGTTTGGTTATTTAAGGTCTGAGCTGCTGGGCGGTTGGAAAATGAACAAGTGACCTCTTACAACTTACTGGCTGGTTTTGAATTTGACCAATGGGGATTTTAGGATCTCATTATCTAGACCCTTGTACAGTTTTTCCTTTAGAATTATTATGCTGGAGAGGATGTGGAGTAAGAAGAATGCTCCTCCATTGCTGGTGGGAATGCAAACTTGTACAACCACTCTGGAAATCAGTATTGCTGTTTCTCAGAAAATTGTGAATCAATCTACCTCAGGATCCACTCGGGAATATATGCAAAATATGCCAAATCATACTACAAGAACACTTGTTAAAATATGTTCATAGAAGCATTATTTATAATAGCCAGAACCTGGAAACAACCTAGATGTCCCTCAACCAAAGAATGGATAAAGAAAATGTGGCACATTTACATACTGGATTACTACTCCGTGGTAAAAATCAATGGCATCTTGAAATTTGCAGGCAAATGGATGGAACTGGAAAAAACCATCCTGAGTGAGGTAACCAGGACCCAGAAAGATGAACATGGTATGTACTCACTCATCAGTGGATACTAGCTATAAACAAAGGATATTGAGCCTATAGTTCATGATCCTAGAGAAGCTAAGTAATAAGGTGAACCTTAAGAAAAATATACATAGATCCACCTGGAAAGGGGAAACAGACAAGATCGCCTGACAAAATTGGAATCATGGGGGTGAGGGGAGAAGGGAGGGTGAAAGGGGAAGAGGAGAAGGGGAGGGGGAGAAGAACTTGAGGGAATGGGATAATCGAGATGGAGAAAGGACAGAGATGGGGACAAGGAATGAGATATTTTGATTGAGGGAGCCATTATGAGGCTAGTAAGAAACCTGGCACTAGAGAAATTCCCAGGAATCCACAAGGATGACCCTAGCTAAGACCCTAAGCAATAGAAGAGAGGGTGCTGAACTGGCCTTGCCCTGTAGTCAGATTGATGAATATCTTAAATGTCACCATAGAACCTTTATTCAGCAACTGATGGAAGCAGAGGCAGAGATCCATAGCAGAGGACTGGACTGAGCTCCCAAAGTCCCACTGAAGAGTGGGAGGAGTGAAAATATGAGCAAGGAAGTCAAGACCATGATGTGGATACCCCCTGAAACAGTTTACCTGAGCTAATGGGAGCTTATCAACTCCAGCCCGACAGGAAAAAAACAGCATAGGTCCAAACTAGTCCCTCTGAATGTGGGTGACAGTTGTATGGCTGGGGCAGACTGTGGGGCCACTGGCAGTGGCACTAGGATTTATCCCTACTGCATGTACTGGCTTTTTGGGAAACTGTTCTCTTTGGATGGATACCCTGTTCAGCCTAGATATAGTAGGGAGGACCTCGAACCTTCCCTAAAGTAATGTGCCTTACCCTCTCTGAGGAGTGGATGGTGGTGGGGTGGAGGAATAGGCAGAGAGAATGGAATGAAGGGAGGGAGTGGGAACTGGGATTGGTATGTAAAATGAGAAAAGATAGTTTGTTTTTGAAAAAATAAAATAAATTAAGAAAAAGAAAAGGAGAGAATATCTATTAGAGTGTCTCATGCCTTTCTGTAGACAAGGAAAAATAGGGGCTCAAGCTTGGGTCTCCTTGTTGAGCAGTGCTCATCTTATTTAGTGTGGTTGCCCTTTAGCCCTGCATGAAAGACTTCAGACTTACAAGCAGGTTCTTATTCATATTTCAGACAAAGCCACATGTGCGGGCTAAATGGAGCCAGTACATGGCTTCCATAACTTGCCAAACTCTCTTCCTTGGCTGTTCTCCTGGAGAAAGTGGTGGGTCAAGGCTTTCTCCCAGAGGGAGAATTGATTCCTGTATTTCATGAGGACAATGTGTTTCTAACAGGGGTCTGCTCATGGGAAGGGTATGTGTATTTGTGTGTGTGTGTGTGTGTGTGTGTGTGTGTGTGTATAGCAGTTATCTGTTCTCCTGAAGACACCACAGCACCATGATTTCTTTGAGTCAGGAAATATCTTTGCCCGGATAATGCAGAGAATGAGTGCAGTTACCCTTTATGTCTTGGCTCCCAGGGAACCTAGAATAAAGTTAAATAAATTCCACGCATGTATAAAGATCTTGAGAAAGAATTCTCTGTCTCATATTTTGGTCTCATACTGACCCTAACTCAGGTTTCAACTTTTACGCTTAAGTTTTATTGAGCTACCATCATGAATACTTTTTGATAACATTAAAATGATGATTCTAGAGCACAAACTAAGAATTCACTGAGTGAGTAGACTAGGGTTTCTGGAGAGTGGAATGTTCCAGCGCTCATGAGAAATGCCTTCTTTTTGTTTCCACAGCTTCAGTGATTTATCCTTCAAGGATGTGGTCAGACCCCTGGAAAAGACATGAAGCAGTTCTCATGGCCAAATGGCACAAGTGTTAGATGGTAAACACAGCCATCGATAGAGAACCTCACAACAAACAGAAGGGCCAGCATGGTACTAGCTTCGTGCTGATGTTGGATTCTTTTTGGGGAAAATGTTTTCCCGAGAGCCTTCATGAAATTGTCTTAGGATGAGAATCCTGTCTGTGGGAGCCCATGTTGTCATGGTCAACCCGAATCACCCTTCTCCCTGGTGTTAGTTATGTTCCTTATTGCTATGGTCAAATACATAACAAGAAATGACTTCAGGGAAGAAGGATTTATTCTGACTCACCGTTCAAATGGATCATGGAGGCCAAGACATGGCGGCAGATGTAGAAGACCTAATGGAGGGAGATAGAGGCCAACTGGTTGTGATTGCACCCACAGTCAGGAAGCAGAGAGTGAACAGGGACTGGGGCTCACTTGAGGAAGAAGCCTCAAGCCACCAAGGACCCTCTCCTTCCAGCCAGGTTCCACATCCTAAAAGTGTCACCACTTTCTCACACATACCAGTCGCTGGGGACCAACTGTTCAAACACAGGAGCGTGCTACAGACAGCTCAGTTTGCATTTAAACTGTTAGACTGGGCCACCTCCATCCTTCATCAGAACAGCATGAAAGAAACTCAAGCGGATGTTCCCAGGAGCCAAATCCCTGTCCAGATTGTTCTAAATGTTGTCACTATCTTTAATTGCACAGCCCCTTGCAAGACTCACACACACCAGCCTGGTACATGCAGTGTGTGGTTTTGCTTAGAGAGACCGTTTAAGAGTGTTTATTGCTACACTGGAGAAATTGGCATAAATGAAGTGTGGCCACAATCTTCTTTAAAATGGTTCATGTGTTAGAGGCTGCTGGGTTCATAAATTAGCTATTTCAGAGAGTTCAGTCACAATCAACTGTGTTTAATATTCACACATTGTAATTTAAACATTAAAGATCTCAAGTAAAGATCACGATCTTAGATGGTATTAAATTTAAAAATCCCACTCCCCCAGAATTGCACAGTTAGCCTTGATTTCTGGTTTATGTCCCATTAGCCCGTGGTGATAAGTATGGACTCATATGAAGGAAAAGCACGAATTCCCATTTCAGAACATTAAATCCAGATTTTTGATGATAACCTATTTTTGTGCTGCTATTAGAGGGCACCAGCCTGTACCCACATCCAGTTATTAATCTGTGCAACATTGTCTCTCTGGCGTGTTATATTCTTTCTAAGTCTGTTGAACTTAAGCGCACCAACTAAGTGGGTTATTAAATGGGAGCGAGAAATGAATCAATCAAATATATTCAAATGCCCAGTCTTGGGCATTGTTCTTTGACTTCATTATTTAGGCATTAAATTCCATGCAACACCGGATGTAATTGTCAATACAGAGAGTCTTGATTTGTGGGAGACGAGTTCTTTCTGGCAATTATGGTTTTAGGTTTACAAGCACACCAGAAATCCTTACAGCATGATAATACCATTAGCATGGCTTCTATACTCACATCTCCAACAAATCACATCTGGCTGTTTAGGGATGGCTGACAGGGTCATCAGAGATAGGGAATGGAGAATAGCCTTAGTGGTTCCTCACAAACCATTGGCACACACAGCCAAGGAATATACAAAGTATTTCAGTGCATGGGGTTAACCGTCTGCACCAGAAGGCAGTGATTCCCTTTGGGTTATCTAGCTTGATCACAAAGAAAAATCCAGTCCTTCTGTATATGTGTTACTTTTATTGGTTAATGAATAAAGAAACTGCTTTCTGCCCATGGCTTAACAGAATATAGCCAGGCTGGAATATATATATATATATATATATATATATATATATATATATATATAGAGAGAGAGAGAGAGAGAGAGAGAGAGAGAGAGAGAGAGAGTAGGCAGAGTCAGGAGATACTATGTTGCCACCAGAGGGAAAAGACAGGAGCTACCAGCTGGAACCTTGCCAGTAGGCCATAAGCCTCGTGGTAAAATATAAAATAATGGAAATGGGTTAATTCTAGATGTAAGAGTCAGCTAGCAATACACTTAAGCTATTGGCCAAACAGTATTGCAAATAATATAGTTTCTGTGTGATTATTTTGGGAGTCTGGGTGGCCAGGAAATGAACAAGTGACCTCCACCAATACTGCCTCGGTTTGAATATTGCATGACTATAGATAAGTCACTTAACCTTTCTCTGTCTTGGTGTTCTCTGATAATGTGGTTGCCTATGACAGTAATAATATTGTCTTAGTTTGAGTTTTCTCAGATGCAGACATTGAGACAAGACTTTGGGTGTGAATAACTGGTTCTCAAGGTCCAGAGAATGCATGTAGAGGAGCCAGGAAGTGAGACAGCAGAGAGATGGCAGGCAAGGAAGTGTGTCATCCAGCACTTTTGGAGGAACCATAGGTAGGGCTACATTTAGAAAGGCTGGGTGACATTCTGGAGAAAAGTCATCAGTATTTGCTTCTCACTTTGAACAGAGGAGCTCACCTGTGGCAGTTCTCCTGGGGTGGGAAATCAACACAAGGATGCTTGTGTAAGGAAGCATTAAACAGACAGATAGGGCATTTGTTCTCAAACATGATTGGGATTAGTGGAACCTGGGACAATGTTCAGGAATATGCTCACAGATTGCATTTGAGATGGCCTGAGTCAGACTTTTAAGAAGAGTGGGTGGATAGGCTGAGAAATAATAGGTTG
The DNA here is from genome assembly GCF_903992535.2 of Arvicola amphibius. NCBI lineage: Eukaryota > Metazoa > Chordata > Mammalia > Rodentia > Cricetidae > Arvicola > Arvicola amphibius. The sequence continues at coordinate 118,803,879 of NC_052047.1, forward strand.
AATTCTGGACCATCATTAGATGAATGGGGATGTAGGCATTTGATAAAGGTTTAAAATTATTCATGTATCCATCCATTTATCATCAGTTCAACATCCTCCATTAATTCATATATCTATCCTTACTTTCATCAGTCTATACATACATACATCCATACATTTACTATTCATATTTACCCATCCATCCATCCATCCATCCTTCCATTTATCCATCCATCCATCCATCCATCCATCCATCCATCCATCCATTCTTCATTCTTACTTTCATTGGTCTATACACAAATACATTCATACACCTACCATTCACCCATCATCCATCTGATGGAGGAGTGTCTATGTTTTACTTTCATTGATTAATAAAAACACTGCCTTGGCCCTTTAAGAGGACAGAAAATTAGGTAGGCGGAGTAGACAAAACAGAATGCTGGGTAAAAGGCAGTGAGGCAGATGCTTCAGGCAGTCGCCATAAACAGTTGCCATGCTTCTCCTCTCTGAGATGGACGCAGGTTAAGACCTCTCCTGGTAAGCGACCACCTCGTGGTGCTACACAGATTACTAAATATGGGTTAAAGGAAGATGTGAGAATTAACCAATTAGAGGCTGAAACTAATGGGCCAGTCAGTGTTTAAAAAAATACAGTTTCCATGTAATTATTTTGGGTAAAGTAAGCCGGGTGGCGGGACACAGCCCCGCCGTTCCTTCTACAATCCATCCATCCATCTAGCTATCTATATATCCATCCATCCATACATACATACATACATGCATAGATACATCTATTCTAACTTTCATTGGTCTATACACACATATATTTATACACCTATCATTCACCCATCTATCACCCATCCTTGCTCCCTCTCTCTGTGCCTTTAATGATCAGCTTATCTATCATGTATTGAACTCACTGTCTAGAATATATTTGGCTCTAATATGGTCCCCAGGAACGTAAAGATTAATGGCAAGCACACGTGGTAGGGGGCAACAATCAGTCTCCCTTTTCCTGCCTGCTGCATTTCTTCTTCAGGGAGAAAAGGCACCACAAGTTTCTTGAAACCAAATGGCCAGCCTTGGCCTCAAACCACTTCCCCGAGGTTGGCGAATAATACATCTGGAAGTGTGATGACTGGGGGTGGCTTCTTTCCTTTCCCCCCAAAATTTAATTGATTGAATCCCACTGTTTCCTGAAGATGAATCCTGCTAGCTGAATTTGCCTTGTAAATTACAGACTTGAGTGGATTTTTTTCTGCTTCTTCTTGCTGCTTCAGTGAACTTGGAATTATACATATTTGCAATCAAATAAAATGTGAGGGCCCTTGACTAGCTAGGATGCTAACAACGTCAGGATTTGGATGTAGCAAGCGAAGGTAGCACTGACCTGATGGCTTTATGCGTGTTAGTGATATTCTTCCAGGTTATCAAGATGTCCTTGGTAGGGGTACCATGATGGAGCAGGAAATAAAAGAGACAGATCCCGGTCCTCCAGTGCTAATGGTTGAGAAGTAAGAGTGACTTCACATGAATACCAATAAAACAAGTATGTGTCACTTTTTGCATGTCTAGTCCCTTAATAGCTACAGGTCAGGGTCTGGGTGCAAGGCCACTAGAGACAGCAGTGGCCAAAACAGCCAAAGATCATGGACTTCAGTGTGCATTCATTCCTGTGTGTGCACGGGGGGCATCAGCCATGGTCTTCTTATAGACTCGTTGCCAGACGGTGATGTGCAGAGACTGAATCAAGGTGAGGGATAAGGTTATATATGAATGCAAATACATGCATGAGCATACATAGCAGCGAGTCACATTTCAGATGAGGTGGCTTCCTCTTGCTGCTGAGATAAATTGCCACCAGCTTAGTGGATTAAAATTGTGATCGTGTTATGTCTTGCTTTTGGAGGTCGAAAGGTTATGATGGACATACAGGACTGTGCTCCTGTTTGCTTTTGGAAGCTCTGGGGGAGAATCTGCCCTCCTCCCGCCTGCCATATGTTTGTGTGTGCGTGTGAATATGTGCTGGTGTGTGTTTGTGCACTTTGAGGCTAGAGGTCAAACTTGGGTGTGGTTCCTCAGCCACTGCAGGGTTCTCCCTGATCTGCACCTTACTGAGTCTGCTAGGCAAGCTGGCTGGTGATCTCCAGGGATCTTCCTCATTCTAGTCCCCAGTACTGGGATCACAGCACAGGGCACCATGCCCAGTTTTTTCGTGGATTCTGGGGAGGGATTACATTTGTTGGGATTATATGCCAATTACTTTTTCAATTGAGCCATCTCCGTGGCCCTGAAGAATTGGTTTGTCTTTCTAGCTTCTGAAGGCTCTCTTCATTCTTAAATTTAGGGGATTAATGGGCTCTTCACTTCAGTTTAAAGGCAGCATTCCAGAATACTCCACTCCCAGCCACCCTTTCTGTTTCTCACCCTTTTATTCTTTCTCCCACATCTCATTTTTGAGGACCCATGTGATGTTACTGACCCTATCAGAAGGATCCAGTGCAGTCCTTTCACCAGCCAAACACATCTGCAGGGCACCAGGGGCCCTCATTGCCCATTTGCATATCAACCGGCCTCCCGGATTAGGACCTGGACAGCTTGGGAAGCTGTTATTGAATGGACTGCAGTAGTAAAAAGAAATCTCACCAAGGAGATAGTTGGGAAAGTCTTGGAGAAGATGGGAAGGAGCCATGTGGACAGCAGGGGACAGTGTACTCTGAAAAGAGGGACAGTTGATGGGTTTGGGGAGCAACTGGACATTGTGGGGAACAACACCTCTAGAGGCTCCTGTATCTAGACTAGAGGGATTGAGGAACATTAGTGAAAGCAGTCTCAAAGAAGTGATGGGGAACCAATGAGGCAGGGTCCTCGTTTCTTTTTCTGTTGCTGTGGTAAGACAACCCAACTAAAGCAACCTGGGGGACAAAGGATTTATTCTGCTCACAATTCCAGGTTATAGTTCATCACTGTGGGGAAATCAAGGCAGCAGGTACTTCAAGCAGCCAGTCACATGACATTCACGGTCAAGAGCAGAGAGCACAGAGTTCAAGCATGCTCGTTCTCAGTCCTCTTCCTCCACTCTTATATGGCCCATGAGCCCCTGCCTAGGGAATAGAGCTGCCCACAGTGGGTTGGGTCTTCCAACCTATTAATGTAATCAAGACAATCTCCTATAGACAAGCTATGAGGCCAACCTGACCTAGACAGGCCCTTTCCAGATCTAGACTACCTTCCCAGATGACTCTAGGTTGTGTCAAACTGGCAACATAACTAACCCCCATTGGTAGGTCAGCCAGTGAGCCCCGTGCCCACTTGTCTTCAGGAGTAGATTTTCTGGGAGTGAAGGTGAGTGTTTGTAACCTACAAACAAACATTGGAACAGCAACCTGGTAGAACACGGGCTTTCCAGGCACTTGCTGTTTCTCCCTAGCAACCTTTGCCTTTGATTAAAAAACAAACACTCCTCTATTGAAGTGCAGTAGACATTCACAAAAGTGCACTGACATAAGAGGCTCACACACTGAACATGCCCAGACAACCCTTATCCTTTAGAAGAAATGGGATGGGTTTTTTGCCAGGCATTTTTTAAATGTGAAGAGAAGACACTAGTATGAACTGCTCTGTGTTCTTCCACATCTGTACTCCAGTAGACACCCCTCTTTCTCTAGTTCTCCAAGTCCAATGTTGTACGTGGGCAATAGAATCTTGTTTTCTGAGCCCTTCCCCATAACCCCATACTTCCCTCTGAATCTCACCACCTTCCCTGGGTCTGGATCACCTGCAGCTCAGTCAATGTACACCAGATCCTTGAATGATTGAATGATATACTCCAGTTGAGTTTCTTGTATATATATATTTTTTTACTGGTCAGGGACAATCACTACTCAGAGTTTTCTCTTTGATCAATCTTTTCCAAACCTATAGAAAAGCACATGCCATATTTCCCTTGTTTAAGGTGGTGAGAAGCTTTGCAAAGAACAGGAAGTTTCTGGTATAAATCTTGGAATTTTAGGTCTTAAAAGACACTCTGGGTAGAGTAGATTGAAAAATAAATGAAGTTTATATGTGCTTGGGTTCGTGTGTGTGTGTGTGTGTGTGTGTGTGTGTGTATGTATGAATGTACATGTGTTATTGTGAAGGTCAGAAGTCAACCTTGGTTGCTGTTCACCAGAAGATATCCATTTTGGTTTTTTTTTTTTTTTTGAGACAGGGCCTCTTACTAAAACCTGGGACTCAGGAATAGTTTAGGCTGGCTCATCAGTGAGTCCCAGGCATCCTCCTGTCCTTCCTGCTGAGGGATGGGGTTAAGAGCATGACCACCATACTTAGCTTATTGCCTGGACACTGAAGATTAAACTTGGGTCCTTATGATCAGTTGGTAACTACTTTATCAAATAAGCCATCTTCTACCATCCCTGGAAATAGTCTGTTAATGCTTTGAGGGGGTAAAAAAGTCTGATGTGTCAAAGACTAGAGAATGCTTTTATAGTTTCTCCTTTTCCTTTGAGGTTGAGTGTCCCTCTAAGGCAGGTAGGAATGGTGGTATAGCATGATATATGTTGAGACCTAAACCAGATAGAATAGAATTTAAAAATAAGACTTTGGGGAATTGATTAATGATGGTGGAGCTCTCACAAATGGAGGCTGTGCTTTTATAGCAGAAGCCTTATGGGGCCTGTGTGCTCTTCTGCCATATGAGGATAGAGTGAGAAAGTGTGACCTTGGGGAGCATATTTGTTCTGAATTACAGTTCGAGAGATTTAGCCCTTAATGATGGGGAAGCTGAGGTACCGGTGTGGGAAAATCTCTGAAAGATGGAACGTGCAGTGTGATTTGTTCACAGTCTGTAAGTTTGGGAAGCAGAAATGGGATTAGGAGCAAAGCTGGGCCATAACCCTCAAGGCTCACCTCCTGTGGTCTATAGCCACCAGCTAGGCTCTACTTCCCAAAGCTTTCACCTTCTTCCCAAACAGCACCATTAGCTAGAGATCAAGACCAAGCCTGTGGGAGCATCTCTCATTCAAAGTACAAGTTACTGTTCCGAGTCTCAATTTTCTCATTTCTAAAGTGGAGGTCTGTTGTATGGCTATTTCCTCTCCACTGAAACATTCTAGTGAAAGTTCCTGGTGACTCAGGAAGTACTAAAGGGAAGCTGTTAAGACTCTGGAAATAAACAACTGAGAGTTCCCAGGAAGTCTTTGCAACTTCCTGGATACACAGGTTACAGCAGGTAGGGACTGCTGAGGCGATTCTTAGCTGAGCCACCCTGAAAGAACCATAGTGACCTGGGGAGCTACCTTCAAGCCCTGTAGAGAGCCCCAGGGCTTCCGCTTTCATGACTATCACCCACACTGGGTGGGCTTCCAGTGCAGTTGCCTTAGACCCATCCATGCTTCTGTAATCCTCACTCGTGCACTTAGAAGCAACTTCAATCAAGCCATTAGCTGACCACGTTAGACTTTAGTGATAGCATTGCTTTGGTCTGTTCTTGGTTCCCGTACCTGGGCTGAATAGATTTTTTTCATATCTCCCCAGACATGGTCTCATACAAAAGATCCCGTGATATACCATCTCAAAGGGCAGTTATGAAGACAGATTAAAGTAACACCTGTAACATGTTTGGTGCAGTGTTTCCATTAGCACCGGAGTAATGAGTATCACCATTAAAGGAATAGTTCTCACCATTAGAACAATATACAATTATTTTTACTGTTGTTATTTCCATAACCATTTGCGAAAGGATAGAATGGACACCCACATTAGTGGATTATACAAGGCCACAGAGGCCTGAGTCATTTCACTCAGCATATCCCCTCCCTTTAGGCTCATCCATGCCCCCTTTCCAGCCCATCTGGTCATCAGTGGTAGTTTTGGTGAATAACAGGGGCAGCTGCCAGCCTAAGAGGAGTTGGGCAGCCCTCTGAGCTGGGCATCATTTAATCAGGTGACCTCCAAAAGTGGCTTTTCCGGCCAACCATCCGGTCTCCAGAAGAGCAGCATTAAGGAGTTAATGAGGCTTGGCACAGGCGAGGGGCCATCTGTTCTTAATTACTCAAAGTGCACGGGGCCGAGGGCAGGTGGATGTGGGGGCGGCTAAGCATTGTTGGTCCGGTGGAGTTGGCTGTGTTCTCTCAGATGCCTGGATCCCCATGTCTCCATCATTTCACCTTCTCCCCGTTTCTCCTCTTTTGGAGGCTGCCCCAAGAATTCGGAAGCTTGTGTTGAGGAGCCTCGAGTGAGCAGAGGCGGGGATGGAGAACAGGGGAAGTGGGATGTCTCAGTCTGCTTCTGCAGAAGCAGAGCCAGGAAGGGTCTGAACTATCAGGAGTGTGTTCTGGTGGGAGTGGGAACAGAAGGATGGGCAGATGGAGCTGAGCCAGGAGGGGACATCTGTATATTGGCTCCTCAGGGATTCTAGGGGGTCAAATTTCAGCAGTACTAGTCTGACTCTGACACCAGAGGAAGCAGCTCTCTAGAGACAGCGTGTGCTGGTGTGTGCTGCTCACAGCCAGCACTGGAAACAGCTGGGAGAGAGGAAATCTGGTGAGTCTGCAGGGCAGGAACCCCCGTTGGAGGGAAGTCATGTCTGCCTGCTGCTTTCCTAGAGGCTGGAAGCTGTGGGTCATGCCCCCAGGAGCCCTGGTTCACACCAAGCCCACCCTGCTCTTCTCAGCAGCAGTAGCTGACCTAGCTGGGAGACTTGGAGCTCAAATGCGTTTGAGCCTTGACTTTTCTTCTGACCTGCTGAATCCTCTCTAGGGAGTGGCTGTAGAGTGCACCCCACAGGCTCCTGTGGGCAAACAGCTGGTCACCAGTTGGTGGCAGTGTTTCAGAGCCAGGGGTTATTTAAGACTAGGGATCATTAAGACCGCTGTGGGGGAAGTCGGTCTCTGGGGGTGGCGGCGGTAGGCACTGTGGGTTACATCCCAGCCTTGTTTCCACCTCTGCTTCTATATGGGCGGAGAGGCAAGCAAGCCATTTCACACACTCACTGCCTCGGAGCCTCCGCCTCTGCCTTCACCGCTGTGGTTACTTTCTCCCCTCTAAGCCGAGCGCCAGAATAAACCCTCTTTCCTTGTTTGCTGCTTTGGGTAATTCTATCACCGCAACGCCTGAGATAACTAATGCCATGACCTTGGGAAAAGCCCTGACCGTGCTGAGCCCCAGTCTGTAGTGTCTTTTTGTGCCATCTGTGAAGACTTTATGAAATGGGGCATGAAAAGCACTCGGCCCACTGCTTGGTACTAAATGCCTTGTGAGTGGTCTCGAGGAGACTACGGTTGGTCCTTTTGCCTCTTCCTGCTCCCCTCCCCTACTCTTTCCTCTGTCACTTTCCTGCCATGTTCTCCTTCATCTTCCTTCTTTTCTCCATTTTTATTCCCTCCCCCCAACTGCTGCCAGGGTGGGGTAGGCATGGTGCCCTGCTCTTGAGATAATTGGTTTGTCAGGTACAACTCGGGGAGGGGGCTTCCAACCTGGCCCTAGGCTGACGTGTGTGTGTGTGTGTGTGTGTGTGTGTGTGTGTGTGTGTGTGTGTGCGCGCGCGCGCGCGCGCACGTGAGCTCAGTGCTTGCCTTGCTTGTCTTAGAGGCTCTGAAGCAAGCAGAATTGCTTACTCATGGAGGAATAGGAAGTAGGATGTCAGATAGCACAGGGTCTGTGGAGGTGCTGGGCATCTTATGAACTGTGTGGCCTTAGGCAACTTCATTCTCTGTGAAACTCAGATTTCTTATCCACAAAATACCTAACTGGTCAAAAGTGGTGGTGCACAGTTTAAATCCCAGCATTTGGGAAGTGGAGGCAGGCAGATAAGGAGTTCCGGGTCAGCCTGAGCTAAACATGGAATTTGAGGCTAGCCACGGCAAAGTGAGACCCTGCCTTTCCCCACCCCAACAAAATACATTTGTAGTGCTGCTGAAGATTAGAGACGGTGACACCGTATGTGTAGGCCTGGCACGATAGGGACTCATAGTCTGCACTTGTTGGCACTCTGGAGCAGAGTAGCCACCTTGAACGACTTCCTTTCCTCATATTGACTGTTGCTGGATTCAGATTTACATTGAATTTGCTGACTCTTTGGACCATGGAACAATTTGCTCAACCCTGTTCTCGGGAAGCACGAGTTTTGGCCGCCGTAGATGTTGGGCCATGAGCCCATCCATGGTCTTTCCTCTGGTGTTGCTGGCAGAGGGACCACAGCTCCAGCTGCTGTGTTCAGGCAGAAGAAAGACCCAAGTTCAGTGCTTGTGGTGCTGCTCCCTGAGCTGAGGTCCTGCTCCTTTTCTTTACTTTTAAAATGATTTTTTTCTGTTTTTGAGAATGTGATATCACATCATTTCCTCCTCCTCCTCCTCCCCCTCCTCCTCCTCCTTCTTCTTCTTCAAACTGCCATCTAACACTTTTTAATTTTTTTTAAAATTTGGCCTCTTTTCTCAATGCTATATATCTTAAAGACATAAGTAACAACCTGTTCTGTCTATATAATGTTTCTTGTATATATGTATATATGTATGTATGTATGTGGAATATTGTTTGAAAGATGTGTTGCATTTGTTTATTCTGTGGAATGTTTGTTTAATGATGCAAAGATGTATTACATTATTTTATGTTATTGCTTTTCTTTAATTCTGTGAAGTTGTGTTACTTTGCCTGTCTAAAACACCTGATTGGACTAAATAAATAAAAAATAAAATAAATAACTTAAAAATAAATAAGTAAAGAGCTGAGTGGCCAATAACAAGGCAGGAGAATGGGTAGAAGGGGCTGGTAGGCAGAGAGAATAAACAGGAGAAGAAAAAGAGAAGAGAGAGGATCGAGAATAGAAGAAGAGAGGACATCAAGGTCCAGCCACCAACTACACAGCCAGCCACAAACTAAGAAGTAAAGAAAGGTATATAGAATAGAGAAAGATAAAAAACCAAGAGACAAATGATAGTTGGGGTAATTTAAGTTAAGACAAGCTGGCTAAAGTGGGAAGTATACTTGAACGCATTGGAGACCACTTCCTAAATATAACCCCAGCAGCACAGACACTGAGAGAAACAATTAATAAATGGAACCTCCTGAAACTGAAAAGCTTCTGTAAAGGAAAGGACATAGTCAACAAGACAAAACGACAGCCTACAGAATGGGAAAAGATCTTCACTAACCCCATATTAGACAGAGATCTGATGTCCAAAATATACAAAGAACTCAAAAAATTGGTCATCAAAAGAACACATAATCCAACAAAAAAATGGAGTACAGAGAGAACTCTCCACAGAGGAATCTAAAATGGCTGAAAGACACTTAAGGAAATGTTCAACATCCTTAGTCATCAGAGAAATGCAAATCCAAACAACTCTGAGATTCCATCTTATACCTGTAAGAATGGCCAAGATCAAAAACACTGATGACAACTTATGCTGGAGAGGTTGTGGGGAAAAGGGAACTCTTCTGCACTGCTGGTGGGAGTGCAAGCTGGTACAGCCCCTTTAGATGTCAGTGTGGCAATTTCTCAGAAAATTAGGAAATAACCTTCCTCAAGACCCAGTAATACCACTTTTGGGTATATATCCAAAGGATGCTCAATTGTTTCACAAGGACATGTGCTCAACTATGTTCATAGCAGCTTTGTTTGTCATAGTCAGAACCTGGAAACAACCTAAATGCCCCTCGACTGAAGAATGAATGAGGAAAATGTAGTACATTTACACAATGGAGTACTACACAGCAGAAAAAAAATGACACCTTGAATTTTGCAGGAAAATGGGTGGAACTAGAAAACATTATTTTGAGTGAGGTAACCCAGACCCAGAAAGACAATTACATGTACTTTCTCATAGGTGGTTTTTAAACACAAAGCAAAGAAAACCAGCCTAAAAAATCACAATCCCAGAGAACTTAGACAACAATGAGGACATTAAGAGAGACTTACATAGATCTAATCTACATGGGAAGCAGAAAAAGACAAGATCTCCTGAATAAATTGGGAGCATGGGGACCTTAGGGGAGTGTTGAAGGGGGGGAGGGGAGACACAGGGAGGGGAACAGACAAAACTGTAGATAGAGTTCAATAAAAAGAAAAGAAAAGAAAAGTTGGCTAGAACCAAGCCAAGCTAAGGCCAGGCATTCATAAGAAAGAATAAGCCTCTGATTTTCTGAGATCTGGATGGAGGACTCCCCAAAGTGATAGAGTTAAAAAAAAAAAACAAAACAAAACAAAAAATAAAGAAACAAAAACAACTACATGTATGTTTTCAGGGCTGACCATATGGTAGTAGATAACACGGGTGTATCTTCCCTGGGGAAGACTGTTTCTCCTACTTTCAACATTCCTTACTTTCCCACAGTTCTTTGTCCAGTGCTGAGGCTTCTTGGGCTTTACCCATCTACACTGGAATGTCTGTTTTTAGCTCATGTTGAGCTAGGCCGTCATGTGGGTGAGACTTTCCGACTACTGCAACTGACTTTCTGACATTCCTAGGAGACACAGTTTCACAGTATACTCCCTGATCCTCTGGGGTTTTCCAATCTTTCAGACCCTCTTCCACAGCAATCCCTGAGACTTAGGTGTAGGAGTTGTATTCTAGATCCACTGCTGGAACTGGTCTCCACAGCTCTGCATTTGGTGTAGCTGTGGTTTTCTTTAAGTCTCCATCTGTTGCAGATAGTTTCCTTGATGAGGGGTGAGGACCACACTTATCTATTAGTATAAGAACAGCTGTTTGGACTGGAGTTCTTGATCTTTATTTCTTTCTATAAAATGGGTACACTGACGGGCTCCTGTCAATATCGATGGACAGCCTAACATAGCTAATGATGCTTAGTCCAGCAGGAGACTACTAATGACGAAGGAAGCCATCCATGAGACTGAGAAATGACCACATCTGTGCTGTGGTCCTGCGGTGGTCTGCTGAAAACATCTGGCTCTGGCTAGCAATTGTGAAAAGTTAACTCAGGCGGAGATGTGCCTCCACTGCCATTCTAGGCTTCAGGCTGGATTCATTTGCACCTTCAGATCTTGGCTTCTGAGCCAGCTGCCTGGAATGTAGTGGGGGTAGGGGGGAAATGAGCCTAATTACGGAGAAGTGCATGTTGCATGTCCCTGTGATGATGTCTGGGTTTGATCCTTGGGATCCCTGTGGTCTGACAGAAATGATATTTGGAGACGAAAGACTTCTAAGTAGAGTACTGGAGACCTGGCTTGTTTATGAATGCACCGCAGAGCTCCAACCTTACAGGTTCAGTGTCCAGCACATATGGGCAGATGATAAACAATTATTGAAAGGTAAATGGGCAGGAGAGGTGGGAAACTTGAAATAATCAGGTTTGAATTTGAACTTGGCTTTGACACAACGTTGTGAACTTGAGAGTTTAGTGTAGCCTTTGTAACACTTCTTTTTCTTATCATTGGCAACAATCCCCGGGGTATTATTGAAGGATTTGTTCCAGAAATATGAACATTCCTGACCTTGTAAAGGCACAAAATATGATAAAAAAATCTGCTTTTGCTTCTCTCTCTCTCTCTCTCTCTCTCTCTCTCTCTCTCTCTCTCCCTCTCTCTCTTTCTCTGTGTGTGTGTGCATGTGTGTGTGTGGTGTGCATGTGTGTGTGTGTGTGTGGTGTGCATGTGTGTGTGTGTGGTGTGCACGTGTATGTGGGTACATGGATGCCAGAGGAGGATGTGTCCTGCTCTATCGTTCTCAGCCTCACTCCCTTGAGACCCACAGAGTCTCTGTCTCTCAGTCAGCAAGCCCAGTGACCCTGTCTCTACCTCCATGACACTGGGCTTACAGGTAGGTATATGGTCACAGTTTTGTTTTGTTTTGTTTTTTTAACCTGGTTGTTAGGGTTTGAACTCGGGTCCCTAGATTCACTCAGTGAGCAGTCTCCACAGTACTTGCTTTAAACAAAGAAGGGAGGCGTGTGTGTGTGTGTGTGTGTGTTTGTGTGTGTGTGTGTGTGTGTGTGTGTGTGTATCACTGCATAAGCATTTTGTTTGGTAGGATTGGAACTGGAAAGAACCTGTAGGTACCAGGAGCAGGAAGTGACAGCAGCCAGGGGCTGAGGAAAACAGAAGTGCAAAAAGCAAGGAGGAGACCGAGCTCTTTGTGTGTCTAAGAGAACTAATTCAAGTGGCACAAAACATCCCAAATATTTGAGTAGAAGCCCTTGCTGGTGTGCTTTTAATTACCCCACCAATACAAGCTCCTGGGCAGAAGACTCTGAGCACACAGCAATGTTTTGTGATGTTTTTAGTAATTGGGTTAGAATAATTTATTGGAGCACCAACTGGATGTGTTTCAATAATTTCTAAAACTTTAATATTAGCCTTTCCTCCCTGAATGCAAATCACTCCCCAATGGGGCCAGCACATTGGAGAATATTGCTATGAGCATGCAAATCACTTAGAGACAAATTCTGAGTGCTGACCGTAGCACCTACGTGAGCATTTATTTTAAATTGTACTTGGAAGCTCCCTGAACTTTTGAGTCCTGTGTTGGGGCCTTGTTTTGTTGGGAGAGGTCACGGGTTGTGATGGGTTGACCCAGTGCTGCTTCTATTAAAATTAAAGGAAACCTGTGTGCAGATGGGAAGTGAGAAAGGTCAGCATGGGCAGCCACTTAGGTCGCCGGGAGAATGAGAGACATCGTTAATGGCTAAAACAGATTTTCCCTCATGCCTATTTTTTCTACTGAGCCCTTTGGGTGGAAAACAATCTAACCCTATTTAAGAAAAAACAATCAGCAGACATATTAAGAGAGAGTTGAGAGGATGAGAGAATCTTGTCTGGGTACAGTTGAAATCAAGATTTAAAGGCAATGAGTGGCCTGGGGTTAATTTGCTTTATCTGGTTAGAACGCAGCAGCAGTAGGATAGGAGACTCACTTAACAGAAGCTTTGTATTATGGGAAACAACAATAGCAGTGGGAACTTTATGTATGGATGGCTTATGACACATGCTACCTCAGGGTTCTGGTGTGTCAGATGTGTTTCATCCCATAACCACCCACTGAGAGGACTGGGTATTCTTCATATGATGAAGCCAAGACTTGGAGAGATAAAGCATAGGAATTGATTAAACTCTCAGTTACTGCATGTGTTTATGTGTGTAGGCATGTGTGTTTGTCTGTTTGCACACACACCTGTGTATGTGTTGAGGAGGACTTGGACTGTTCTGTTATGCTATTCTTGTGTGTGTGTGTGTGTGTACATGTGTGTTTGTCTGTGTGCACACACACCTGTGTATGTGTTGAGGAGGACTTGGGATTGTTCTGCTATGCTATTCTTGTGTGTGTGTGCATGTGTGTTTGTCTGTGAGTGCACACACCTGTGTATGTGTCGAGGAGGACTTGGACTGTTCTGCTCGTTATTCTCTGCCTGTTCACTTGAATCAGGGTCTTTCACTGAATCTGGAGCTAGTCCGATGGTCAATAGCCAGCAAGCAACAGAGATCCTTCTACCTCTGACCTTCACAGCTCTGGGGTGATAGGTACATGTATATCCACATCTAACATTTCACATGACTGATGAAGATTCAAACTTAGGCCTTCGTGCTTGCTCAGCAGTTGCCCCACTCAATGAGGCGCCTCTTCAACCCTACTTCTTCCTTGCAAGTGATGATATCTGAAGTAAGAACTTGGAGTTGTGAGCTGTTTCATCAAGTCCACTTGTCTATACAGCAGCCACCATTTCCAAAAGTTCTTGTTTGGGGGGAGCAAGTGTGGTCTGTATACTGCTGGTTTCTGTTTGTTTGTTTGGTTTGGTTTGGTTCTGTCCACTTCATATAAGCTAGAGTTATCTGGGAATAAGAACCACAACTGGGAAGATGACTTCATTCAAATTGCCTATAGGCAAGTCTGCAGAGCAATTTCTAAATTAGTGATTGATGTGGGTGGACCTAGCCCATGGGGGTGGTACTACCACTATAGGTGGTTCAGAGTTGTCTAAAAAATCAGGCTGAGCAAGTCAGAGTTCCTAAACAATGATGTCTTATATTGAACTCTGGTCTCCGTACTCATGCACACATATGCACATATGCATTCACCCACAAACTCTCACTCATGCCTAGACATACAAGCATCCTCCCAACACATGCATAATGAATGAAAGTTAAGAATGTGGTTACTGTACAGAATCAGCATGTTTACCATTTGGAGGATGTCTTAATTAGGGCTCCTACTGCTGTGAAGAGATACCAGGACCATGGGAACTCTTATAAAGAATGTATTTAATTGAGGTGGTTGACCACAGTTTCAGAGGTTTAGTAAATTGTCATCATGGCAGGGAGCATAGCGATGTCTAGGCAGAGGTGGTGCTGGAGCTGCAACTGCTACATTATGAACACAGTTATACCCATGAAACAGGTAGATCATAATGATATGCATGGAACAGATGGACCATGGTGATGTTCATGGAACAGGTGTAGTATGGTGATACCCATGGAACAGGAAGACCATAGTAATGTTCACAGAACAGATGGACCATGGTGCTGCCTGTAGAACAGATGGACCATATGATGTTCATGGAACAGGTGAACCATAGTGATGTGCATGGAACTGATGGATTATGGAGCTGCCTATAGAACAGAAAGACCATGGTGATGTTCATGGAGCAGATGGACCATGGTGCTGCCTATAGAACAGGTGGACCATGGTGATGTATAGTTGGATCATAAAACTCAGAGAGAGAAAAAGGCCACATGCCCTCCGAGTGACCAAATATTGACCTGAGGCTCATTGTTCCAAATCTAGGGGCTGTATCTTGTTCCAATCCCTCTCCTGGCTTTGCGGGGACTTTCCATGCCATCCCCATCTCCATCCTCTAGGTATCATGTTAGTTACTTGCATCAGGGCAGTGGAGAATTTGTGTGAAGTGTTGCACTACAAGGATGCATTCATAGGATGAAGGTACTGCTTGCTCATCCCAATACTTCCTGTGTGGAGGATGAGTTATAGAATAAAAGACACTTACAGCTTTCCCCTGACATTTCACATTGGGTAGTAAATTATGAGGAGAACATTCTTTTCTATGTAATTAATGGAAATTTACCATGTTAAAGCTTCCTTTGGGATATTTTCCATGTCAAATAAGACCCGAGAGGGAGAATTTCGCGGTTCTGTGTACTTCTTCATTAGTGGCAGCTGGAGGTTACACTTTCAGTCACGTTCTCTGATGACTTTGATCTCTGATGACAGTGTTAACTCTATTTGCTCCTTGGTATCACTCTGGTGTTTTAGAACCATCTTTTAAAAGAGCCTTACTAATTATTTTGCAGGAAGTTTAATTAAATCTTGTCACTGAGGAATATGCTATCTCGGGGAATAGTTACTAAACATAACTCAAATTGCCGAGGAAAAGGGAGGCAGAGTAGACAGATATGTGCAGAAAGAGCTGTGCAGGGGAAGGTTTTCTCTGCTAAAGATGTGGGATTTTCTGACATTCCAGTCCCTTTGTCTGAGCCATGTTCAGTTTTTGGACAGGATTCTAATTTTGCTTTCAATTTACATCGTGAAGATGTATTTGCTGAAAGCAACCAATTGTTGCTTTTGTGCTCTACTCTGGGGCCATTAAAATAAGCAGACAGGGATGTTGTCTTTGATAGGTATGTGGTCTTGGATGTAGATGTGTGTGTGTGTGTGTGTGTGTGTGTGTGTGTGTGTGTGTAGGAATGAGATGGCAAAGAGAGATGTTGTCTTTGATAGGCATGTGGTCTTGGATGTATATGTTTATGTGTAGGAATGAGATATTCAGTGAGGAATTTAGATGTCAGGCTAGGGAGCTAGCTCTGTTGGACATGGGTTTGATCCCCAGAAACTACTAAATAAATAAATGGATACATAAATAAATAAAAGCCAATAGTAGCTAGCCAGCCTGAGAAGGAGACAGGTGGGTTCATGCTCACTAGCCTGGATAAATTGGCATGTTCTGGAGCAGCAAAGGAACTGGTCTCAAAAAAGTACATAGTGTCTGAGGAATGACTCCCGAGGTTGTTTTCTGAACACACACACACACACACACACACACACACACACACACACACACACACCTGTACACATACCAAAGAAAGGAAGCTACATGGTTGGATATTAAATGTCTAGGGATATCCACTATGATGTTTTTAATTCATAAACCTCAGTCAAGCTCCTGAAGAATGAAAAAGTATGGAATATATATCATGCAATGAGCTCTAGCAGGTATTAAAAATGAACAAAGCAAGTACTGCCTATGTGGGGAAAGGCTGACTAACATCTCCTTAAAAGGCTGGAGAGGAGCCATGCCAGTCTGTTTCTCATCACTGTGGCCCTGACCTGTGTGGACAACTTAAAGGGAGGGAAGCTCTGTCTCAGCTCAGGGTTTCAGAAGCTTCAGCCCATGGCCAGCTCCATTGCTCAGACCTGTGGTGAAGTGGGCTAGTTTGGTGATGGGAGCATGTCACAGAGATTGCTTACCTTATAGCACCTATAAAGTAGAGAGGGAGTTTGTGAGCCAGAGATTGAGACAACAAGAAAACAAGGCAATGAGAGAATGAGAGAGAGAGGCATTACTTGCCCTATCCCCATTTCTTACACCTAGACTTCACATCCCAAAATTTCTACCATGTCTCAAAAGTAAGCATACATGTACATATGCACAAGTGGGGACCAAGCACCCAACAGTTGAGCTTGTGAGAGACAATCTGTATTTAAAGTTAATCAGTAGCTAATTTAGACTCGTGGTCTCCATAGTTTCTGCATGTATAAGTCACAAGAACAGGTACGGGATATGCCAAAGAAACTTTGTTTCTAAATACTGGAATCTAAACTTTAATTTCTTTTCATATATTTCAAAATATTCTTCTTCCTTTATTTTTCCTCATATAGCCATCGAAAACATAAGAATCATTTTGGCTTGCTGGCAGAGAAGAGTCCCGAATAGGAATTTTTGTGCCTGTGCTCACAACAACATTACTTGCAAAAGCTGAAGTGTAGAAGCAACTAGACATCCATCAATGGATACATGCGTAAACAAATGTGGTACATCTGCACAATGGAGTAATATTTAGCGTTTTAGATGGAAGGGCTTTATGATATATGCCATGATATGAATGAACCTGGACCGTTTTGTGCTAAGTAAAATAACTGAGCTACAAAAAAGGCTTATGACATATGACTACACTTACATCACTATTTAAAGTCATCAGAGCCACAGAGAGACAGCAAAATAAAGGTCCCCAGTGCTCAGAGCATGGCGGTGAGTTTTTCAGTAATGACCATAGAGTTAGAGGTTTTGCCAGGTGAGTGGTGGATGGTGGCGTTGGTTGCTTTGAGGGCTAATCTTGCTTGTCAACCTGATTGGCTTTGAGATCAACCAAAATATAAGTTGCTGGGCATGCTGTGAGGGACTTCCTTGATCAATCTGTTTGAAATTGGAAGGCTAACTCTAAATGTGAGCCGCACCATCTGGTTGCAGCCCAGATAGAGGACATGGAAGAAGCAAACTTGAGTTTCATCTGCTTTTCTTTGCTCTTGCTGGCCAGCTTGTCTAATCTCTTGGGGCAGCATGCCTTCCCTGCTACTAGAACCTTTGAGATTTCAACATAAATGGAAGACCAGCTGCTCTCTAGGCATCTCCTAGGTCTTCAATGCCAGATTGGACTGCAGAGGCATCCAGCATCTTGGACTGAGCAACTACAGGATTCTTAGCTTCTCTAGCGTGAAGTGGTCATTGTGTCTGTTCTAGACTAGAGAACACTGACTAATACCTCAGGATAGCATGGCAAGTGTGTTTAATACTGAGTGAACACTTAAAAGTGATCAGCAGGAAACTTCTGATTATTTCTCAATATAATTTTAAAAAATGTAAAAATAATATTCTTTAGTAAAGTATAGTATAGTATTTCTTTATAGACAAAATCCAGAAGGCAGGGTGCATTTGGATTGTGTGTCATAGTTTGTAGGTCCTGGTGTGGGATATAAATCATTTATGTACAAATGCACCCTAGCACACAGATATTCATGATTTTGAAACACCTTTGGTTACTTAGATTAGCTGAACTGTGGATGAGGGTAGAGAGTGGCCAAAGGGACCATTGTGCCCACCTGAATGTTTAGATTCTATACAATTTGTTAAATTCTCTAGATCAGACAGTTTCCCTGTGGGGGCATTTTCCTTTCAAGGTGATTGACAGGTGACAGACTCATTTGGATTAGCTCCTAAGGGGGTGTGATGGTTAATTCTGGCAACTGACAAGACCTAGAGTCACCTAGGTGGCAAGCCTTTGGATGCACACCTGTGAGGGATTTGCTAGGTTACATGAAGCCCGAAGACCCACCTTAAATATGGATGCTATCCTGCACTTCATAAAAGAGGGAAACTGAGCTGGATACCATATTCATCAATCACTCTGCCTCCTGACTAGATGCCATGTGACCAGCTGCTTCATGCTCTGGCCACGCACTTCCCTCACTATAGTGGACTGTACTATGTTGCTATGAGCCAAAACAAGCCCTTTCTTCCTTCAGCTGCTTTTCCTGGGCTATGTTAGCACAGCAACAGAGAAACAGCTAGGGCAGGAGGGGGCTGTGGCACATCTCTTCTTTACCAGAGAGTCTCCTGTAGACTAATATCATGATCTTCCTGACAGTTCACAAAGTCACATCCCCCCTGAGAAGCAGAGCTGCCTCCTGGATGCCATTATTCGGTTGGTCATAGCATGTCTGAAGCATCTGCTTCTGGTCGTCTAAGCAGCTGCTGCTGAGAGAGGCCCATCCCCAATGGCCTTCCAGCTTGCTGACATCTGAGCAGGCACCTCACATGCTTACCCAGCTCTTCTCTTCCAGGACTCAGTCTTGGCAGCCATCTTCAACCAGGAGCTTCTTGCCTCTACCTTCTCATCTCTCTTCCGCCCACTGCAACTTCGACCAGCCAAGGACAGAAGTAAGCAGACTGTTGCAGTGGATTTATTCTCCAGGTTTACATCCTGGCTTTACAACTAGCTAGTTCTGGGTAACCAACCTAGGCAAAGCCCATCATCCCAGTCACTGGAAGCTGAGGCAGAAGAATCACAAGTTCAAAGCCATCCTGTGCTACAGAGAATTTCAGAGGCAACTGAACAAGTTACCGAGGCTTTGTATCAAGAAAAAAATAAACTAGGAATGGCTGCAGTTGCCATTCAGTGGTAGAGCAGATGACTAACACTTGAGACTCTAGACTTACTCCCCAGTTCTGGAAGAAGGAGAAGAAAAAAAGGAGGAAGATGGGAGGAGAGGGAGGAAATGAGAGAGAGCAGGTGAGAAAAGAGGAGGAGGAAGGAGAAGGAAAAGAAGGAATAAAACAAAAGTCTTCACATCTTGGGGTAACCAGGCCCGCCCCCCTTTGGGCTGTCATGAGGCTTAAATGGGATGACACATGACCGTTGATTAATGATTTATTTTTAGCAATAACAAAGTTGTCAAGACTGTCCCAGTGAACAGAGAAATGTCCAGATTTAATCAATCTGCTTGGGTAAAAAGAAAAAAAAAGAAGAGAAAAAAACCCAAATAGAATTAAAAAGAAAAGAGCTGGAACCATCTCAGAGCAAAATAAAACGAATAACTTTTTAGAATGTAAAGAGGGGAAGAGTTTAGAGTTCTCAAGATTATGCGAGTGGGGATTTCCAGCATATGTAGAAATTTGCTGATTCTCCCCTCTGTATTAGATATCAATTGCTATGTAGCAAATGAGACTCCAACATAGCAGTTTTAAAGACATGCCATGTTTGGGGTGGGGGTCTGGGAAGGGCTTAGCTAGATTCTGTGCTCGACCTCCCATAGGCTCCAGTGGATTAGCTTGGCTTGGGTGTCTCCATGCTCACACTCAGTACTTTCGGTGGGACTTAGTTCCTCCTGAGACAGTAGTCATCTTGTCACCTTGCTAGCTGGTGACCAGGGTCTTCCCTTGGTCCCTTTCCCATGCCTCGTTCTCCATCACAGCAAGGCCGTGGAGGGCCAGCAGATGGGGACGCATCTTTTGCTTTCCCCACTAACTTTGCTTTCTTGCTTTCATTTCAGCAGAATGACTGTGTTACAGTCTGCATTTCCTTATAATTAATGTTCTTTGATAGGAACGGATGCTTGATGAGGCAGTATCTCCAGAGATCACAGCCATCAGCTACTCCGTCTTCTGTAACTTGATGTTGTCAACTCACTCTGCTCCTCTCTTCCAATCCTTAGCTGGAATCCAGAGCTCAAGGTGACTGCAGTAGGAGGCGGGGCCTTTTCCAGGTGATTAGTGAAGGGGACAAGGACTTGGAAATTGAGTTAGCGTCTTTAAAAAGGACACCTCGGAGAGCTCCTCATCCCTAGCCCTGTGAGGCTACCACACAAGAAGAGCATCTGTGAACTACAAAGCAGTCCAGCTCCAGGAGTCCCATCTTTCCCCAATGTGGGGAATTCCATCCTTCCCTTTCCCTCTGCGGGCTTGTAAGACTGCAATGTGGGCATTGGGGCACTAGGGGCAGGCTTGAGGCTTTCTAGCCCAGGCTCACTCGACATCTTTTCTGCAGGTGGATGCAGCGTGAGCAGCTGCCTCGTGTTCCTTTCACTCTGACATTCCTACTGTAATGGACTGTGCCCTTGAACTGTGTGCTGAAATAAACCCTTCCTTCCCTAAGCTGCTTCTTGTCGAGTGCTTGTGCACAGGAATGAGAAGAATAACTAATCAGTTTCCTAGCCAGAACTTGGCTTCCGGGTCCTAATTCAACAGTTCTCTGTTTAGCTCAGATAGTTTGTACTCTTTCCCTATCCACACTCCGGTGTTGGGGGTGTCCATGAAGCCCTTGGTCCATCCCTAGAGCTTCACAAACCTGTTGTGGTGGCGCACTCCTGCAGTGCCAGCACTCAGAATGTAGAGGCAGGAGAATAAGAAGTTCAAGGCCATCTTCAGCTACTTAGTGGATTTGTGGTTAGCTTGGATGCTGTCATGAAACACCATGACTAAATGCAACTGAAGGAAGAGAGAGTTGATTTTGGCTTATGATTCTATAGGGCTAAGAATCCATCAGTGACAGGCATGACATCAGGGGCAGGGCCTTAGTGAAGGAGGTGGGAGAAGGAGGCTATATACTCCACCTCACCCCGGAGATGTACTTCCTCCAGTAAAGCTGCATCTCCTAAGTTTTTCCAAACAGCACCACCCACTTGGGATCAAGTATTTAAACATACAAGTCTGTGGGGACATTTATTATTCAAATAGTCACACTGGGTACATGAAACTCTATTTCAAAACAAAGCAAAACAACAACAACAAATCCAACTTACCATTCTGTTGTTGTTGTTGTTGTTAATTACATTTTTTTCATTTATTTTACATCCTGACAGCAGCTTCCCCTTCCCCCTCCAATCATTTCTCCCCCACCTCCCCTCTGCCCCTACTCCCCAATCCATTCCTCCTCCACCTCTGTTCAGAAAAGGGCAGGCCTCCCTTAGGTGTCAACAAGGCCCGGCATATCAACTAGGGGCAGGACTAAACTCCCCTTGTGTCAAGGCTGGGCAAGGCAACCCAATGTGAGGAATAGGTTCCTGGAAGCCAGCCAAAACCTTAGGGACAGTGCTTCCACCACCAGGAGGCCCACAAATAGATCAAGCTACACAACTGAACTGCCACACATATGTAGAGGACCTGGGCTGACCCCAAGCAGGCTTCCTAGCTCTCAGTCCAGAGACCACGAGCTCCTATGAGCCCAGGCTACTTGTTTGTGATGTTCTTGAGCCCCCTGGCTCTTACAACACTTCCTTCCTTTCCTCAACAGGATTCCCCGAGGTTGGCCCAGTGCTTGGCTGTGGATTTCTACGTCTGTTTCCATCAGTTATTGGATGAAGGTTCTCCAATGACAGTTGGGGTAGTTACCAATCTGACCACAGGAGATGGCCAGTTCAGGCTACTTATCCACTATTGCTAGGATATTGCTAGGATTAGCTGGGGACATCTTTGTAGATTTGTGGGAGTTTTCCTTACATCATGTTTCTACCTGACCCCCAAATGAGCCCCCACATTAAATCATCTCTTCCTTTACTCTCCCCCTCCATCCACCTCTCAAGTTCATATTATCTCATCAAGTTCCCACCCCTACCTGTCCCCAGTCCACCCATGAGATCTTTTCTATTTTCCTTTCCCAGGGAAATCCATGAATCCCCCTTTGGGCCGTCTCTCTGGATCTCTGGTACAGTTAATATCCACATATGAGTGAATACATACCATGTTTGTCTTTCTGGGTCTGGGTTACCTCACTCAGGATGATTTTTTCTAGTTCCATCCATTTTTCTGGAACTTTCATGATCTCATTGGTTTTAACAGTTGAGTAATACTCCATTGTGTAAATGTACCACATTTTGTTTTACCCATTCTCCAGTTGAGGGGCATCTAGATTGTTTCTAGGCCCTGGCTATGATGAATAAATCTGCCATTAACATAGTTCAACAAAGTTCCTTGTAGTAAGATTGAGCTTCCTTTAGGTATATGCCCAAAGGTCTTGAGGTAGATCAACTTACCATTCGTAGAAGGAGCAAACACTATTTTCTAAAGCATCAGGGCCATTTTACATTTCCTATAATAGAATGGGTGGGAATTCCTGCTTCCCATGGCATCTTATTCCCAAAGGTGGCTTCAAGCTGAGATCATGGACCCAGTATGGGCTTCCTATAGCTCAGGCCTCAGACCCTCTTTCTGCCTTGTCTCTCATGCATATGGTTGGCTTCAGAGCCACTATTTCAGTTTTTAAAAATAGTTTTATTTTTTTAAATGTGTGTGTGTGTGTATATGTGTGTGTGTGTGTGTGGTGCCCTCAGAATCCAGAAGAGGATGTCATATGCCCTGGAACTGGAGTTACAGGTGGTTGTGAGCCACCTCATGTGGATGCTG
Source organism: Arvicola amphibius (assembly GCF_903992535.2). NCBI lineage: Eukaryota > Metazoa > Chordata > Mammalia > Rodentia > Cricetidae > Arvicola > Arvicola amphibius. The sequence goes on from NC_052047.1 coordinate 118,826,721, forward strand.
GGAGCTGAGCCCTGGTCCTCTGTGGGATCAGTAAGCACTCTGAATGGCTGAGCATCTCTTGAGCCCTGTATCATTTCAGCTGCTATCACATATTCTGCTTCCCAGAACTGAAATATTGATCCTCCTGTTTTGGTGTTATTGGGAGTGATGTAGGTGTGTCTTCTATCTATCTGATGATTTCATTGGTTAATTCATTAAAAAACTGCTTGGCCTGATAGGTTAGAACATAGGTGGGTGGAGTAGACAGAACAGGATGCTGGGAGTGAGGCAGACATCTCGGGCAGATGCTTCAGGCAATTGGCCATGCCTCTCCTCTCTGGGACAGATGCCATGAAGCCAGCCACCAGGTCAGACATGCTGAATCTTTCCTGGTAAGACATCACCATGTGGTGTTACACAGATTATTAGAAATGGGTTAATCAAGATGTGAGAATTAGACAATAAGAGGCTGAAACTAATGGGCCAGGCAGTGTTTAAATGAATACAATTTGTGTGTTGTTATTTTGGGGCTTAAGCTAGCCAGGCGGCTTGGAGCCGGGCAGGACGAAAAGCAGGCCTGCCCGCAGCTCCACACTACATGGGAGGAATACCAGACTACAGGCCAACCCATGTCTGTCACATGGCAATTTATGGTTTTGTTCTTATTACTTTTAATAAATATGTAAGATTTTTTTGAGAAAGTTGTATTTAATATGGCAAAACTGTGAGATTTTGATCTTATGAGTGATTGTAGTTTGTCCCAACTGGGGAATAAGTTGATACCATCTTTCAGGCAGTGAGCAGCTGGTACCTCCCTGTTTCTGGCCTCGTTCTCTCAGGTCTTAGCTCTATTCTTGCTTTTGTTCTGAATTTCTGGGTCAGAGGGCTGTGAGGTGCTGATTTCTACTGCTTTCCAGGTGGTGTCATAGGGAAACATCTGTGCGTCTCCATTTCGGTGCCCTGGTGACCCAGGCATGACCTCCTCAAACACATTGGAAGTTCCATTGTACCTGAGAACGGAAGCCATTTCTGTGCTCGATGGCAGTTAGAAAGCCATTGTGCTTTAGCTCTGGAGACATAAACTGTGCTATGCCACAGTGGAGAGAGATAACATCCTGTGACCCCAGCCATTCGGAGTGCCAGAATATGGTGTGCCGCGTGAGCCCACAGAAGCTTCCAGCTTGCAATGACAGCAAAAAACAAGAACTCCGTGAAAGAAGTCTCAGGAAATGCAATTTACAATTGTTTAGTGTGTGCTTCAAATGTCTACATTATTCTAAATGTCATCTTATTGATGAGGGTGCATTGCCTCTTTCTTCTTTATTTGATTTTTTGCTTGTGTGTGTGTGTGTGTGTGTGTGTGTTACATTTGAGTAGCATCATCCACACAAAGAGATAACTGTAAAGAGGAGATGGATATGTCAATTTGTTTGACTACATAATCACAAACTATGTGTCTGTCTATTAAATAGTACATGAAGTCGGTAGAGGTGGTGTAAACCTTTAATCCAAGCACTCAGGAGGCAGAGGTAGGTGAATCTATATGAATTCGAGACTAGCCTGGTCTATAGAGCTAGTTCCAGGACAGCTAAGGCTACACAGAGAAACCCTGTGTCTAAAAACCAATGCAAATCAAACCAACCAACCAAACAAAAAACATTACATAAAATCTAAGTATGCAATTTTTATTAAAAATGAGTTATATAGAAAACTCCAGAAATGCATAATTGCTAAGTTAAAAAAAAATCGGGAAAAATGACACCTCAAGACAAGAGGTCAGTTTTTTTGCCTCATTCTTTTGTGTCCAAAGTATTCAGAAGGGTTTACATAATCTGCTATTAACCAAAGTATTTATACAGGTTTTCTGGAGTCGTGCTAAGAATCCTAACAAAATAAAACACCAGCAGCTACAATAAATAGATAATCCTTCTAGCTTGCTCTAAAGCACATTAATGTGTGATACCAACACTAAGGCTTTAGGTGACAGAGACCACAAGCCTGTGATATACTCAGCATCCCCTCCCAGAGCAGACATCACCAATCAATTACAGTTCTTGTTCCTCCTCAGCCTGAACTTAGCCTGATCTGTTAGGACCTCTCTAAGTCCTGGGCAGCCTCTTCCAGTTAATCAGAACAGAACATCAAGGAGCCTTGAGTCAGGGTGGGGAGAAATCCACTCCTTGGCAGGGCTAAGTTTCTTCTCAGGTGAGGATAAAGTGTCGGAAAGTGGCTTTGTTTGGGGATCAAACAAATCAGAAACAGACTCAGGCTCCAGTGAGAGGCTGAGAACATCCCTACAGCTTCACGACCAGAGGCACAAGGTCAAATCAGAAACAGACTCAGGCTCCAGTGAGAGGCTGAGAACATCCCTACAGCTTCACGACCAGAGGCACTAGCTGGAGTAAGGGGAGTAGGAAGAAGCACTGACAACCACTAAGCCTGAGAGAGTGGAGAAAAAGACACATCGACGTCTCCACTTTCCCATCTGCATTTTAGAAACATCTGTATTTTACAGAAAGATCTTTCAGGAAGCCTTGCCATTCACCATGAACTCAACTATGCGTCTTCCTGCGATGGTTGGTCTTCATTGTCAGCTTATCTACATTTAAAACCACCTAGGAAATCAGTGGTGTGTATTTCTGAGTGTGCGTGAGGATGTTTCCACAGAGAATTAGCTGAGGCGGAAATATTCTCTAAAATTTGGGAGAAAAAGGAGAAGACGAGCAGAGGGCCAGCATTCCCCTCTCACTGCCTTCTAGACACTGTAACAGGAGCTGTTTTCCTCGGCCATGTTCTCTGTACTGTGGCAGAATGACATCTCTGAGGCTGTGAGCTAAAGTAATTCCCCTTTCCCTGGGGAAAGTACTGCACTTTCAAATTAATGTGTTGGATGCCTACCTCCCAATGAGACGGTGGGCCTCTGGGAGGTAAGGAGGTGTAGGTGAGTGTGGGACGTCACGATCTGATTGTTCTCCTTCGGAGTAGAGACTCAACGCTGACTTCCTTTGCTCTGTGATAACAGAGTGAGTATGTAGCTGTCTGGGAAGAATCCTCACTAGAATCTGCATCTACCGGCAACCTCGTCTCGGACTTCCAGTTCCCAAAACGTGAGAAACAAACACCTATTGTGTCAGACCCAGCCTAAGCTAAGACATCCCACGATCAGCACTGTGTAGTATGACGGTAACTGCTGCATTCTCCGTAGAGCAGAGGGTGACAGGAGGTTGTTTTAGAATCTAGATAGAAAGACTGCTGCTCATGGCACCTCTCCACATTTTGTAGAAGAGGAGACTCCAGGACTAGGAGCTGGTATAACTTAACACAAAGTCACAAAGCATGTCTGTGATGGAGCCAAAGTGCTCCCGTGATTCAGCTCCCAATTCTACCCTTCCACCATTCTTTTTCAGTGGATCAGAGTATTTTTTTGGAACATTACACCATACTTTGGATCTCCAGCATAAAATCCCACACTCTTTCCCCCAAATAGCATTAGGATCCATATGTGCTAATCGATGTCTCCTGGAGGAATTTATGGTGAGCTAAGGAAAGGACTGGAATGGGAATGAGATGGTCCCTGTCAGGATGGTAAACAGCGCACAGAATGGGAAATCAAAGCAGGGTCTTTGGGGAGAGGAGAGAGGAAGAGGAGAAGCGGGCGCCCCTTATCTTCCTTCCACACGTGAACTCTGTCAGCAGTGCCGCAGCCTTTGATAAGCCCAGCGTGTCTTATCGCTGCTGCTGACACATGAATTGATCCTTCCTGAAGAGCGAGTGGCGTTGACTGCCCTCCCTCACCCAGTGTGCCCATCACTGTTCCTTCTGTCCCCCTCCCCTTCATTTGTTGACACTGATGTTCCTTGCCAAGGAGGCTGCTTTCAAAAATACATCTTTTTAATAACTTGTCTTCTAGGAGAGGAGCGTGCATCTATGCTTGGGTGGGTCTCAAAGAAAAAGCCCCGCTCGGAATGTAGAGTATCTTCTCCATCACAGAGAGCCACTGACAAAGAAAAATGAGCTTTGTCCTCAGCTCCCATCCAGGATGGTTGCTGATGTTGGGTTGTGGATTCCAGTGTTAAAAAGGCTTCATTAAAGCAGCCGGGCTGCAATTTGGGCAGTTCACAGCCTGATAAGCCATACAAAAACCTATATAATACTAAGTTATTTTCTTTCAATGAATTAAAAATCCCTGTCAAACACATCTAGCAGTGGTGCCTTATCACTGGACAGAGTGATGACTCGGAGTTTTATTTCTGAGTGCTTCGCTGCTTGTGTGGTGAGCTCTGAAAGCCGGACGTTGCTGTCCTGGAGTGGCAGACATGCGCACAGCTCAGTATTAGACACGTAAGGGGCAGGGCTATATGGAGATTATCTAACCCATCAGTTGGGATGGAAAGTCTTTGAGAACTAATTAGCTTCCTCATTGGGAAGCTTTTATTGCTTCAGTGACCTTTTAGGAAAACCAGGAACAGTATGAGAGTCCCTGTTTGACTTCAGCTTGGAGAAGACTCAGCCAGAAACGGCGAGAGCAGGAAAATGGCTTTCCCTGGAGGAAAGAATGATACCACACAATGTCCCAGTTTGTTTTTTTTAATAATGTGGCTGCAGTTTAATAACTGAAGACTATTTGATGTTTTCCCACCATTGTATGTTTTAGAAATAGAGATTTCTCCATGTGTGTATGTGTGTGCTCATGTCTGTGTAGGCGTACATACATTTGAATATAATATAATATAATATAATAATATGTGTGCATGTGAAGGTTAAAGGCTGACCTCAGGTGTTCCTCCTCAGGAGTAATTTATCTTGTTTTAGAGACAGAATCCCTCATTGGCCTGGAGCTCACTAAGTGGCCTAAGTTGGCTGGCCAGTGAGCCTTAGGGATCCTCTTGTACCCTTTTCCCCAGTTTTGGGTGTAACCATGCCCAGCTTTTTATGTGGGTCCTGGGGATTGAACTTGGATCCCTATATTTGTGCAGCAAGTACTTTATCGACAGAGCCATTTCTCTAACTCCAGCCTCTCTGAACACTTTGAATGTCAACCTGGATCTTGAGGGTAGGACTTGTTTGCTGGCCGTGGAAATCCTTTCGATAGAAGTGTCTGTGTTTGCAGCCAGCCTCCCTGAGCTAGGGAGTAAGAATGTTCTGGTCTTCAAGAGGGAGGGATTTCATTTTGCATCTAAAGTGGGGAGAGTGTTTAGGGTTTCAAACCATTGGAGAGTCCATAACTCTTAACAGCTGTGATAAATTTCCCTCTGAAATATTTTGAGGTCCCTTACTCCTTGGTAAAGGCTTCTTAAATTTTATGGTGTGATATTTGGACCCATAGAGAGTGGTGGGATTAATAATAAAAGGGCTTCCCTCTGAGCTTGGAGGGTGTGTAGGGTTGGCAGGGAGATGACTGATCAAGTCTGCCAGTGTAGAGACTGTACCCAAGGCCCTTTGACCTCTGGCAAAGATGGTGCAGATGGGACTTCTTCTGCCACATTATCCTTCATGGTAACACACCAGGAAACTTGCTGTCTGGTTGGAGGTCCATGGGTCTGGTTTCAAATGCTGATTCCACAGTTTGTGGGTTGTCAGCCTTCTGAGCCTCAGTTTTTTCCTCTGACAACTAACCATGTTTAACCCTCATCTCAAATAATAATCAGAACAATGCAGATCTTTGAGAAAGAGCCCTAGTGCCAAACACACAGGGCTTCTAAGAAGCGAAGTTCCTCTTCATGAGGAAGGAAAATGTTGGGCACAGGTGTGCATGAAATCCCAGTCCTCAGTGAACTCAAGCAGGAGGCTCAGAAGTTTATGCCTAGGCTGGGAGACTCTAGCTCAAGGAAAGGTGGGGCTGGGGCATGCTGTAGCTGTAGAATGCTTGGTTAGCATGCAGGAAGCTGGGAGCTCCATCTCTAGCACTACATACATCCAATGTGGTGCTACACAGCTGTAATCAGTACTTTGGAGTGGAAGCAGAAGAATCAGAAATTCAAGGTCATGCTTGGCTATGTAGCAGGTATGTGAGACTTTGTCTCAAATATTTAAAACAAACAAACAAGCAAAAACTTAATGAGGAAAATGATAATGATGACTGCCAAATAGGCATAATACTGGATCAGTCATTGGTTGGCCACTCCCACAAGTTCCACGCCATCTTTACCCCAGCCTATCTTGTAGGCAGGGAAAATTGTAGGTCAAAGGTTATGTGGTTGGGTTGGGATCCTAGTTCCTCCACTGGGAGTCTAGCCAGTTCAGACTCCAGATTTCCCATGGCTAGAAGTTTTAGCTGGGGTCACCCTCACAGACTCCTGGGAGTTTCGATTACTCTAGGTTTCTGGCTCATCCCTGATTCCAGTTGTCTTTCCCAGTACTCTCTCCCTCCATCCTCCCCCATTCCCATCTCTCCCCTTCTGAGATACATACCATGACAGAACCCACCTTGCAGCCCAGAGACCTAAAATAGAACCAAACACAACTGACCAAAAAGGAAAAAAATGTCAATGAATGATTCCTAATGTTATTCTGCTATACTCATAGATCATTGCCTAGTTCAGTTGTCATCACAGAGGCTTCACCCAGAAATGGATGGAAACAGAGGCAGAGACCCACAGCCAAACAGTCAGTCCTTGGGAAATCTTGTGGAAGAGGGTGAGGAGAATGATTATGGGAGAAAAAACCCCACAGAATCAACTAAGCGGGCTTGTAGGGGCTCACAGAGTCTAAACTACCAACCAGGGAGCCTGCATGGGACTGACCTAGGTCCTCTGCACATACATTACAGTTGCGTAGCTTGGTCTTCTTGTAGAACCCTTAACAGTGGGATAAGGGGCTGTCTCTGTTAACTGCTTTGGGGACCCTTTTCCTCTAGCCTTAATAGGAGAGGAGGTACCTAGTCTTACAGCAACTTGACATGCCATGGCTGGCCCATATACATAGGAGTCCTGCTCTTTTCTGAAGAGAAAGGAGGAGTAGATGGGGGTGGAGGGGAGGGTGGGGGAAGGACTGGGAAGAGAAGAGGGAAGGAGAGGAAAATGTGGTCAGGCTAGGAAAATAACAAATAAGTACAGGTATAACACTGACCCCACCTAGACATGGGCTTCAGAAACTTTTTCTATTGAAAGACAGAATAAACAGCTTCTGTTTTGTGAGTCACTGAGTTTCTGTGACTCTCCTCTGGCATGGCCACATGCATAGAGTCTCAAAAGATGGCTGATGCATGGGTCAAAGGTGCCTGGCTTTCGCATAGAGCGGCACTCGTGAGAACAAATGGTGTCTGGTTTTGTCTGTGAGGGTTTGGTCCACAGACCCATCTCTTTACAGTTATATTTGAAAAGCTTCAGTGCTGGTTCAGGGCCTTCTGCTGCTTCCTATTCTCCCACTTGGAAATCTATTTTTTTGTCTCTTTTTTTTTCTGTAGATAATGCAGCCACTGCTCAATATACATTGTTGCTGAGGAAGTCACTGACATTTAAATACAATGATCAACAGAACAGATTAGTTAAGTGGCTGGGTCTCCACACAAGGTAGAGCGGCCTTGTACTGGGCCCTCCTATGGTTCAGCTCCTTATTTAACTTATTGACCCATTTGACCCTTTCAGAAAGTAGCTGGGTATGAGAGGCTCCTGTTAGCACCCAGAGAACTCTCTACCCTACTTTCACAAGCCCATCCATGAATGGCAGGCAGTTTTTAAATGAAGTGTCACTGCTCAAAGTCAAAAATTAATTAGTCAGTGGCCAGACACATGAAGTGCCCAGAATGCTTATCACTCAGCCTCAAAAGCTTTGCTAATTAGACAGAAGTCAGAGGGGGACCTGGAAGATCAAAGAGCCCAATCTTTCTCTCTTGGAACCTCCCTCACTTTGGTCCCGGAATTCTAATCAATTCCCCCTACTTTAACACATTCTGTGGACTGCCCAGGGCCCTGCTTTTGTCTGGGAACAAGCTGAGAGCAGCAAAGGAGTTGCGTTGAGTATATTCGTCAACAAGCAAACTTCAACTCGGCTTTGACACACAACTCCCATGATGGTACCTGTACCAGCTATTTCATCCATTGCCATGACAATGTACCTGGCAAAGGTGACTTAAGAAAAGAAAAGGTTATTTGGGTTCACAATTTGAGGGCATAATTCATCCTGGTGAGAGAGGTGTGGCCACGGGAGCTCAAGACACTGGGTCGTGGTGCCACCATCGTCAAGAAGCAGAACATGATAAATGTTGTTGCTCATCTCGCTTTCTCCTTTTCATTAAGGGCAAGACTTCAACCCATGGAATGAATCCTCCTCTATTTAGGGTAGATCTTCTTACCTCAATTAGCCCAACCTAGAATCTGTCTTACAGAGGTTTGTTTCCATGGTGCCTCAGTTTGACTGAGATTAATCATCATGATACTCCATGAAATTTTTAAAGATTTTTTTTATTTTAATTCTATGTATTTTGCTCACCATTCCTAAGTCCAGTGAAAACTGTTTCCCCAGAACCGTCACTCCTCAAACAGATGTTAAACATCTTCAATTGAGCAAGGATGGGAGAGACAGAGGCATCTTTTAGGTTAGTAAAATCATCTCATTAATCAGTAATTGCACTTAACAACAAGTTTGTTGGTGTATAATTTATTCACTAAAAATTCACTTATATTAAGTGTGCAATTTAATGATTATTAATAAATGATGTTGATGAGACCCTCACCACAATCCAGGTTTAGACTACTCTTCTCATTTTATTAAGATCTTATCCCATCCCTATGTTTCCCTCTTGGGGCATCTCATAGAAGGGGAGTCACACATCACACTTAGCACTCTGTGTTTGAGGCTTCTGTTTGTAGTCATGTATCTGGCTTTCTTTCTGATTGCTGTATAACAATGGCATTGAATGGTCATACCACAGTGCATCCATTCACAAGTGGATGAACTTTGGTCAGTTTTCATTTGCAGCCATCCTAAGTGAAGCTAATGGACCACATGCAAGGATATTCTTTTTCTAGTGGTAGAAAGTTCTGAGTCATGCAGAAAATGATGCTTTTAAGAGACTGCCAAACATTTTCCACTCAAAATACCTTTATATTCCCATAAGCTATGTATGAGCGTGATCATTGTTCTGCAGTCTTGTCAATATTTGTTTTCATCTAACATTTTATTAAAGATTTTTTATTACATTTATTTATTTTTGCATGAGGCAGTCAAAGAACTACTTAAGGGAGTCTATTCTCTTTTCCCCATATTGGTCTCATGTTGACAGGAGGAGGAGAAAGCCTGCTTTCTGTCCCGGCTGCCTGCTAGCTTACACCTGATATAATAATCACACAGAAACTGTATTCATTTAAACACTGCCTGGCCCATTAGCTCTAACTTCTTATTGGCTAATTCTTACATCTTAATTTAACCCATTTCTGTCAATCTGTGTATCACCATATGCCGGTGGCTTACTGGGAAAGATTCAGCATGTCTGACTCTGACAACTCCATGGCGGCTCTCTGACTCTGCTTTCTTCCTCCCAGAATTCAGTTCTGTCTTCTCTGCCTACCTAAGTTCTGCCTTATCAGGCCAAGCAGTTTCTTTATTGATTAACCAATGAAAACAACACATAAACAGAAGGACCTCCTACACCAGTCTCAGGGATTGGACTCATCTTGTTGAGCTTGATACCAATGCCTTTATCTGCTGAGTTATTCTATAGGCCCTGGCATATCTTGAAGTGGTAACTTGCTGTGACATTTTTTTTTTGTTAATTTGCTTTTTCCTGAGGGCTCAATAGCTGTTTAAGCACATGAAATTTCATACATTAGAATACTTAATTATGTAGTTTGGATAACATTATAGCCACCAGACCTAGGAGTCTCTGGTTCTGTAATTCTGGGAAATACTGAACACTATTTTTAACACAAGTCAAGGTTAAGGCAAGGAAGAGCTCTGAAGATGCTATAGTAAAGAAATCTGCCTGGACTAACGTCATTCAGCACGTCCTAGAGCCATTGAAAATAGAAACATTTGTTACTAGATCACTTTGTGGAAAATACTCACGTCTACCTGTGCCTCAACCTCTGGTTGGCTGGAGAGAATGATCAGTAGGATGGCCAGCATCCCTATACAGGATCCTCATTCCATGGAAAGGCAGCCAGCCCTTTGTCTTCCTGGAGGTCCACCTCATTTTTTTAACATCATCCAGTAGTTTCCTCAGTCAGGGTTGAATTTCTGAAAATACATAGAGTGACTATATATAAAAACTATTAATTACAGCCAGCCAGCAGGAGAGTTTCCTGCAGGTAGGCTTCTCCATTATCCCCATCCTTACCATAGGACCCTGCAGGCTACAAATTCTGCCCTGGCCCCCAAACCCTCCTATCCTACTGCAACCTCAGTGGAACTTTGAAACACAACCTGCTACTACACAGAGAGGATGGAGAGGTGAGTGAACAGTGCCCCCTGGCAGGACACCCCACTCTCCAGGCCTTTCATACTGGGTCAAAACCCTGGGCCTCTCCCCAACCTGCCTGGGCTTCTATAACCAGCCAGGAGGTGAGTTTCCTGCAGGTAGGCTGCTCCAAAACTCCCGAGACACAGACAGTAACAGTACAGAGCAGACCAAGAACTGTTCCTAAGACACAGACAGCCTCTGCAAGGATTGGACCAAGACGCAAAGACACTACTGGCATCAATTGAAGGAAGAGATGGGTAGGCACTGTACTGAGCTTCCAAAGTTCAGCTGAAGAATGGGAGGAATGAGAATATGAGCAAAGAGGTCAAGACCATGATGGTTACATGGAAACAGTCTACCTGAGCTAATGGGAGCTCACCAACTCCAGTCAGACAGGGAAGGAAACAGCATAGGTCCAGACTAGTCCATCTGAATGTGGATGACAGTTATATGGCTGGGGCAGACTGCGGAGTCACCGGCAGCTGCACCAGTAATTTTTTCTTTTTGAAAACTATTCTTTGTGGATGGATACCTTGTTCAGCCTAGATATAGTATGGAGGGCAATGGACCTTCCCCAAAGCAATGTGCCTTACCCTTTCTGAGGAGTGGATGAGGGTAGGGTAGGGGGGCTAAGTGAAGGGAATGGGAGGAAGGGAGAGAGTGAGAGCTGGAATTGGTATGTAAAACAAAAAAGATAGTTTTTTTTAAAAACCTGCTAACTATGTAAAATCATATAAGCTTTATATAGAAATTATGTGTATATGTAATTTTATATAATAAAATGCCAAGCACCAATAATATATTAGCATATTGAAGAGATAAAAGGTTTTATTATTTTTATTACATATTGTTTTTATATTTATTATCAGCATTTTTAATTTTATTGTATTTATTTATTAATTTTTTAGCCACAACACCATGCTAATGGAGATCAGAGGACAACTTGTGGAAAGTGTTTTTTTTTCCTCCTCCACTATGTGGGTCTCAGGCTTTGAATTTAGGTCATCAGGCTTGGCAGGAAGCCCCTCTACCCACTGAACCATCTCCCTAGACACTATGCTTATTCTAATTTCTTAGGCTTATGGGATGAATATTTATTCCCCAAAGTTTCATCAGTTATGGTGATCTAGTCACAAAAATTGCCCCATATTATATAGAGAAGATTTTTTAAGTATGATAGTTTGATGCATTAATATTAAGTTTTTAATTTGGCTGAACAAGTTGAAAAGGAACTAAACATTTGCAGCTACTTGGATTGAATTCAATCAATAACTCTCCATACTTCAAGCTAGGTAAATTATATTGCTGAGTTTTAAAAAGTATGCCTAGGTAGAGATATTGCCCGTAATGGTGACTTCACTTTGAATTAGAGCCCGACTTGGCTCTGGAAGGCATAACCCTTGAGCACCAACTCCGCTGGGGTCTAGAGAGCTGATGACAGGAGGCCAGGGAAGCAGGTCAGACACACTGGCAGGTGTATGGGGAATCAAGTTGTAAATAACTCCGTAAATGTTAGCGAAGGGGACTGGTGGCATTTGAAATAATAAGCTCGCTCTCTCTGGGCAGTCACTCCTCCTAACCTTTCGGAAAATTACACTGACCTGCATCTTAGAAAGGGGCATTTGTCAAACAGAGAGCGGGTTCCCCTTGTGGCATGTGTGGAGAGGTAGGAGGCATGGCATGGGGTAGGACATAGGGACCCTGGGGTGAGCCTGTGGACTTGGAGTTGTATTCTCTGCGAAACCATGTGATTTTGAAAAGGCTGTTAGCGCAAGGGCTAAACCAGACACTGACTTAGTGCGGCCTGTTGTAGCAGTGTGAGGATAAGGACCCTGTATTGTAACCTTCTGTTTATGCATCCACATACCCACTCACCAAACAAAGGGGGAGTCCTACACATGTTTGTCTGTTTAAAACTTTTGGAAATGAAGCACGCGTGCGTGTGTGTGTTTCTGTGTTTGAGGGTGATGTGGAGATCATAGGACAGCCTTGAGTGTTGTTCCTCAGGTGTTACCTACCTTTGATTTTTGAGACAGAGTCTCATGGATAACACTTGCAAAGTAGGTTAGGCTGGCTGGAGAATGCCTCCCTCCTTGCCTGGTGCTACCATACCTGCCTTTTTAACATGTGGATCCTGGGGATCAAACTCAGGTGCTCACACTTGTGTAACAAGCACTTTGATCACAGCGTCATCTCTCCAGCCCCGTGTTTTTGATTTATTTTAAAACATATGCTAGTCAACCATGCAAGGCTCAAATTAATGAGTCCCTTCATGTCCTGTCTGGGAACAATTTGTGACCTTGGACATAATGAACTCATTTGATGCACATCCCAGCAGAGACGGCTTTGGAGCCACGGCAGAGCCATGCTCTTTAAACAACAGGCTGGGACCCATCAGGGGATTGTGGCATTAATGCTGCAATACATGATTCCCCCTGCCCGTTTGAAAGAAATGAAATAGAAAGTGTCAAAATGTGTCTCATATGCAAAACCAGAAAGCATAGCGCATAATGGCAGAAGCCTGGAGAAGGCCGTCCAGCTCAGCCTCCTAAGCCCTGGTAAGGTGGCCTCCAAGTATGCTGAGAGGGAGAGGAACAAACCCAAGTCTAGGTAACCATCAGGGTCCCTTCCATTGAGTCATCCTGTTCTTGGAGCTTATCCGTACTCCTGAGCTTCTTCAGCGAAGAGCCGCTAGCCTGAATATGGCTATAGAAAGTCGTCTTGTTCAGGCCAGAAGTCTGGGAAAAGCCAAGGGAATGTGTGGCTTTTAACCCCTTGGAAAGAATATTTACATGCTGATACTCCAAACCTGGTTCGTGACATTTCTTCCAAATGCAGGAGGCAGATATGCAAATGCAGCGTGTTAGTCTGCTCCTGAGGAGCATGAGACACAGCTGAGAAGGAGGCTGTCGGAGTTTCACTTCTGTGGCTGTGATAAGATACTTGTACCAAAAGCAACATGGGGGAGAAAAGAGTTTATTCAGCTCGCAATTCCAGGTTTCCAGCCACCTGAGGGGGAGCCCAGGAAGGAACTTGATCAAGCATCTAGTCTTACTGTAACCACAGTTGGGAGCAGAGAGAAACCAATGCATCCACATGGCCTGCCTGTGGCCACCTATGCTCATTTAGCTTTCTCCACTCTTAAGCAGTTCAGGATCTTCTGCCTAGGGAATGGTGCTTCCCACATTCAGGGTGGAACTTCCCACTCTAATTAATCATCAGGATAATCCCTGACTGACACGCCCACCGCCAACCTGATCTAGAGAATTCCTCAACAGAAACTCTCTTCCCAGGCAATTCTAGGTTATTCATGTTTACAATTAAAATTAATCAATAGAGGCTGATGTTTTCATTTCACCAATAAAAACGCTCCCCTGTGTTTGCATTCTGTGATATGCAGACCCCTGACCACAGGTGCTGTGCCGGCTGGCCAGAGATGACTACTGATGTGTGCAAGGTCCATCAGTTCTTTTCTTTAGGAATTTGGGGATCAGCAAGAGGAAATAAGGACAATCACTGCAGATCGCCGAAGCTGCGCATGGAAATAAGACAGAAGGTGAGCATGCGTATGTGTATGTGTTTCATCCATATTTTCTGTCTGAGAGAGGAAGGTTGTGTGCCTCAAGGGAGCTGCACAAAGCTTTATGCTAATATGCAGCCAAGAGCCAAAGATGAGAGATAGAGAGAAATTACTTCTGACATCGTTCAGGTCTCTGTTCACAGACACTTAACCTCTCTGAGCTATCATTTCTCTTTTATTAAATGTTGTGATGGGGCGAGAGGAGTCATTATATCCCACAAGGCTATAGGCCCACCACTGTTCCCAGAAGAAGGGATTCTCAGCAGGCAGCAGCCATGAAGCGAGAAGAAAGTTGACAGTCCCTTCTTCTCTTGCTCACAGCCCCAAGCAAGGCCATCAAGGCTGCAGTTGGAGGGAGGATCATAAGCAGAGCTGGGGAAATGAACAGCCCCCAGTGTAAGGGTGTGTTGTAGGTGCTAGAGAGATGGCTCAGTGTGCAGCAGCTCTAGTGGCTCCTGCAGAGACCCCGAGTTTGAGTCCCAGCACGCACAGTAGAGAGTTGCCTGTAACTCTAGCTTCAGAACAGCTCACACTTTCTTCTGGCCTCTGTTGAGTACTTACACCCATGCACACACATACACACACACACACACATACATGCACACACACACATACACATGTACACACATACAAGCATGTGTACACGCACACACACACAGATTAACAATAGATGAAAAGAGCATATTTTGATTTATGGTGACTTCTTTTCTCAGTCCTTACTACAGGACTATGTTTGTTCATCTGACAAATATTTTACCTATTTATTCTCTCAAACAGCAGTTAGTGACCATGTGGAAGGTACCTGCTATGTTGTAATCTGTAATTGATTCTAAACTATTGAGTCAAAAGGGACTATGGATGTGGGGGGGTGGGGCAAAGGAAGATGTGATGTTACCAGGCAGAGAAAAGAGCACATCTGTGTTCTGAGTGCCCAGCACACTGCACTGAACCTGCTTACGTTATCTCCCTTTACCAGCCCAGGTGTACCCTCAGGGCAGAAATGTTATAATACTGATGCTCATACGATCTGGTAGAGTGTGGTAGATACACCGAAGCCAGGACTCTTGGGTTCACATTTTGCATCGTTAGTCACTTTCTGCACACTTGATTTGGGGAAGTTACTTAACTTCTTTATGTTCTAATTTTCCTATCCATAAGATGAAGAATTTGCTAACTCCAATTCACAGGATATTAAATTGCAGAGGAGTAACATGGGCTCGGGAGATAGCTCAGTTGGCAAAGTATTGGCCACACACTCCTTAGAGTTCTTCTTCATCTCTAGCATCCACGTAAAAACAAAACAAAACAAAGACAAAGGGCGTGGTGGTGCATGCTTGTGACCCCAGATCTTTAGGACTCACTGACCACCCAATCTAGCCTCCATGACAAGCTCCAGGCCAGTGAGAGATCCTCAAAATACAAGGCTGACCTCTGGCCTACACACACACACACACACACACACACACACACACACACACTACACACACACACACACACACACATGTGCGCACACACACCGCTTGCATATCCACACAAACACACACACACACGCACACATGCGTGCACACACACGCACACACCACTTGCATATCCACACAAACACACTTACACAAAGACACACGCAAGGAGTAGTGTATTTATGACAGCATCTTGTTGCCTCGTCTCTACTCTGCAAATGTGAAATTCTCATTTTTGCCATTCTTTGAAGGAAGACTATGATAGTCCTGACTGGGGAAATGTCGGACTTCAGGGTTGATGTAGAAGGACCCCACACCCTTTCCTGGTGTAATAGAATAAAGCTTAAATAGCATCCAAGGCAAAGTACCCAAGCGCACAACATCACACAGGGTGCTGGACTTCACCCTGAGGGCAGAAGAGGGAGCTATCCGAGCTGCAGCTTCACTTTGCCCTTCCTGGAACCCCAGCTGTGATGCTCCGTTCGTACTGGACTATCAATGGCATGCTGTATCTTGTAGTGGCATTTCATTTGCATTTTAATAAATAAAGCTTGCCTGAGGATCAGCAAAGTAAAACAGCCACACTGGCCAGTCTTACAGACCAGGCCAAAATGACACACACCTTTAACCCCAGTGGCCACATTAGCTTGCCATAGAACCCAGGCGGTGGTAGTGTACAGCCTCAACCCCAGCCCTAGAGAGGATTATAAAATGGGAGGACACAGTTCTCAGTCTCAGTCTCATGTCAAGAATCCTGGAGGCAGGATTTCCATTTCAGACTGAGGTTGAGGTAAGAGCCAGTGGCTGGTTGCTTTGCCTTTCTGGTCTTCAAGTTGAAACCCAATTTCTGTCTCTGAGTTTTTATTAATCATGCTTCAGTATCTGGTTATAATCCCTGATCCTTCTGAGGAGGAAGAAAAGAGGAGGCCCCTCTGATACCTGAGGGGCGGGGACTCTATTCAGATGGTGAGCATTCAGGCAGAAGTGCCATCTGCAGAGAGAGCTGGATGATATGGCCAAGAGGGGCACTGAAGCAGGCTGTTTTTAGAGGACCAGAGTCCGTACACTAGTTAAGTAACAGCTCTAGGACAGTGTTTTCCAAACTCTAGTATGTCTTTTGACCACTTAAGGAGCTTGTTAAAATGCTGTTTGTGATTCAGCAGCCATGAGCTACAACCCTGATTTCTGACTTACTGGATATTAAATTTTATTAATTAATTTACTTAAAATATCTTATGTGTCTATGTGTGTGTGTGTGTGTGTGTGTGTGTGTGTGTGTGTGTATGCACACATGTGAGTGGATGCCTGTAATATGAATTCTAATTGGTCTTAATAATAAAATCTCAGAGTCAGCTATCAGGGGATGAAAGGTGAAGGATCAGAGAAGCAGAGCCACCAGAGGATTCTTACCTCTACCAATGCTCCGACCCAAAGGGTGATCCTGTCTCTACGCATCCTCAGACTGCACCTCTATGAATCCTCAGACTGTCCTGAGCTCCTGTCTCCTCCACCTTACATTCCTTTCTCCACCCAGCCATAGCACTCCTGTCTCCACCCCCCTAGTGTCGGGATTAAAGGCGTGTGATCCCAAGGGCTGCAATCACCTTTGTGTGAGCCCTGTTTCTCTTTTAGATAGATTTGATCTTGTATAGCCCAGGGTGGCCTTGAACTCACAGAGACCCATCTGCCTCTGTCTCCCGAGTGCTGGGATTAAAGGTGTGTGTCACCACTGTCTGACTTCTACGGCTAACTAATGGCTTAGCTCTGAACTCTGATCGTCAACCAAGCTTTACTTGTTATAGCATAAACGCCATATCACCACAGGTGCCTATATATGCCAGGAGATTGTGTCGGGTTCGCTGGAGCTAGAGGTATTGGGATTGTGTGCTGCCCGATGTGCGTGCTGAGAACCAAACACTGATCCTCTACAAGAGCAGCAAGTGCTCTTTGCCACTGAGCTCTCTCTCCAGCCCCTTGCTGGAGAGGTTGTAACAGGTTCCCGGTGATGGTTGAGACTGTTGTTCTTTGGCCTATACTTGGGCAGCAGGGATGGACCACCCTCTGAGTGCTCCTGTCCACAGTCTGATTGTGTATTCCAGCACCACTGTCTCATATTAACTACATTATAGATCTTGACTACTTATTTATTCATGTACTCAATAAACATTTATTGAGCATCAGTTATGCTCCTGAATTATTATAAGGCATCGATTAATGCTGAATCAGGATTTCTGAGTGAGGTATAGCCTCCATTTACTGGGTGTCATCCTGTGCAGTATAGAATGGTTACCAGCACCCCTGTCCACAACCCCTAGGAGTCAGTAGCATTACAACGTCAAAGTTGTCACAACTAAAAATGTCTCCTGATAGGAACAGGGATGTCGCTCAGTGGTAGCACACTTGCCTAGCCTGTATGAGGCTCTGGATTCAGCCCCCAGAATTGCCGTTCCCCCACCTATATGTGGCATCGCTTGTGGGATAAATCACCCCGGGTGGAGGAAAATCACTGGGTTAGCTCATAGCTGTGGCAACTGAATGATGCCCTGTACTGTGCATGCTTATCCAGACAAACAATTGCATGTATAATGTGCTGTCTCATGTGTGTGATTTTGTCTGAGCCCCAGCAGGATGCTGAGATTCCAAAGTGAAGTGTCGTGGTAGAACTGAGACTTGACCTCAGGTCTTAAGGGACCATGAGCTGAACTCTGCCCCCTACTGCACCACAAGTTTCTCTGCTCTTCTAATTGCCTTTGGTTTAAATGGGATGCATCCTTTTCCTTGAGTTGCCTCCTCCCTCTTTTAAGATTAGGATGGTAGCATAAGGCTAATTAAAACCTGTCTCATGTATTCGGAGCTGTGCACTAATGCAGTGATTAAAAGCTCTCTGAAATGCTTCTGGTCCCACCAATAACTACATAGCTAGTCTCGTCTCTCTCTTCCTGCCTCCTTTTACAGATATGTGTGGCTGGGAACAGCAGGATGCACCTCATGGTAGTGGTAATGGTTTAGAGGAGGTAGAAAATGTCTATAGTGTGTGTTTATAGAAATCCACTTTATCATCTCATCTCAGACTGATTCTGTGTTGGTATGAACCCAGCACAAACATTTGAAGTCAGAAGTATTATTACACAGGGGCTTGGAAGATGGCTCAGCAGGTTAAGTACTTGCTCTATAAACATGGGGATCTGGGTTCCATACACCTACATAAAAAGCCTTTTGGGTTTTCTCATTAATCAAAGACTCATGGTGAACAAATTTCACTAGTTCTTTCTCTTCACCTCTGTAATTCTGACAGATGAGACCCCACATAGTGGGGAGAGCTTTCAAGGAGAGCCTTACAGCCCTCCACACAATCCCGGTGGAAGATCTGTGCAAGTCCAAATCATTGCATTTCCAGCGGATTCTCAATCAGGAACATGGCTGGGTTGAGGTGGCTATTGTGATAGAATAGATTCATGGTGTTCTATCACATTCTTGGCTCCTAACAGAGGCCCTCGAACTGTGTTATCTCCTGGGTGATGAGAGGAGTGTGTGCTGCTAGTAATAATACGCTCCTTTCAGCCATAGCTGACTCTGCTGAGAAAGTCATTCCCAGGGCACCTTACCTAGACAGCATCAGAGTTGGGGCTGGCTGTTCTGGGGAGCTGACCTCATCATTAGAATTGGGTTTTCTGGCTCCATCCTCTGCCCCTTCGAGAAGGGGAGGGGAACCTGGGAATTGATTACCCACGGCCAGTGGTTTAATCAATCATGACTGCTACAATGCAACTTCATAAGAATAAGAACCTTTCAGACAGAGGGATTGGAAAGTTGGGGGTTTGGATGCATCCATGGGCAAGGCAGGTAGTGTACCCTAAATCCAGAGGGACAGAGGTTCCTGTGTTCAGTCCTCCTGGACCCCACCCATCTGGACTTCTCCATCTGGAGTTCATTTGCATCTTACACAGCAAGTAGCGATGGTGATCTGTTATCCCAGCCACTCTAGCCAACTGCTCAGCTTGACGAGGCTGTCCAGACCCAGCCACTGTGCCACTTCTGAAGTGGGAGTTTTGTGGGCCTGAGCCCTTCACCTGTAGGGGTCCTGATGCAGGTTCCTAGCCATCAAATTAAAGTGAGCCATTGCCCTCTCAGTTGGTGCCTGAGAGTGGGCTAATTGGTTGTTGGTATAGAAACCTCACACACATTTGACATCAGAAGTATCATGAACAAAGGGATCATGGCTCAGAGGGTAAAGTGCTTCCTATGTGAGCACGAGGACCCGAGTCTCAATGAACAACAAATAAACAAGCAAACCCAAACTAAAACATGGCTGAAAATGCCAGGGGAGGAATGATATCCTAGGTGGTTCCCTCTCACACACTCATGCTTCTGTACGCACATGAACACATCCATGTACGTATGACTGTGCACACACAGATACACATAGCCTCTCACACAAAGTGTCGCAAATAGACACATTCATTGCCTAGTTCAATTGGAATTGGGGACTGTGAACTTGCAGGTCCCATCTGACCAGAGACACCACAGGACTGCTGGGATGAGGTCTGTGGCACACTGAGAATAAGGGAGGAGAGATGCCTGGTAAGTCTACATGCAGAATGGAGTAGACAGGTTGTGTAGGACAGATAACCGGGAGATCCAGATGGGAAGATTGCTGGTTCAAGATCAATGTGACAACTTAGGGAGGCTGTCTCGGAATAAAAATGGAAAGGAGGGCTGGCGGCGTAGAACTTACCTGGCTTAGAGGAGGCCTTGGGTTCAACTCCCAGAGCCTCAGGAAGAATAAGTAAAGCAGAACATTGACGCTGTAGAGGTTGCTTCCCTGAGCACTTCATTGCCCCCTTCTTCATTTCACAGGGAGGAGGGAGAAGCCACTTCCTCCCCAACAAAGTAAGACTGATCATAAGCCCTTTGTGGGGTTCAGACTGTCTGTGTGCCCTCACACTCTCCTTGGGTTTCAGGAATGAGAGGAACACCCCCTTGGCACCTCATTACTACTTAGTCACTCAGTCCTTTAATTGCATCATCCCGGTGGCTGGCGGGGACCACAACTGCTCTTCTTTGGACCCCTTCTGCTTCCAGCAATTATCACTGTGTTCCCTTTGGAGTAGTACCATATGCCAGGGAGTGTCTAGAGCAGGACCTGGGACCACTTCAGGGGTTTTGTAGCTTACTCTCATGATTGAGAGTGATGTCCTGTGTGAAAACCCCCCTGGAACAGACATAGAAACAAGAAGTTTTTAATCTTTGTTTTACAGCTCTCCCAGGGTCATTACCCATTTCTCTGCATCTTTCTATTTTGTTTCCTTTTCCATCTTTTTGGAAGCAGAAAGTTTATTTACTTAAACACTCCACAACAGTTATATTTATTGGACAGTCATTTATTTAAAATAACATTCCGAATCCTTACAAACACGTAGCAGGTATTCTAATTCTCAAGAGTCAAGCATCTGCTGTAGAAACTAAAAGGAACCCTTTGCCTTATAAAATGCTGACTCTATCTCAATGGCAGGTAGCCCTGACCCTCCAAGGCCTTCCAAAGCCATTGGGTGTTTCCGAATGCGGGGTTGTTTTGTTTCTTAGCAGACCATTCTAGATCAGGCATCTGAGACAAAACAAGGCCAAACCTTAGCTTCTTATCCCTGCTTACACGCTTGGCTCCCCCCAGGAAAACGTTGTAAGTTTTCTCAACTCAACTGCCCACCCTCTCTATAGCACCCGCACCTGTCTCCTGCTGCCCCCCATCCTCCCAGCTCTGTCCCTCACTGCCACCCCTGCCCAGAATTCGGGTCCTTCACTGACACCACTCCCCAGCCTGGAGCTCAGTCCCTCACTGCCCTCTTTGTACTGGCTTGTGATGCCTGCATCTGAAGAAACGATTTCCTTTCAACTCAACGGCTTTGAAGTCATATTCCTTTGAATTATTTTCACTTCTTTTATTCTTGAAGAGAATTCTCTGTGTTTGTTTTCCTGAGCATCAGTGATGGAGTGTTTGTGGTCAGCAAATAGCCCTGCCAGTGTCATCATAAGAACAAGTGAATGCCAGACTCCTGGGGGTTGCCAACCAGGGTGAGAATCCATTTTTAGTTCTGCTTAATGATAATCAAATTGATATATTCAGGGAGTGGGACTTCTCTTACAGTGATTTTTTTTTTTCGAGACAGACTTTCTCTATGTAACCACCCTGGGTTTTCTGGAACTCAATTTGATATCAGGCTGCCCTTGAACTCACAGAGGTCCAGCTGCCTCTGCCTCCCGTGTGCTGGGATTAAAGGAGCGTAACCACACCTGGCACGGTTACGGCAGTTTGTGTCAGGACTGGATAGGTCTGACACTAACATTCCCCCCTTGTATGCTGCCTCCTTCTAAGTGTGACCATCCACGTGTAACGTGTGCTTCCACAGTCTTTCATTTTTACCTTCTTTTTTTATTAATTTTTAGTTTTCTTAATATTTATTTTTTTATTTTGGGGATTATAATTTGATTATAACATCTCTCCCCTCTCTTTCCTCCCTCCAAAATTTTCCATATATCCTTCTCTACACTCCTTCAAATTCTTGGCCTCTTTTATCTATTGATTGTAATTATATGTATATAAGTATATGTTCCTAAGTATCACCAGTTCAGTCCATAAACTGCTACCTGGATGGCTGTTTTTAGGACTGACCATTTGGCACTGGACAACTAGTTGATGTGCTCTTTCCTTGGGAAGGCCACCTCTTCTTTAATTTATCTTCATTTGTGTGTGTGTGTGTGTGTGTGTGTGTTTGTCTGTGTGTATGTATGTCACATGAATGTAGTGGTCATTGAGGTCAGAAAAGGGTGTCAAATCCTCTGTAGCTGTAGACACAGGCAGTTGATGCTGAGATGTAGGTGCTGGGAATCAACTCAGGTCCTCTGGAAGAGCAGCAAGTGCTCTTGTTGGGTGAACCATCTCTGCAGCCCTGCTATGCTACCCTCTTCGTGTGTTTTGTAATTTATAATGAAACGTAAATCACATGCCTACTCAGTTTTCAATTTTTTTAAACAGGTTTACTGAAACACGGTAGAAAAGCATCAAACATGTTACATTTAAGGTGGAGAACCATGTGAGTCTCCAGTTATCCAGATAAATGTGGAGAACCAGGTGAGTCTCCAGTTATCCAGATAAATATGGAGAACCTGGTGAATCTTCAGTTATCCAGATAAATGTGGAGAACCTGGTGGGTCTTCAGTTATCCAGATAAATGTGGAGAACCTGGTGGGTCTTCAGTTATCCAGATAAATGTGGAGAACCTGGTGGGTCTTCAGTTATCCAGATAAATGTGGAGAACCTGGTAGGTCTTCAGTTATCCAGATAAATGTGGAGAACCTGGTGGGTCTTCAGTTATCCAGATAAATGTGGAGAACCTGGTGGGTCTTCAGTTATCCAGGCACCTTTGCAGCCGACGTCACAATTGAAATAGTGAGCACACGCACACTCCTGAAATCTATCTTTTCTGTCATTCTCCTTCCATTCCTCATGAAAACCAGACTCTATTGTCACTGTGAATTGAGTCATCACACTTTCTAGAAGTTCAGGTAGCTGCAACGACACAGACACACATTACATCTTTTCTTTATCCTTTTGTTGTGGTTACGGTTTTCATTGTCATGCTTAAATGACATCATTAGTCTGAGACCCATTTTCACCATTGCGTGTATCTTTTATTTTTATTGCTGAGCAGTATTCTATTACATAGAGTAATAACCCGCACTACAGTTTTTTCATTCATCTACAAGTGTTTAAATAGAAACATGTTTACTCTCCTCCACTTTCAAAAGCTATTAATTATAAATACAATTTTTTTCTCATGCTGGGGATTGAACATAGGGCCTCACTCGTGCTAGGCAAGCATTTTATCACTGGGCCACATCCACACCAACACAATTTGTAAGAATATTTATATGCAAAACTGTATAGACTTACAAATGGGCATACATTTTTTTTCTCACTTGGGTGATAACAGCTTAGACTTGAATACTTGGATATTTTTTATATGAGATTCTTTGAGGTTTTCAAGGAACATGCAATGACTTGTTTGATCACACTCACTCCTATTTGTGCTGGTGAAAGGGTTCCCTTCCTCTTGAGTTACCACTGTTTTCTAGCTGTGTATGTTGTTATCATTTTATAGGTATCATTGGGAAGATTTGTGGTCATTATCCCTGCTTCAAACTTCATACATGTTTGACTTTAAGAATCAAAGTGGTGGATTCTGTTTGGGCGAGCCTCTGCTGCCGTGTTCTGTGGATTAGACTGGGGACTACAAGGTGTTGATGCTCAAAGAGAAGGTGTGTCCTTGTAAAGCAACCATTCTTTTGTCTGTTGTGTCATCTGCCAGACCTTGTCAGAGATGATGCACTTGGCATTTCCATTTGTCAGGATGCTGAGAGAAGCCACAGATACAGGTAAAATAAGAGACCAGATCTTGGCCTTCTGTCTATGCATGTATAATGCTGGCATTTATCCGGGTCACCCTAGTATGGTTCCACTTGTGTTAAAATATTAAAACACTTCCATATTCATTGGTAAATAGTGGATCTCTGTTATTAGGGTTCTTTAATTCTACACAAAAGGGGTTGCAGGACCCTGCTTAATGCAATGGCTGGCATCTTTCCTGACTTGCTGGAACATTAGTATTATGACCAAATACCTGACAAGAAATAACTTAAGGAGGAAGGGTTTATTTGTTTCATGGTTTCAGGGGAAATCCATCATGGTGGGGCAAGTATGGTGGCACTCAGCTCCATGGTGGTAAGAGCATGCAGCTCAGGCTTCTCATCTCCCAGCTGAACAGAAAGTAGGTTTAGCTCAAA
The DNA here is from genome assembly GCF_903992535.2 of Arvicola amphibius. NCBI lineage: Eukaryota > Metazoa > Chordata > Mammalia > Rodentia > Cricetidae > Arvicola > Arvicola amphibius. The sequence goes on from NC_052047.1 coordinate 118,850,974, forward strand.
GCCCAACCCAGTCACCTAATTCCTCCACCCATGGCCCACTTCTTTTTTTTTTTTTTTTTTTTTTTAGTTTCTAGAGCCTGTCCTGGAACTAGCTCTTGTAGACCAGGCTGGCCTCGAACTCAGAGATCCGCCTGCCTCTGCCTCCTGAGTGCTGGGATTAAAGACGTGCACCACCACCACCCGGCCATGGCCCACTTCTTAAAGGTCCACAGCATACCAAAGGATCCCTGGTATGATATCACTGCCTGGGGACCAAGTGCTCAAACACAGGAGCATATGGGGGGGCATCTTGCATTTAAATATTAGCAGGTAACTTTCTATGCCACAGATGTTACGGCTGTCATGATTATAAAGGTATATAATCTCCACAAAACACCAATTAGCAGCTTACATTATTATGCCAAACCAATACAGCTGGCAGCCTGAAACATAACTCTATCAGCTGTACTGAAGGTGAGAGTCCTCAGCAACACAACCTGACACAAATCTCTCTCTAAATAAGCATAAATGTTTCATGGATAAACCAGTTCTTTGGAGGGAGACCCCATCATGGGGAATCACTCAAGCACATTAAAATGAACACTTCAGCGAGGATTTATATTTTGCAGAAATTTAGGCAATTCAGTATCCACTTCTAGGTCAGCGGCTGGATTTTCAGGACGGGGGTGTTTTTGCTCACCCCAGTTGGCAGTTGCCTTGAAGAAACAGCTAAAGCAAAGCCTTGTTCTTGTCGTTAACTTCAATATAATTTTCATCACACTTGATTTTTAGACACTGAAATTGTCCATAATTGTGTCTCTCCTCTCTCTATGGTCATACGGACAATTATAATGGATTATCCCTTTGTTTTCCTGGTCATTTGTTGATGCCTTTTTTGTTGTAAGGACGTGAAAACATAAGGCAATTTCACCAATTACTCGTAATGTTATTCAGATATTTAATTTATTTTCTGCATGCATAATCAGCCGTAAATACATTTTAGCTAATGGAGATGACAAGGATGTAATATGATTTGAGGCCAAACAAATCCAAAATAACATTAAGAAGGAAAAACAAAACCGTGGGAAGGAAACAAATAACAAGCATGATCTATCTTTAGTTTATCAGCACATGGAATTCTCTAACATAGGTTGGGTCTTTCGAGTTCACATGGAATTTTGGAAGGGTCTAAAATAGCACACAATGCATAGTGGGTTCTTAGGGGTGATTTGCTTTTTATTTCTAAACATCTAGTCAGCCATGGCAGTGGCCTTGCTGTCCCCTACAGGCTTGCATTTTTAATGCTTGGTTCTTAGTTTGTGCTGCTGTTTTGGGAAGTTCTGGAAACTTTAGGAGGTGGGACCCAGTTAGAAGAAGTTGGTTTCTGAGCGGTATATTGTCCCTGACCATTTCCTGTCTACCTACTTCCTGTCAGCCAAGCAGTAAAAAACAGATTCGTTTTGCCTTCAGCCCCCACATAACACAAAGCCCAGACAACAGAGGCAAGGCACCTTGGCAACTGGGAACTAAAATCAGTCCTTCCTCAGGTAACTTGTTCTGTAAGACATCTTGGTGATGGTCACATGGTCATACAGAATTTGACCTTCAATGTTTTTGGAGGTCAGACTTTTGCAGGGTAGGTTGGCTTTCCTTCACTTTAACAAAATACCTGAAATCATTATGGAGAGAAAAGATTTGGTTTATGGTTTTGGGATTTCCTGTACACAATGATAATTGAACTTGTTAGGCTGAGGCTGAGGTGAGATGGCACTTTTTAGGGGGGGGCGGGGGTGTTCGAGGCAGGGTTTTGCTGTAGTTTGGAGCCTGACCTGGAACAAGCTCTTGTAGACCAGGCTGTCCTCGAACTCACAGAGATCTGAGTGCCTCTGCCTCCCGAGTGTTGGGATTAAAGGCTGCCTGGCGAGATGGCACATTTTCAGGAGTAGTCTGAAGCAGGGCAAAAATCACTCATCCCAACGGGCGATGGTGGCGCACGCCTTTAATCCCAGCACTTGGGAGTCAGAGGCAGGCGGATCTCTGAGTTCGAGGCCAGCCTGGTCTACAAGAGCTAGATCTAGGACAGGCTCTAGAAACTACAGGGAAACCCTGTCTCGAAAAAAATAAACCAAAAAAAATCACTCATCCCACCATCCAGGAAGCACAAAAGGAGTCAAGAAACTTGGGCCAGTGCCCTGCTTTCAGGGTTTCTTGCAATGACCTAAGCACCCAGACAAGATCCCACCTTCTGAAGGCTCCATGCCTCCCAATAGCACCACGTAGGAGACCAAACCACAACAAGCCCCTGTGAATGAGACTGATGTCCATAGAGGAGCAGTTATGAGAGGGATGATCTCTTTCTCGTCCTCATGAGGATATAGGAGCACACAGCACTTTGCAAATTAGAGACAGAACCCCCACTGGAGCCCAGCTCTGCTGGTGTCATGGATTCCCCACATTCCAGGGCTGGGAGGGAGAAGCAGTTGTTATTTAAGCCACCCAGTCTTGGAAGTCTCTCTGTGACTGCCGGAATAGTCCAAGGGCTGCTGTCTCATTGGCATCTATCCAACTCTTCCCCCTGCTGGGCAGTCCAGTTGCCAAACTAGTTACAACCACAGGAGAAGTCAGCCCCTGGATCAAAGGAAACAAATCACACAAGTGGAATTTCTTCCTTCCTGTCTCCATGAAGGCTCCCAAAGAACCTACCAAACCTCTCCTGCCCCAGCTGGTCTCACATCTGCGGTTGAGTTGCCTGCTGCTAGCAGCTTTACCTAGGGGTTACTTTAGTTTCTTAAGTGCACTGGAGCCTGATAAATCCAAGTAAATTTCTCCTTGTCTGAAAAGGCTTCCAGCAGCTGTCCAGCTTCTCCCCAGACCCCTTCCTCTTTAAACAGTATGGCAGAGAGAATCACATTTAGTTGCTAATCTGTCTCTAACACCTGCTAGTCTCCAGTTCTTGTTACAGACTCTAACCAACAGGTTTGGTCCTTGGCAGTCTTCCAGCCAGGGTGATTCCAGGGTGTAGAGAGCAAGCCATCTTCGAACATGGGTGCACCTCCATTTTTGCAATTCCAGGAAAGCCCACATCAGATTCTAAATGGCTATTGCCTTGCTCAGAGGAAAAACTTGATGAATTATGAGCATTCAGCTTCCCAGTGAAGGCATGTGCTACTCTGCATGAAATCCTTGCTGGCTTAGTGAACCATCTGGGGGGTCCCAGTAATGCTGGTGACTCAGTCTGCAGATGCTGCATTGCATCATGGTAAGAGAAGAGGATCACACTTCTGTTCACAGGTGAAGAAAGTGACAGGCAATTCGGGGCTTTGCTGAGAAAGTCTGGGGTAGTTTGGCAAGGTTGGGGGGGGGATGTAGATACTAAGTTTTCAAATGTCAGAAGGAGCCTGTGTGGCAGTGCACGGTCTCATTGAGGTTGGTTTCGTTTGCTGCTTGTTCTATCTTCCATGCACTGTGACAGAAGGACTTTGATGTCTGTCTCAGTCTCTGGAAACAGATTCACATTTATTAAGCCTGTTGAACAATCATACTCCCAAGGGGCGATAGATGAGAATTCATGGTTAAAAATTGGCACCCTTGATCACGCATAACCCCCAATAAGTAAATGTCTATTTGCCCCTTGATGGTCTCATTCAAGAGAAAGAATACATTTCGGGTACACTTTCTGGTATCCATGCCATTTGGCACAGCATCTTGTTTTCAGTTTGCTGTTCTCTGAAGAAGGGGGTGGGGCATATGGGGATGTGAAGGGCTGTGTAAAGGATCATTTATCATCTCTGTGATGCCTGTGCCCCTAGACCTGTGGTAAACCTTTTCACCCTCGGGATAGACCTAGAGCGAGGAAGCCCAAGGCAAACCTTATAAAGATAGCAACGAGAGGACATAGTGTTTTTTTTTTTCTCCAGACTGTGGATCATGGATGAAAACAAGGGTATGGAAGGTTAGGGAGATGGCACAGTCAGGAAAGTGCTTGCCCTGGCAGTGTGAGGAGCAGAGTGTGGTACCCAGAACTCCTGTAAGAAAGCTGAGCATGGTGGCATGCACTTGTGATTTCAGGGCTGGGCAGCTGGGAAGGGTGGGTTCCTGGAGCTCAGTGGACGACAGCCTAGTCTACTTGGTGATTCTGTGAGAACTTCCACCTCCAAAAATCAATGTGGCTAGCACCTGAGAAATGACACCTATGATTCGTCTTTGTCTCTGGCTTCCACATACATGCACACATCAAAGAGTGGTTTGGAGCCACTGTGGCAAATTTTCTAAAGCAAAATTTGACTGTTGGTCTGCTTGAATTCCAAGCTGATATTGCTAACTGCAGAGACATAGAGTCATAAGTCATTTAATGCAGCAATGTTCAGATTTACAATTTTTACAATTGTGAACATTGGAAAGCACACTTAAACTAGGATGGATGTAACATCTCTAGGCCACTTGACCACTGTCATGTATGTGGTTCATTGCTGACCAAAGTTCCATTCTGTGGTATATGGCTGTAGCACTGACTACAGCTACTAAATCCTAGGCAGGATTCCTCTTACAACTGGACACAAGCTACCACATCACTGGAGCCTGACTAATGGCACAATGGCTATGATGACTCCCCCTATGGCTTTATTTTGTTGGGTGGCAATCATTTGGAAATGTTGAGATGTACTTTTAGAAAATAAAACTTTAAATTACATTAATCAGAGCTGGGGAGATGGCTCAGTGGGTAAAGTGATTGCTGTATAAGCATGAGGATCCCCCTAAGTCCAGATCCCAACACACACAGAAATAAGGTGCAGTGGCGCGTGTCTGTAATTCTAGCACCGGAGGGTGGATCTAGGGAGCTCAGTGGCTGGTGAGTCTAGACAAAACAGTGAACTCTGGGTTCAGTGAGAGACCTGATCTCCAAATACAAGGTAGAGAGGGATAGAAAACACTGGATGTCTACCTCTGCAAGTTCCCTCTCCCTTCCTCTCTTCCTCCCCCCTCTTTCTTCCTCTCTCTCCCTCCTTCTCCTCTAGCTCCCCTGCACATATGAATGCATACTCCTCCACATGTCATACACAACCATACAACACATATACACATAGACTTGGGACTTTTTCATCCTCCTCTATATGCACACAGGTATGCACATACACAGTGGGAAAAGAGAAAGTTTCACCAACATGAAAAAATCTTTGAGGTTTCCTTCATTCAGCTAGATACAGTTAAATAAAATGCACAGGTAGGAATTGCTCTGTTTAGGAAATTTTGGCAAGCATGTGAACCCATGGCACATAGTGGAGTTGTTCATTATCCCATACTTTGTGTCCTTTCCAGTCAACTCCTTCTCTGTTGTTCATGACCAGACACTCACTATCCTAGGTCTGTCTGTAGAGGAGTTCATTTGTATGGTCATTAGTTGTCTGAGTTTCTGTCCTGCCCGGTTTCCACAATCGTTAAGTTCCAGAGAAATCACACAGAGTTTATAACATTAGTTATAAACTGATTGGCCCATTAGCTCAGGCTTCTTATTAACTCTTATAACTTATATTAGCCCACTATTTTTATCTGTGTTAGCCACGTGGCTTGGTACCTTATTTGGCAGGGCAGGTCACATCTTGCTTCTTCTGTGGCTGTGCCAGGACTGCTGACAAAGCTTTCTTCTTCCCAGCATTCTCCTGTTCTTGTCGCCCTGCCTCTACTTCCTGCCTGGTTGTCCTGCCTATACTTCCTGCCTAGCTACTGGCCAATCAGTGTTTATTTAAAATATAATTGACAGGGTACAGACCATTGTCCCATAGCAGTCATTCTTGTGGCTGGGGTTTCCATTGTTGCTCCTGGCTGCTTTTGTTCCATACTGTTTTACTGTTGTGAGATGTCTGTATGCTGTGTGTATCTTTCACTCATTCTTCAATTGTCCTTAGTGTCTTACCAGGAACTCTCTGGGTTTTCCTTTGGATGGCATCTACAATGTCTCGATCACATTGTTGTCATTGTGGCTGCTACAGACATTCTTGAAGAGGGCTTTGGTGAATGTGCTTTTGTTCCCCTTGGCTGAGTGCTTAGGAGAAAAGCAGATAGACTGCAGGGCGTTTGCAGGTTAGAACATAGCATAGTTCTACACATGTGACCACTGCATTGTCCCACAGGTGATGGGGGAGTTCCAGGGAGTTCATACTCTTGTCAACACTTAGTCTTTTTTATTTGGTTCACTCCAATGGGTGTCAAATATTGCTAGATTTGGGCTTTCAATTTGCATTTTCTTGATGTCTATTGATATTGAATTTTACACACACAGTGGTAGGGAGATAGAATATTTCATGTAGCCCAGGCTGGCCTTAAACTTCTTATATAACTGAGGATAACTTTGAACTCTTGGTCCTGAGCCTCTACCTCAGGTATTTGGATTACAAACATGCACCATCATATCTGAATCTTAATTTTAAATTGATGCATATAAAGATAATATACATATATAGCTATTTAATCATATGGTTGTTATATAATATTTAAATCAAACTAAACAATACTTTGTCAAATATTTATCAATTTCTTATGGTATGAACATTGAAAATCTTTTTTCTAACTTTTGAAATGTATACTACTAAAATTAGTGTTACCAATGATCCAGTCATTTGAATTTGAAAAGTTATTAGTACATATTCATTGTGGAAGTGATGAATTATACAATAATTTGATTCCATTATGTCAAATTCTTTGACCATTCTCCTTCTCTTTGCCCTCTTCTGTTCTTCCCTCTCCCACTGGTCTCTTCTTTTCCCAAACAGTCCTTTCTATTTCTATAGTGTGTGTATGTGTGTGTGTGAGAGAGAGTGTGTGCATATGAGTGTGTGTATGTGTATATGTGTGAGAGAGAAAGAGTGTATGTGAGTGTCTGTATGTGTGTGACTGAGTACATGTGTGTGTATATATGTGTATGAGTGTGTGTATGTATGTATATGTGTATGTGTGTGTATGCTTATATGTGTGTGTTTCTTTATCCATTTCTCTGTTGATGACACTTATGCTGATTCTAATTCTTGTCTATTGTGAAGAGTGTGTCAGTGAACACAGATGAGCAGGTATCTCTGTGCTGACTTATATTCCTTTGAACACACACCCAGGAGTGGACCAGATGGATAATCTGGTGGTCCTGTTTCTACTCTCATGAGAAACCTTCACACTGATTTCTGTAGAGCGTGTAGCATGTGCTCCTTTCCATCTCCTTCAGTTGTGTATGAGCTTTCCTTCCCCCCTCACCCTTGCACCCTTGCCAGTGTTTTTTAAAAAAAAATAAAAAAAAACATTTAATTGCGGTGGCAGCTTACAGTTCAGAGGATCAGTCCATTATCATCATGGTGGAGAACATGTTGGCGTGAAGGCAGACATGGTGCTGGCTACATCTTGATCTGAAGGCGGCAGAAAGTGGTCTCAGTGCCACACTGAGTGAAGCTTGAGCGAAGGAGACCTCGAAGCCCATCCTACAGTGACACACTTCCTCCAAAAGGCCATATCTACTACAGCAAAACCACGACTCCTAATAGTGCCACTCCTATGAGATTATGGGGGCCAAAGACATCCAGACTACCACAATAATATATTCCTCAATATATGAATGCGTTCTGTTCAGTTTCGTGTGTTTGTGATGCTAGTTCTTCTGACGGGGTGAAATGGAACCTTGGTGTAGTTTTGACGTTCATTTCCCTGCAGGCTGAGTGTGTTGGTATTTTTAAGTGTGTCCCTTGCTTCATCTCTTGAGAAGTTCATTCATTTCATTTGTCTGTTGCACGATGGGATTAATGCCTTCTGTCTGCAGGTGTGTGGCTGGAAAAGACCATCTCCCTCCTGCCCACGGCCTCTTCACCCCACCGCCTCTTCTGTCATGCAGGGGATTTTTACTCTTACTCAGTCCAAGTCGTCAATCCCTGATTCTGTTTCCTGAGAGGTTCAAGTCTTTTCCAAAACAGCCTTGCCTGTGCTGTGCCTATAGAGGGAAGTGTTTTTGCGTAGAAGTTTCAGAGTTCCTATTCCGCCGAAAGACTTTTGGGACTGCTAACCGTTTTCCCTAAAGCAGCATAATACGAAATCAGTATCCAGCTTATCAGCCATCTTTGTCCACCCCAATAGCGAACACTTGAAGAAAGGGATTTAGAAAATCATTTCGTTTGCACTGGCCTCAAATAAAATCCAGCTAGGAATAAACATAATTAAGGAGATAGATGTCCTCTAGGGTGCAAACTTTAAAACACTGAAAAAAAATAAATTGAAGGAGATATTAAGTTCCCTTAAAGAGCCATCTTTTTGTAAACAATCTATTGAAGTGTTTTGCCAATTTTGGAAAAAAAAGTTGTTTCTCATTTAAAATATTGATTTATAATTTTCTTGTGTAGAGTACTGTCCTCTTATCTGCAGGGGATGCATTCCAGACCTTTAGTGTAAATGTGGAGAGAACAGAATTCTATATATACTGTTTTCCCCTGTGTGCCGTAAGTATATGTCTAGTATAAAATTTAATTTATAAATTAGAGACAACAACAAAACAGAGCAACATTATAACAATAACCGGTAACAGGAATTTTCCGTAAGTATATGTCTAGTATAAAATTTAATTTATAAATTAGAGACAACGACAAAACAGAACAACATTATAACGATAACTGGTAACAGGAATTTTCCGTAGGGACCATAGTTAACTGGGTCACAGGCGCTGTGACATCAGAAGTCAATCTGAAAGCCAGCACACCTACTAAGTGCTAATGGGAAGGTGGTGGTTAGAGCATGCACACATTGGGCAAAGGAAGGATTCCTCCCTCCAGAGGGATGGAATGCGATGGTGAAAGACTAGATCCTGCTACTCAGATTGGTGCACAATTTAAAATTCCTTTTCCTGGAAACCACCGCTTAAAATGTTCGGGCTGTGCTTGATCTCAGGTAATATAGCCACCGAGAGTAAAACCTTGGATGGGGATGGGGTGCAGGTAGGGATCTGTTCTACAAACCCAAGGTTACAGATAGATATAAACCTCTGTGAAGTGTTAGTGTTTGTTCATTTTCCTAATGGTGTTGATTGATAAGCAGCAAAAGTTAAATTTGATGGAGCCCAAAATTTCCTTTTATGTTTTGAACATTTGTATTCTGTTGAAACAAAAAACCCTTTATATATCCAAGGTCGTTGTCCTAGTCTACTCTCTGTCACTGTGGCAGACAGCATGACCACAAGAAGTCTGGGAGAGGAAAGGATTTATTTGACCTACAAGTTATAGTCTATCATTGAGAAAAGCTGAGCTGGAAACTCAAGGTAGGCACTTGAAGCAGATACCCAGAGGGACTCTGCCTACTGGCTTTCCCCCTCTGAGTTATTCTGCAGTCGTTCTTATACAGCCCAGCCAGGCTGTTTCTAAGGATGGCATTGCCCACAGTGAGTTGGGCCCTTCTACATCAATCAGCAATTAAAAAGGTGCCTCACAGAAATGGCCACCGGCCAATCTGATTGAGGCAATTTTTCAGTTGAGATTTCCTTTTCACAAATGACTATAGGTCATCTTAGTTTTTAATTTTTTACAACTATTGCTGTTTTTAGATTTTATGCATTTAATAGCTTTAATTGTCAACTTGACACAACTTAGAATAACCTGGGAGGGAAGTCTCGATGAAGGATTCTCTACATGGGGTTGATCTGTGGCCATGTCTTTTGGGAACTGTCTTAAATTAATTGATGTAGGAAGACTCAGCCCACTGTGGGCAACACCATTCCCTTGGTATGGAGCAGTTCTGAACTGTAACAGGGAGAAGAAATGAAACTGAGCACAAGCAAGCAAGCAAGCATGCATGCATTCATTTTTCTCTACTCATGACTGCAGGTACATGTGAGTAGCTGCTTCAAGCTCCTCCTCGGTGGCTTCTCTGAAATGATGGACTATAACCCAGAACTGTGAGATAATAAAGACCTTCTCTCCCCTAAGTTGCTTTTGCCCCAGTATTTTATCATGGCAACAGAAATACACCTAGTACATACCGTCCTCTTGAATTAAGGTTTGCAGAGCGAGAAAATGTCTTGTGTTAGCTTTTCATTGAGAAATACCCAAGTAGATTAACCTAAGGAGGGAAGGCTTGTTCTAAGTCACAGTTTCTGTCCATGGGAGGCTGGCTGCATCAGTTCTGGGCTGCTGATAGGCAGAGTGGGTGTAGCAGAGACATAGTGGATTAGAGGTGCTCACCTTATGACAATGAAGGAAGCACAGAGTGACAGGAAAGGTCTAAGGACAAGGTGCATCCCTACAAGGCAAGCCCCAGTGACCGACTTCTTCCTATACAGCTCCACTTCAAATAGCCCAACTATCTATGTATCATCAGAGAGTTACTATACTGATGAAATTGTACCAATGATCCAGTCAGTTCTCAATAATGCCACCAGGTGGAGACCAAACCTTCAACTCATAAACCTTCTGGGGAACCATCATGCCTAAACCTTAGCAGGTATCATGGTGTACTCGTTTCCCATAAACTATTCAGTATGTTACTTGCTATATAAAGATGAGGTGGAATCCCAGCAGTGTTAAATATAGGATAGCATCTGTCCTTGTTCCTTCGATGTAGCTTCCACTGTATATTCTATTTATACTCTCTTCATTGTTTATTGCTTTAAACAAGACAAAATCAGCTCCAGGTGTCAGTCTCCAACCTGTCAATCATTTGTAAGGTTGTTTCAGTTTGTCTAGATCTGTAAACGGGCCACATATTTACTATAACTTTTCATATTTCACATAAGTGACCAGATAGAATATTGCATGAAATCATGTTGGAGTTACAAGCCAATTTATGGGTAATATTTTTCTCCATATATGCTGAGTCTTCAAATCTGCCAACATTGAACAATACTATTTAGTCAGGTTTTGAAGGTTTTTTTGCCAGTGATTTTTTTAAAAAAAATGTTCTGTTGATTACGGGTGTTTGTGCATATGATGAGTGTGTGTGAGTACAGGAGTACATGAACTGTGTCATTTGTGTGTAGAAGGATCTGGACAACTTCTGAGCTGCTTTTCTCCTTTTACCATGGGATCCAGGAATTGAATCAGGTTTTGAGGCTCACGTACGTGTCTTTGCCTGCCGAGTCAACTTTCTGACCCTACTTTATTACCTTAATAGGTCAGTCCTGCATGTGGTTCATTAAATTCATTACTGCTTGATATTTTGGGGGTTATTTAAAACAATATCATCTTTTAAATTTGGAAATAACTTGAAACATTTCCAAAGTTATAGAGAGCAAAGGAAATTTTTTTCTAGATGTATTTCCAAGTAAAGGTCCACAGGACACTGTATCTCCACCTAACACTTTAATACGCAGTTCTAAGACTGGGGTTAACCCCTGAGCAGTCACTGTGCAAGTGTGGACACCGGGGACTCGTCTCCTCTATGAGCACACCACCTTCAGCCCGCGGCCTGACAGATGTTCTCAAAGTTCTCTTTGTAAGGAAAGAATCTGTCCCTGAGTAGCATCCCGTATTCAGTGACACTCACCTGAGAAAGTTCCTCATCTGCCCTCGGCATTTGTAACTGAACAGGGTCTAAGATGGTTCTGTGGACTCTATGCCAGCGTGAGCTTGCCTTTTGGTTAGATTAAACTCATGCAGCTTTGCCAGAAAACCACAGACATGAGGCCTTCCTGGTATTCTGCCTACTTGGCTGTGATCTTGTTTTCCTTTCTTGTGGTCTGATTGTCACAGCAATGGGGTGGTGGGCATGGCTTCTGTTAAGCTTGACAGGGTAAAATTAATGTTTTCTTCCCTTGAAATGAGTATTGGGTGCAGTCATACTTGAGGCTGTCATGACTGTTATCAAACTTTGAGTTTCTTCTATAACACTATGGGATCATATATTTATATTTATTTTATAAATTTAATCATTAAAATCATTTTATTTTAATGTTCAGATTGCCTTCTGTTTCGCTGATGTTGGCACCTTCAAACTGGTTCCAATCTCTTTTGACAGGCCCCTATTCTTCTGGAGGGTGTTTGTGTTTGTTTGTGGTTGTTAGTTTTGAGACTGGGTCTCTTTATTTATGTGATTCAGACTGTCTTTGAATTTACGACCCTTTTACCTCTTCCTTTCAAGTGCTGGAGTCCCAAGCAGGTCCCACCTCACAATGTAAACATCAGTCAATACTGGCAATAATGAAGGGTCCTTTTTTTAAGTCCTAAGATTATGTTGGAATTCAGATTTTTTACATTTATTTTTATAATTTGGAAATTAAAATTCTGTATATTTATGATATACATGATAATCTGACATATTGCATGCTATGAAATTACTAATATGTGATAATAAATTTTGCATTAGCTCATATACTCATTTTCCTGCATTGAGAACTCTTTGCGATTTCCTCTTACATAATCTGTTGTTCTTTTAGTTATAGCCATCATCATGGATGGTGAATTTGTTGAACTTATTTTTCTGGGAAGCTGAAATTTTATAACTTTGATTGACATGAACCTAATATCTCTACTCCCCAGGCTCAACTTTATATATATATATATATATATATATATATATATATATATATATATATATATATCTCACAACACAGGATTCATATTCATAGATTTGTCCTATTCACTTACTTCCTTTGACACATCCATTTTGTGACACATAGAAAATTCCTTGCATTTTAAGGATAAAAGTGTTTTTTCTCTCTCTCTGTCTCTCTCTCTCTGTCTCTCTCTGTCTCTCTGTCTCTCTCTGTCTCTCTCTGTCTCTCTCTGTCTCTCTCTCTCTCTCTCTCTCTCTCTCTCACACACACACACACACACACACACACCTTATTTTCCACAACCACAAAGCCTGTGATGGACAGTTAGGTTTATTTTAGACCTTGGCTACTGTGGATAATGCCAAAGAGAACACGAGAGGGCAGATATTGCTTAACACAATGATGCAGTAGCCTTCAGATTGTGTTACCAGTATGCGAACTGCAGCATCAGAATGTGATTCCATTTTTAAATTTTGAGGTACTTCTACCATGTGTTCCATAATAACTGTGAGAATCTTTAGTCCCACCACTAATCTACCAGGATCCCCTTCATTCTCTCTTACCAACATGTGTGATCTATTTGTTGGGTACCAGTCATTCTAGCAAGCATGAGTCAGCATCTCCCTGTGAATTGGTATGCATCTCCCAGCATTGCTAAGCATTTTTCCTATGCCTATTGCCCATTTCTATGCCTTTTATTTTTGAGAACTGAAAATTCGGTCTATTTTCCCATTTTTAAAGGTCCGCATTTTCCCGTAATTGAGTTTGAGTTCTTTACAGATTTTAAATATTAATCCATTATCAACTGTGTGGCTCACAAATGTTTTCTTTCATCCCATTGGTTGTCTCTTAGCCATCGTTTCCTTGGCTGTGCAAAGCCTTTCAGTTTGATGTAATCCTATTTGTCTAGTTCTGCTTTTGTTGCTGGTGGCATTAGGGCTAGATAAAAAATCATTGCCCAGAGCAACAGCATGGGACATTGGCTCTGTGTTCCTCTATTCATTTGTCAGTTTCAATTCTAGCGTTTGACTTCAAATCCATTTGAGTTGATCGTTGTAAGTAGTGTGAGAACAAGGTCTAATTCCATTCTTAGACACGTTGATACTATGTCTTCCTAGCACCATTGAGTTTTACCCATTTTATTTTATTTCATTTTGTGTGTGTATGTGTACATGTGTGTGTAGACACATATGTTACACATATGTCACTGCACATGTGTGGAGGTCAGAGGACTCTCAGGAGTCAGTTATCTCATGCTACCTGTGGGCTCCCAGGATCAAAGTCAAGCACTTCTATCTGCTGAGCCCTCATGCTAGCCCACCCAGCACCGTCTGTTGAAAAGACTACTTTCCCCAAGTATGTAGACCTGCTGTCATTGTCACAAGGATATTATCAGTTGAGTAGAAAAACACGGGGCTTTTTCTGGGCTCTATGCTGTTTCCTTGATATGTGCATCTGGTTTTATGCATGTGTGTGGTTCATGTATATTCAGGTACACCTCTGTGTGTGTGTGTGTGTGTATGTGTGTGTGTGTACATGTGCAAGCATGTATGTGTATGAGGGTCAGGGGTCAACATCAGGGTTCTCTGATTTTCTGAGATAGAGGTTTTTTTTTGTCTTTTGTTTTTATTTTTGGAATTTAGTTTCAGCTGGACTCACTGGCCAGCAAATTCCCAGGATCGGCCTGTGTATGTTTCTCCCACACACCCAGGACTGAGACTACACATGTGTGCCGCTATGCTCAGATTTTACATGTTTTCTGGAGGTCTTCATACTTGCATAGTAAGCAGGTCACCCATGGAGCCCTCACGCAGGCCTGTCTCCATGCCAGAGCTTTGCATTCTGACTGCACAGCTTTGCAGTATGAACTGAAACCAGGGAATGTGATGCCTCTTTCTCTAGCCTTGCTATTTGGTTTAGGGTTTGCTCTGACTTTTCTTTTCTGGCCTCTGGAGCAGGGGCCGGTCCTGCCTCAGCTTTGTCAGACTTTGCTGTGGCTTCTGTTGGGCTTTGTGCACCGCTAGAATCACATGATGTGTAGATGGGAGCAGATTTTCCTTCCACGGGACCTGTAAGTGTTGGTGACATCAATCCAGCTCCCTGGGTTTCAGGAACAAGTTGCCAGCTCTCGGGATGCAGCTCTTTGCTCTGCCATACATTTGCCAGCTCAGTGGTATTCCGGAGCTTCCCTTCCCCTCCAGTCCTGCTTCCAAAACCCAGAAAATGTCTCACTTCTGTTTTTCTTTTCTGCTACCAGAACTTTCCTTCCAAGGGTGGCAGCTGTACAGAGCTGGAAGGCGGCCGTGGGATATTTTTACAACGTCTATTCTGCTTCTGTTGTGTAGTGACCGTGAGCCTGCATGCCTTGCCTCCTGGTTTCTCTCTGTTCTCATGAACTCCATCTTTTGAAGATGAGCTCCAGCATACACTGGATCAGTTTCCCTAATCCTCCCATGCTAGTCCTCCGCTCTCTGGACATTAGTATCATTCCACCAGGGAGGGTGGTACATATTGAATGGGGACTCTTTCTCACGTCTGCTTTTAACACACAACTGTCAACTGCCAGGTAGATCTATAAGAAAGTATTAAGAAGTATGTAGGTATAAAAATTTCTCTGAGCCTGTAGTCTCTTGGGATTCTAGCTTTTCATGTTGGCCTTCTACGGCCATTGATGTGCTTTCTCTTAAAGAAACTCAGGATTGTGCTCATCTTTCCTCCTCCATTGTTCCAACCAGAACAGTGGCATGTGTCACTCATAGAAAGGGTTTCTTATTTCTAGAGCTTAGTTCTTGTGTGTGTGCATGTGTGTGTATGTGTGGGTATTTGTATGTGAGTGTGTGCATGTATGTAAATGTATGTATGTGATGTGGGATTCCTCTCTGTATGCTGTGAATGACATTAGTTAATAAAGAAACTGGGTCGCCCTGATAGGGTAGAACAGATCTAGGCAGGGAAAACTAAACTTAATGCTGGGAGAAAGAAGGGCAGAGTCAAGGAGAAGCCAGGGAGCCACTGCCAGAGAGAGATGCCAAACCTTGGTGGTAAGCCACAACCATGTGGCAATATACAGATTAATGGAAATGGGTTAAATTAAGAAGTAAAAGCTAGCCAATAAGAAATTAGAGCTAATAGGCCAAGCAGTGATTTATTTAATACAGTTTCTGTGTGGTTATTTTGAGAATCTGGGCAGCCGGGAATCAACAAGCGGCCTCCCTACAACATGTGTGAGTTTGTATGAGTGTGCATACGTGTATCTGTGTGCATGTGTGCATGAGTGTGTGTAAGTGTAAGTATATGTGTGCATGTGTGTAAGTGTGTGCATGTATGTGAGTGAGTCTGGGGGGAGTGAAGTATATGTGCATGTACATGGATGAATGTATTTGTGAGTAGGTAGGTGTTTATTAGTGAATGTATGTGTGTGTATGAACATGTAAGTATGTGTTTGAGTGTGTGGCTCATATGTGTGACATATGCAACATATGTTGCATATATGTGTATGTGCGTACATGTGTATACATGCTTTTTATGTATAGGTGATGTATGTGTGTGGGAATGTGTGACTGTGTATACATTAGGCGCACATGCCACTGTACACACGTGATGATCGGGGACAACTTTGGGAAGTCAGTTCTCTTTTTCCACCTTTATCACATGGGTTTGAATGACAAAACTCAGGCCACCAGGCTTGGGAGCCAAGCACCTTTACCTGCTGAGCCATCTCACAGATGGCAGCAGCAATCTTTCATGAGCTCTTATGTCCAATAAAGAAGGCAACCCGCAGACCTTGTGAACCTAAATATCTCTGCGCCTGTTTTCAGATGAATTGTTTTATAGTAAGGATTTGGGAGCCAGGCTTCAGACCCAGCGCTGCTCTGATTGCAGCATTGACACCAAGTGTTTCATCCTTGATGTTTCCAGTCTTTGCGATAGAATTGCCCAGACATGTTCGTTCACAAAGAGTTGAAGTCTGTGTCTCTAGCCCCCGAGCCTTGATTCACCTTCTATGCAGGCTTGTTATAGCAGCGCTTAATGGAATACCACTGACCTGGTGCCTTGAAGGACAGCTTCTGCAGGCCTTGGCCTCAGTATGAGAGCTCTGACTGGCTGCTGGACAACACGTCTCTCTTAGCTCCTTATGTGACCTTTGCTCAGCTCAGAGGGAGACCCATCCTGTTGCATGTATGATAGTTTGCCCTAATGACCTTGTTTAATATTAATTGCCTATTTAAAGGCCCTATCTCCAAATACAGTCACACAGAGGGTTAGAGTAGCAACATAAAATGGCAGGGGATACAGTTTGTGTGTAACACCCTGGAAATTATTCAGGCCAGGAGAATGCAGTGGAGGTGACAGGCGTCACTTGTAAGCCCAGACCTGACAAGCACGCTAAGCACCTTCTACCTGTGCTCTTTACTCCACTCACAAGGCATGAACTAACCTGTTGACATCCGACAAGAGGATTAAGTGAATTGCTATCCAGTCACAAGGCATGTAAGATTTTGATGCTGCCCTCAGCTAGCCAATCACAAGACACATGTGGCAATGCCCTGAACTGACAGCCAGTCACAAAATATAAAGTCAGCTAAAGTCGGGCATGCAGGATTTTGTTCCGGCCAATAGTCAAGCAATCATAGGATACTTGAGGCTTTCCTCCAGATTACCAGAATGTGCCTGTTCACTCCCACCAGTGAAAAATAACAAAATATTATTGTTTTTACATTTTATTTTACGTGTACAGGTATTTTGTTTACATATATGTCTGTATACCACGTGGGTGTCTGAGGCTCACTGTTGCCAGAAATGAGCACTGGATTTCTTGGGACTGGAGTTAGAGACTGTTGTGAGCTGCCACATGGATGCTGGAGATGTAACCAAGGTCCTCTGGAAGAGCAGCCAGCATTCGTAAACACTGAGCCATCTCTCCAGCCCCTAAGTCTTATTGTTTTAAACCGTTGAGCACTTGGGGGTCTTTGTCACTTAGGAATATGTAACTAATGAAAACTCAGTAAGGGGCTGGTGAAGCAGCTCCGCTGATAAAGATTGTTGCTGAACAATCTGAAGTCGATCCCTGGATCCCACATGGTAGATAGAGAAACTGGCTTCCATAAATTGACCCCTGACTTCACAGGATGCACGCACAGGTGACTTCCCTTGGAAAGTAAATAATTAAGTGTGATGAAAAGGAAAACTACTTACCAATTTTCTTTGTGAGGGCCGTTTGGGGCCGTACTTTGCAAATGGAGGAGGTCCATTTTCTGTAGCTCTGGCAGTCTTCCTGCGGCTCCTAGTCATTTCATGTGAGGGGAAGGAAATGGAACTACATTCTCACCAGCTTGCCTTAGAGCCCTCTTGGGGGGATGCTGTTTTTATTTGGAAATAGATGGTAAAAGCCTGCTTCTCAGATATAATTAGAACTGGTAGTTAGTTGGTAAATCTTGCAGAAGAATTGGAGTTGTTTCTTAGCTTTGAGCACTCTGCCTTCTCTGGAGAGCAGGAGAGCAGGCACGGTGTTTCGGACAGAAACGCGGGGGTGGGGTGGGGGTGTTGGGTAAGGTGGACTTAGTAAGTTTTGGCTGGAGTGCTGTTTCTTTAGCGGAGGTCTTCAGTTTAAGAAAGAAGCCCTTTGGAGGATATCCTAAGAACAGGCTGTTAGCACATAAATGGAATTTTAAAGCATTGTTAAAGAAATTTGTCAATGCAGAAGGCTTTATTGTAGTTTTCAAAACAAACAAACAAGCAAAAAAAATTGACCTGTCTTCTGGGAATTTGATGAAATTAGCAGTTTTAGCCTCCTACCCCCAGAATACCCACCCCGCTATATCCCAACTCCATCCATGTCTGACAAAGATCAGTTACCACCTGCTGGTTGAATCTTTAAAGTGACCTTGGAACATTGGATCAAAGTATGGTCAAAATTAATCATTTTAAATCTGGCTGCAGAGGATCTTTGAGGAAGAAAAATGATCATGTGGCCCAACAGCTAAGATGGATCTTTTGAGTTTGCAGAGAGGAGAGAGGGCAAGGAACAACCAGGAAATGGGTGGTGAAAAAAATGGGCCAGCAGAAGAGCCAAGTGGCAACCTGCGAGCTCTAGCCTGGACGGAGCATTTAAGTTAGACAGTGGACAGAGGAAGAGAGACAGAGGGATATAGGGATGCAGGGACAGAGAAAAACAGGGAGAGAATGAGAGGGGCTTAGTGAGAAGTGCCGTTGGCTGGTCAAGAGGATGATGGTGTTTTCAGACCACAAGGCGCTTCAGTGCTAGGGGGTCTGGCTGAATTGTGCTTCAAATATTCTCCTCATTGTGCCAAATATCCAGCAAATGTGTGACACCCACTTAGTTCAGGTGAAGGGTGGGGGTTCAGTGCAAAGCTGAACAGAGCATGAGCGTGAGCTGAACCACAGACTCATGGTCCCAGCTGAACTGTACAACTCTGAGCTGGAAAGGATCAGGTGACTGAGATACCTCCTCATCTCAAGGATCTGGAGAGGGATGCAGAACTTCTCGGTGGCATATGGGATGTGTCTTTGCCAATCTCATCTGAATTTCAAGAGTGGGTGGCAAAGGGAATCTGGTGCCAGGATGGCATGTGCTTCAGTTTAGATATAAAGAACCAGAACCTTTGGGAGACTAGAAAGTGGGTGAACGCTCAATGTCAGGAAATAAACACTTTTTTTTTTTTTTTGGAAGAAGCTTGCTTCAATAAAACTTTCATCATGGTCCCTTGCTTCTCACTAGTAAGGTGCAAGGAGATGCCTTATAGACTTCTCTGTTTTTATTTAGACTCAAACCCTACTCTGTGGCTTTAAGTATATGTTCGATAGAGCTGCTCAGATTTCTTCCAATAGCCAGGACGAGTGAGTGTGGCCCCTTTGACTGGTCAGGTTCACACACCCATCATTGTCTCCTGTCACTCTCACGCTGAGGTCTGGACAAGAGGAATGCCCAAGAAATTATTCCTCAGCACTTGCTTTTAAGCTACCAGACTCCTTAAGTGTAGTATTTTCTCTGTTAAAATTTTCCTCCTTGGTCCATGAGAGTCATTCAGCTTCTATCAGTGTGCCCTTGAGATTCAGTGTAACGAAGTGACCCAGATACCCTTGTGTGGGGTAGATGAAAGGTGAGGTTTGTTTTTCTTTTTGGTACCATGAAGTAGGTTCTGTCATCAAAAGACCAGCTTGTCAAGGTCTGAGGCATGGTGTTGGACTAGAAAGAGAGTCTGGGATGAAGCTAGGTTGTACTCCAGTGTCCCAATCCCAGTGTGTCTTTGTTAGAATAGGTGAGGACCTATTTTCCAGTGTTTTCTGACATCTTGGTGGATCCAAGGCTACTACCTCTGCCCCAGCCCTGGTTGTTGGAAATAGACCTTTAAGGTGGAGTCCTGGGTACCTGAAGAGAATTCTAAGCTCCTGGTTATGGGCTGGTAGCAGTACTCTCTGTTTCTGGGGTTCTCCGTGCTAAGGTTCCAATATTGATCTCCCTGCTTTTTCATTTATCCTGTTATTAGTGACTACCTAGCACCATTAGGATTTAGCTTCTTTATCTGTATGTGATAATTAAACAAGTAGTTGCTTTGCTTTAAAAAAATAAAATAGTACAGCTAGCTTTCTACCCTAGAGATTCTGATTTAATTGGTTTGGGCTGCATCGTGAACACTGGAATAAAAAGAAACAAACTTTCCCCCAACCAATTCTATCTGCCAGTAGGGAAACAAGAGAGAAGATGGAGAAGAAAGCAGGAAGAGAGAGAGGGGGAGTGTATCACCGGTTAACTGTATGCCTTTTGAAGAATGTCATTAACCTTTCTTCATTCTGCAAAATGGTAACACTAGAAGTACTGAACAGATATCTTAGTTCATTTCCCATTGCTTCAACAAAATACCCAACACCCAAGGTGATGTTGCTTATGAAAAACAGAGGCTAATTGCATCATGGTTTGGGGACTGTGAAGTCACCTAGCATCTGTTGAGGGCTTCTTCCTGCTGACCAGAATGTGGCAGATAGGATCTCATTAAAGATTTAGCAAGCTGCTGACTCCGGGAGAGTGTAGCCTTGATGAGCTGGTCACCTCCAGTCCTGCTTCCGGTCTATCTGCATGACTCTGGGGAAGTAATTTCTAACACATGGCTTCTCTAGACAAACACTGAATTCCTAGGAACACAACTCGTGTTCATAATATTAGGGCAATATGTGTGCAAAGCAAGACTAATTAATTGTCTATTAGGAATATGATTAGAATGACCAGAAATAGGTCAGATCCTTCACTGTTGAGGCATAAAATTAAATCTCTGTCCTTTCATTTATTTATGTGTGTATGTGTGTACATGTTCATGTACTTGGGCACATACGTGCATGTAGAGGACAGAGGTCAACGTTAGGTGTCTTCCTCAATCACTGTCCACCTTACGTTTTGAGGCAGAGTCTCTCATTGAACATCACTAATTAGGATAGAATGACTGACCAGCAAGGCCTGTCTCTGCTTTCTCAGCATTGGGGTTACAGGTACACACCACCATACCCGGCTTTTGATATAGGTGCTGGGAGTTGGACTCAGGTCCCCACACTTGCACAGAGAGCACTTTGTATCAAAACCACTTCTGTAGCTCCTGCTATTTTATTTCAAAGCATGCTGTTAAAATAAAGAAAATACCTATGAATGTTGTTAAATTTAGCAGTAGCTCTTGATGACTGTTCAGACATGGGCCCATGCCCAGGTCAGAATGGGAAGTGTCAAAGCCCAGGTGTCTCTCATGGTCCTTACTAGTTAGTCATCACTTCCTTCAAAGGCGCTTGTGATTCTATTCATACCACCATCTATTAGTTCCACCCCACCCCATCATGCACTGGGAATTTTTTGGAAGAAATGAAGCTATAATGCTCATGTACCTTTGGTTCTGATGTATCCCTGGACTTCACCTACCATGTTTTGTGTAGTAGAAGCTTGCTATTCTAATTTCTGTGAAAGTTCCATTCCACAACTCTGCCATATATTGCTTTATTATACTGTTGGATAATTGGGTAGGTTCCAATTTGGGGCAATTGTGAAAAATGCATTTGTAAATATTCTTATACAAGCTTTAAAATATTTCCTGAAGTGAAGTCTATTTTGATTTGCATTATCATAGCTATGTTGGCTTCACCACTTTTTGTTTATTGCTTACTGTGATTTTATATTTAGGAAGGTCAGGGACAAGGGAGAAGGCTCTGGGTCTAAGTGCTCATCACGCAAATATGAGAACTGCAGTTTAGATGCCCAGAACCCACAAGAATCATAGACAGTATGCCTGTAATTCCAGACTCTGAAGGACGAGGAAGGGCACCTAGAGAAAGCACTGGCGATTTCAACAGGCTCTGTGTTTGGGTGAGAGACCCTGCCTCAGCTCTTGAGGAGGAATTATCAAGGGTAATTCCCAACATCAACCTCAAGCCTCCACATCCATGGACAGTCACCCACATTGGTATGCATCCACACATGTAGCCACAGACATGCAAACACATACACTCATACACACCCCCCCCCAAATGTAAGCACATAAAATGTGAAAGGAATAAAAATCTATATGTGTTTTATAAACAGAAAACATTTGATTATTTTTAACCATAAAGATATCCTTTAATTAGATTAACTTAATCCATTACCATTTAATGTTGAATACTAAAATATTTATGTTAAACATACAATTATATTTTTGCTCTTTTTCTGGATTTTAGGTTAATCAGTTGTATTTGCTTTTTATTTTTCCGCATTCGGAGGTTATTAGTATACATTTTCTTGTTTTTCTTTTAGTTTAAGTAGCTATTATAATGTGCCTCATTAACTTAAACCTGCTATATGTGTTCACTTTTTAAAAATTTCAAGAAAAGTTAGAATTTCATAGCAGTTTTTTTGTTTTTAACATATTATATTTCCTATGTATCATTGCTATATACTTTTGTACTAAAGATATAGTAAACAGTATGTCCTAAATAGCTTTAATTATCAAATTGGCACAGCCTAGAGTCACTGAGAAAGGAATCTCAGATGAGAGATTCTCTGATAAGGTTGTCCTCTGGCGTGTCTGTGAGGGAGTGTCTTGATTGTTAGTTGATGAAGTAGGGTCCATTGCACTTTGGGCACACCATTCCCCAAGCAGATGGTCCTGGGATGTATAAGAAAACCAGCTGAACATAAGCCAGCGGGCTAGCAACCCAGCAGGCAGTTTTCTCTCATGGTTTCTGCTTCAATTTCTTGCTTAAGTTCCTGCCTGGACGGACATCCCTTTGTGATTGACTGTAAACTGTAAGCTGAACTCTTTCCTTCCTAAGTTGCGTTTGGTTGGAGTTCATCACAGCAGCAGAATAAAGAATAGTATAAGATACAACACCAAATATTCCAGTGTCAATATTCATCTAGAGGCACATGCTCATTTATCACAGTTTAAGTTAGCTATGTTTCTGTTGTGTGATAAACACCATGACCAGAGCAATTTATGAAAGAAGAAATGGTTTCATTTAGCTGTGGCTCTAGGGGTGAAGATTCATCATGGCAGTGGGTGTGTCATCAGGCAAGCATGGTGAGCAGGGAGAGGGGAAAGAGAGAGAGAGAGAGACAGAGACAGAGAGAGAGAGACAGAGAGAGAGAGACAGAGAGAGAGAGACAGAGAGAGAGAGACAGAGAGAGAGAGCGAGAGAGAGACAGAGAGAAAGACAGACAGAGAGACAGAGAGAGAGACAGAGAGAGAGAGTGAGCAGGGCAAGGCTACAAACTCGTAAAGGCCCAGTGATGTACTTCCTCCAGCAGCTCCAGCAGGTCTGCACATCCTAAAGATCTCACAACCTCCCCAAATAGCGCCAACAAATGGGGACCGAGTGTATAAACCCAAGAACCTGTGTAGAACATTGTTCATTCAAACTACTGGGTCACAGTCTCCTCTAGGACCCTGCCTCTAGGGCTTCTTCTGTGTAAAGAATCTCTTTAATTTCTCTGCTAGTGCCAGTCTACTGTAATTAAGTCTTTGAGGTTTTTGTTTCCTAGCGCTGTATTTATTCAGCCTTCACTTCTGTGTTGTGTACAGAACTTGAGGCTGCTGGCTATTTCCTGTCAATATTTCAAAGTGTTATTTCATTGTCTTTTGGGTATGATCATTAAACCAGAGAGATGCGCTATTATTTTTACTGATGCTCATTGGAAGGTAATGTTTGCATCTTGTCTGTCTGGGTGCCCTTTGGAGCATCCCGTTTGTCCTTGCATTCCAGCAATGCGCCTAGATAGTGTGCTTTGCACTCATCCCTTTGTCTCCTAGTTGTAGAGCTTCTTAAATCCATGTGTCAATTGTCTAACAATTGGGGAAACTTTTCTGTCTTATTTCCCCAAGTATTTCTTTTCTACCCATTTAGTTCTCAGTTTTAATTATACCTGGTCACTATGTCCCTGTAACTGCATTCTTAGGTGCTTGCCCCTGCCCCCATTTCATCCCGTATTTATTCTGCTCATGTACTTCTATTATAACTCCCACCTTATCCCCTGTTAAGATTATCACTGAATTATAAATTGGAGTTGCTACAATTTTCAGTTTTAGAATTTCTGTTTGCTTGTGTTTTCTCTTGGAACTTTTCATTCTCCATCTTTTTCTGTTTTCTTCAAACAATGACAACAGATCCCTTAAAGTGAAGTCCTTGTGTGATAACTCAGTCATAGACTCATCCCTCGGCAGTTTCTTTTGTTCTTGTTTCCTTCCAGTGTTTGGTCATCATGCTCTCTTTTAAAAATGATACCATCATCATCATCATCATCAGCAGCAGCAGCAGCAGCAACATTTCTGTGTGTGTGTTCAGGCATGCATGCATTCAAGTGAAGGTGTCTGCAGAGGCCAGAAGAAGGCAACGAATTAAGCTAAAGTTAATGACAGTTGTCAGCTACCTGATGTAGGCACTGGGAACTAAACTCTGATTCTCAGCAAGAGGAATATATACTCTTAACCACTTAGCCATCTCCCCATTCTGTTTCTAAGGCCTGTTTAGTAGTATATTAGTCAGGGTTCGCTAATATATATATTATATGCATACACATATATATATATATGCAGTTGAACTAGTTGGACCATAACCCATAGATATGCGTTTATATATATATATATAAATATCATGCATTAATATGTATGTATACATGTGTGTATTATATATGTTTATACACATAAAAATAAACCCACACATATATTTATATGTATCCAAATGTGTATACATATGTATTCATGTATATAATGTATATTTATTTAAAGTAGATATATATTTATACGTTATGATTCAACTAGTCAAACAATGGCTGTCTCCTAATATAAAGTTCACGAATCTAGTACCAGTTCAATCCACAAGGCTGGGTGTTGCACTGGTCTTCAGTATACTGTGGAATCCCAAAGGAGTAGGCTCTAAGGCCAGTAAAGGAATGGATTTGCCAGGGAGAGGGAGAGCAAGCAGGCAATGAGCAAGTGCTTCCTTCTTCCATGTCCTTACATAGGCTGCCAGCAGAAGGTGTGGTCCAGATTCAAGGTGGATCTTCCCACTTCAAAAAGATCCAGATTTAGTGTGAGTCTTCTCACTGCAAATGATGTAATCAAGAAAAATCCCTTATAGGTATACCCACACACTGGGCTTTAGATAATCCCAATGTTGTCAAGTTGACAATCACTAATAGCCATGACAAGGCCTAATCAGTATTTTTAATTCTTTTTGTAGGAGGATCTACGCAATGCTATTTTCCTCTACAAAGGGTTTAACTTTACTTTCTGGTAGAGAGGGATAGCAGAGTAGGTCACCACACCTTAGTGGAGGCAGGTTCTGGATTTTGCATGATTTGGCTCTATCTCTTGCTTGTTTACACTCCTAAACTGCTACCCCTGATCCACAGGCAATACCCAGAGGCAACATCAACTCCAAGCCTGTGCACCTTGCCCCTATTCAAAGTAGGTTGCCATTTGCATCATTGGAGCTGTAATTTTTGTCTCTGCAACTCTGGATTTTTTCCCAGCTTCTTAGAATTGTTTTCCTGAGCTCCCAGCTCTCTCTCTCCCCCACCCTTCTCTGTACGTGTGTGTGTGCGCGCGCAAGCGCCCCTTGAGGTTTGCAATATTTTGGTAAAAAAAATGTGTGTGGAGTCTTTGGCTTAATTATCACAAACTCTCTTTTATATCCAAGATTTTGGAATTTGGAGTTCAGGATGCCTCTGTGCCTGAGCCTAAGTCTAGGGCAATCCAGCTGTGTTAGAGAGCTACAAGGTCTAGGGTGATTGCCCTGAGTGGCCTGCATTACCAACCGGAAAACACAGAAAGGGGAAAGGGCTCACTCCAATGTTGTTCTCGTCTCTTGTAACCCCACTTCATCAATGTAACTGCTTTGGTTTATCCTTCGGTGACTTCAAGCAGCCTTGAATTTTTTACTAAGATTCTGTAGCTATTATTGGAAGAAGATTAAGTGTGATACAAGTGAGCCACTGTCCTAGTTAAAAGTAGGAGTTGGGTCACATTCCTTGATTATCTAAATTAAATATCTCCCAAACCTCATCCTGTGAGAATGTCTCATATCCTACGCAGAGCCACGTCTCGTGGCAATTCCAGTACCACAGAGGTGCGTGTGCACTTCACTGAAGCTGTTGCTGTGGGGTGGTGGGGGGGGGATGAAGAATTAGCACAAAGTCTTTTCCTGTTGCCTGGGAGTGCTGCTGGTTTGGCTGTGGTGGTCGCTAAGCTCACAGTATCAGTCTTGAAGGACAGGTTCTCTAGCTGGTGTAGTCCTTACACTTTTGCAGAAAGTCAGCAATGACCTGGCATTTTACTGCTATATAGAACCCGGATGACTCCATTCGTCTTCTCACTTGAATCACCTCTTGTCCCCGTAGCTGGCCTTTTCTGGTAAGGCTCTAGGATTTTATGGTTTATGTGTATAGAATACCATGCAGCCAGGCACACTCACTACACTCTTACTCAACCACCCACACCATTATTTTACCAATAGAAACTCTAGTGCCCAGACAGATGCACTAACTAGCTTTCTAACACGATACCAAAATACCCAAGCAAATGAACTTAAAGGACAAAATGTTTTGGCCCTTGTATTTAGATGGTTCATTCTATGATGCTTGGTCCCTCTGCTGTGGCCTGGTGGCAAGGCAGGACATCATATCAGACAGCACATGGGGGCATGGTTAAGGAAGAGAGAGCGCACTAAAGAGGGTGCAGATGGGAGAACCCTGCACAGGCTTACTCCCTAGTCCAGTGACCTGCTTTCTCCAAGGAGGCTCCACTTCCTAGTGTAAGTGCCATCCATGGCACTATCAGGATACTGTCACCCTTCAATGGTGCCACCAGCTACAGAAAAGCTTTTAACATACAAGATTTTATTACGGGGTGCTTCATGTCTAAACTGTCAATGACTCCAGATTGAGTTCCCAGCTGCACAGTGCCCTGGCTCTACAGAAGCCTCAGCAGTCTCTCAGGCCCAAGGGTCATTTCTCTGACTCTCCTGGGGTGATTTCACAGAAACACTCCAACTTAACACATACCTAGGTAAGTTGCCCATTATATTCTTTTATTTTAAGGGAACAGATAATCATTCTATCCAGCATATTCCAACATAGAAATATTGGAAAAATATATAGGCATAAATATATATATATATAACATTTGTATGTTATATATTACAATGTATTATGTGTATATTATTATTATGTACAATATGTATATATTGTTTTGTTTTGTTGTTATTGTTGTTTTGAGATAAGTTCTCACTAAGCTCTGGCTGTCCTAGGACTCACTATGTAGACCAGACCTTGGCCTCACAGAGATATGCCTACCTATGCCTCCTAAGTGCTTCTGTTAAAGGTGTGCACTGTTACACCTAGCATACATGCATACATACATACATACACACATATATACACAGAGATATACACATCTGAGTGTATACACACACACACACACACACACACACTGCATCTTTATCTCTGTACTGGCTAGTTTTATGTCAACTTGACAAAAGCTAGAGTCATTAGAGAGAAGGCTCTTCAGTTGAGAAAATATCTCCATGAGATCAGGCTGCGGGCAGGCCTGTAGGGCACTTTCTCAATTAATAATTGATGAGGGAGGGCCCAGCCCATTGAGGGTGGTGCCGTCCTTGAGCTGGTGATCCTGGGGTCTGTAACAAAGCAGACTGAGCAAATCATGAGGAGCAAAGCAGTAAACAGCATCCTCTATAACCTCTGCATCAGTTCCTGCCTCCAGGGTCCTGCCCTGATGGAGTTCTTGTCCTGACTTCCTTTGATAATGAACCCTGATGTGGAAATGTAAGCTAAATAAACCCTTTCCTCTCCAAGTTGTTTTGGTTATGGTGCTTCATTTCATCATTGGTAACCCTAACTAAGACAATATCTGATATATATATATATATATATATATATATATATATATATATCTTATATACCTCATTATGATGTCATATTTATACAATATTACCTTACTTTTAAAAAATATTTATTTATTTATTATGTATACATTATTATGTCTGTGTGTGTCTGCAGACCAGAAGAGGGCAGCAGACCTCATTACAGATGGTTGTGAGCCACCATGTGGTTGCTGGGAATTGAACTCATGACCTTTGGAAGTGCAGGCAATGCTCTTAACCACTGAGCAATTTCTCCAGCCCTACCTTACTTTTTGTTAACTCTCATTTTCATTCTGTCCCCTCCACTGGAAAAGCAAGTGTGTGTGTATTTCTCCCTCAATGCTAACGGTTGTCTGACCGTGCGGAGCATGTGACCCTACCACCCATCCCAGCTGAGATCCTGGAATTCCAGGATTAGGAATATACTCAAGAAGTAGTGCCATCTAATGGGTGAGAATACCAGATTTTAAAGTCAAGAACTCTTTGGACTGATTCTGCAGGCACACATACATCTGAGGGTCACCTTGTATTGAATTGTCGAAGGCCTCACCTCATTCTCCACGCAATGAGGATGGCTCGTGACCCTCTCTGTACTTCTGAGAGCACCCAACGTACAGGGCTGGAAGTAGGACATTGGTGGGAGACTCTGAGAGGTAAAGAAATAAGCACATTAGGGTTCCTCTGCGGAGAATTCATTTGTAGATATAAGAAATGGCCACTGTGAAGAGGCTTAGAGCTCAGCTGGAGGACCTCCACCCTGGCTGCGACTATGAAGCAGTGGAGTGACAGGGTGACATTGTTGTCTCTGAGTCTTCGTTTGCCCACGAGTAACATTGCCATGATAATACATGCTTCAAATGGCTGCTGTACATTTAAAAGTAAAATAAAATACAGGAAAGTGTTTTGTAAATTCTAGATTACAGAGTAGATACAAAATGTCATCCACGCATCTTTCCTGCATCCGTGCCTCAGGGGGAGGAAGCCAATCTTGGTTCTAAGGTCTCAAGTTTCTATTTTTGGCACTGCCGTGTAACTTCATAGCAAATCTTACTAGGATTTAAGGAAATAAAGCAGAACTCTTGATGTTCATAACTTTGTATTCTGTTAGATTTCTCATTTCAAGGTGCCTTTGTCTCTCTGTGTGTTTGGGGACATCTTCAGGTGCTCATAATAGATGTGATGTTTTTCTTTGCTTTGTTTTCTTAGCCCTGAAAACACCAACATTGACAGCTATTGCGGGTCCAGAATGAGGTTGGGGATTTGGGCAGATCCTCATAAAGCCATGTGAGAAATACAACGGTGGCAGTACTCAGGCTCTCCCACATGACGGATGCTGCTCTGTCATCCTCTGGGTTCTCTGGAAGGTTCCGTGATCCTAGTTTTAAACACAAGCAAACTGGGACATCAAGAGGTCAAGTCTCCCAGACTATTACTAGCCCATGGTGAGAGACTGTGTCCTTAAAGACACTCAGATTCATTCAAAGTCTGTGTCTGAGAGGCAGGACAGCTTGAGTTGATCAAACAGAGGCATCTGCTATCAGGCATGGGGGAGCTCAGAGGACCCACTGGCCAGCAAGCACATAGAGCTGGCCTTGTTTGCCTTAAAACAGGGTCCTGCTACTTAGCCTGGGCTGACCTTGACTTGAGATTCTCCTGCCTCAGCATCCAGAGTACTGGGATGATAGGTGAGTATTACCATGTACATACCAAGTACTACTTGCCTTAGGTGGACCTTAAAGGGAGATTAGGAACTGGAAGCCTGCCTGGCTATGGTGACACATACCCTTGATCCCAGCACTCGGAAGGCAGAGGTAGGTGGATCTCTGTGTGTTTGAAGCCACCCTGGTCTACAGACTAAGTTTCAGGATAGCCACGGCTGTTATACAGAGAAACCCTGTCTCAAAAGATCAAAACAGCAATAACAAAATCCAACCTGTCTTACTCATTCTCTCTCTCTCTCTCTCTCTCTCTTTCTCTCTCTCTCTCTCTCTCTCTCCCTCTCTCTCTCTCTCTCTCTCTCTTTCTCCTCTCTCTCCTGACTCTCTCTCTCTCTCTGCTTTTCTCTCTTTCCTATCTATTCTCCACTATTCTCAGATCCTTTGGTGGGCTCACACATGTCTTTCCATTACTTTGCAAACAAACACCCTTCCTCCATTTCTGTATCCATGTGTTGGAATATGGCTGGTTCACAACGAGAGATTATGTTGTCAGCCCTTCCGACATTCGAGGAGAAAGAATCTTGATTGATAAAGTTATGTGTCTTTACATTGTAAATCACCCTATGGTAGGAATGAAAGACAGGACTGCTGTTTAAGTATTGTGCTTGGAGGCCTATCCATGTGTAGAGCAGGGGCTAGACCAGGAGAAAAAGACAATACTACATTGGTTAACATACAACCCCTACACATACACCACACACATATCTGATAGGACTTTAGTGGCAAAATGTGAAACAATTGGCTTACTGTGCACAGTGTGAATTTTTGTGCACATGCAGATCTATCTCATTAGCACAGTTGGGATTCATGTCTAGACTCCAGAAACAAGCCTTTCTCTGTCCTGTCAACCAGCTCCCATATCATGACATGGAGACTCATTATTAATTATAAATGCTTGGTCAATAGCTTACCTTGTTTCTAACTAGCTCTTTTTTATTTAATTTTTTAAATATTATTAAAAAATTTCCATCTCCTCCCCTCCTCCCCCTCCCCTCCCCTCCCCTCCCCTCCACCCATATCCCCACTCCCTCCCTCTCCAGGCCAAAGAGCCATCAGGGTTCCCTACACTATGTTAAGTCCAAGGTCCTCCCAACTCCCCCCAGGTCCAGGAAGGTGAGCATCCAAATTGACAAGGCTCAATCAGAGCCCGTCCATGCCGTAGAATCAAAGCCCATCGCCATTGTCCTTGTCTTCTCAGTCAGCCTCCACCGTCAGCCACATTCAGAGAGTCCGGTTTGATCGCATGTTCCATCAGTCCCATTCCAACTGGTCTTGGTGATCTCCCATTAGTTCTGTCCCACTGCCTCAGTGGGTGAACGCACCCCTCACGGTCCTGACTTTCTTGCTCATGTTCTCCCTCCTTCTGCTCCTCATCAGGACCTTGGGAGCTCTAACTAGCTCTTATAACTGAAATTAACCCATATCTTTTAATCTATGTTCTTTTACATGGTTCTGTTACCTTTATTTTGTAATGCCCATGCTGTTTGTTCTGCATCCTAGCATCTCCACCAACTTTCTAGCATCCTCTTTGCCTGGAAATCTGGCTTATCTATTGGCCATTCAGCTTTTTATTAACCCAGAGTGACACCTCTTCACAGTATACCAAAGGATTGTTCCACAGCAGACTCATACTTTCTTTGTAATCATGTTCTGCAGCTTCTAACTCCCAGGGACCATGGATTTTTCCTCACAGTTACAGTGGGGCTTTATTAACTGTCTCCTGAACCCCCCATAGTATATCTTCTTGGGGAACTTTTTGTTTGTCCGATGCAAGTTTGAAATTTTCTCGTGGTTTAACACTGGTATCAGTGAACTCTTACGTATTGTATTTGGTACTACTCTGTTGCTCTGACGAAATACCCGAAAGAAACAATGTATGGGATAAAAGATTTTGTTTTTTTGTTTGTTTCTTTTGGTTTTTTTTTTGTCTTCTCTCCACCCATCATAGTGAGGAAGACATGGCAGAGTTCACGGCTGTTGGACTATGTGGTACAGGTTCTTCACATCACAGGGGAACTGGAAGTAGAGTAACAAAGGTAAGATGGAACCTCTAAAGTCCCTTGGTGACAATAATCATGCAGGCCCCACCTCTTAAGACTCCACAGACATCAAAATAACACCACCACCTCGAGAACAAACACTAGAAGCAAGATGCTGTAAAGGATATTTTGGCATTATGCTTGTGCTCCCCAAGTATCAGTTCATAAAATGTTCTGTGACTGAACCATCCTTACATGACATATAATATGTAAGATTTAACTATCCTTACATCATATATAATACACGATTATGATTTGATTCTTCTCACACTATATATAATAAGGAGTCATGATCGAACCACCCATACTCATACAATGTGAGTACCAAAACACTCCTCTAGTCAGTCAGTATTTACTTTGTATCAACCACAGGCCTGATAATATTCAGAGGAACTTGTATTGTAGAAGAATCAGAATCTGACTTAAAAATAATGCACAACAAGTATCATGTGTATCATATCAGAGCTTGAACTTCCATGATGCTATTCCGCTGCCCATGAATGTCTTCTCAGTCACTCTCTCCAGGGCCTCAGTTCTTAGCATCACGTCTATTCCTTCCAGAATGGAGATGGTCTTCCACTCCATTGCATGGTTTATGATAAAGAAAAATTATTTCAAACCTGGTTTCTGATAGAAACTTTTTCCATGATGTAATTCACAACCTTTTACTAGAGAGGAAATTAAGATTTGTGATAAAATGCTTAAAAGCAGTTTTACATTAAACTTTAATAAGATTAAGAAAGACCTACTCTGGGAAGCTCCCTACCCACTCCCTTACCTGCCTGCCAGTCAAGAGTCTCACGATCTCCTTAAACAGATGTTCAATTTACATGTGTCCTGTCCATCAAGGATTATCCCACATCCCTTTTACCTACAAATGACTCTTCCAAGGTCAGTTATTCCCCTGATACAATTTGAAGTGAAGCATTAACCCATGTTCTGATGAAGTCACCTGGGACCACACTTTTGGATTTTAGATTCTGTTGCTCACTCTTAAAGATTTAGTGAAAGAGAAAGAGATGCCATACACTCTAGTTATTAACATCGTTTCAATATGGGAAAATTGGGAGGGGATAGGTGAGATTTATTTATGTTATTTTTGTGCTGTGTGTCTGTGTGTGTGCAGGTGTGTGGGGGATACATATGAACATGGGTAGGTTGTAAAGGTCACAGTTCAGTGTCAGGTGTTACTCATAATAGCCCCACCATATTCTTCTAATACTTATTTTATTTTTAATTATTTATATTTGCATGTGTGGGGGGAGGTTGTGAATGTGCAGTGCCCAAGGAAGCCAGAGGCATCAGATCCCCTGCTGCTAGAGATTAGGTGGTTGTGAGCTGCCTGACCTGCTGAGAATTGAACTCTGGTCTTCTGCAAGAGAAGCAAATTACTCAGTTAGTCATTTATCCAACCCACACACATTACTCTTTTGAGTAAGGGTCTCTTGACTAAAAGTTGTAGTTTACCAGTTTGTCTTCCCTTGCTGGCAAGAAAGCACTGGGGAAACACTTGACTCTATGTCCCCAGAGTGTATAGGTGGCCTGGCTTTTCCTGGGTGTTAGGCATCCAGGATCCCATCCTTGACACACTTTGCTAAATGAGTCACATCCTCAGCCACTTTTTTTGTAAGTGGAGACTGCACTTTAGTTTCCTAGCCACCGAGACCTGAATAATCACACAAAAGTACATTAATTACAACACTGTCAGATTTTACCACAAGGTTCATGGTTTGTTACCTCTCACTTCTTGAGCAGCTGCATGGTGTCTGCCTCATTCGTCAGCTTCACGGCATCTCCCTGACTCTGTCTTCTTCCTCCCAGCATTCCATTTAGTTTTCTGCCTAGCTCTATTCTGCCCTGCCATAGGCCAAAGCAGCTTCTTTATTATTTATTTATTATTAAACAATGATAATAAAACATATGCACAGCTTACAGAGAGGAATCACCCATCACCTCTTTGTGTTAGTTCTTGCAAGTCTAGCTGACTTTCTAATTGCCTCAAGATAAAATAGTTAAAAAGTGCAAAAAGCTAAGACATCTTTGCTTCTTCTGTTCTTCATCTTCTGAACCTCTATGGCATTTTACCTAATTGCCTAGAGGATAACTTCATGTTCCATTAGGACCCCTCCTCCCATAATTCCTCCCACTCCCTTCCATCTCTATGATGTTTTCTTATATAGTATACCATTGTTATATACCTATGATACTTACTCATTACTATGCCTGACTTTAGCGTAAGAGCCACAAAGAAACTAAATTGTGTTTTTTTTTTATCTAAACATGAGGGTCTCATAAAATTTTGGTCAAATTAAATGAATAACTTGAATACCTAAGACCCTTCACATTTGGATTTATAAGGTAATAGCTGAGAAAGGGAAAAGACAAGGGCAAGAGCAGTGCTGTCTCTTTTTGATTAAAGGGACCAATGCTTTCAGTCTGGAACATATGTTGGAGTCACCTGGGTGGTTTATAAGAAATACCAGTGGGAATTTCCACTATCAAGAAAACAAATGTCAACTAACACTGGTGAAGATGCGGGCAAAAGAAACCTTTATCGACTGCTGGTGGGCGGGCAAGATAGCATAGACACTTTGGAAATCAGCATGGAGGTGTCTCAAAAACCAAAAATAGAGCTACCGTATGGCCCAGCCATACCAACCACTCCTTGGCATATACTACAAGGATGCTGTGTCCTGCTGCCGAGACACGTGTACATCGAGAGCCATTACTGCTCTATTCACAATAGCTAGGAACTGGAATCAGCCCACACACCCTTCCACAGGTGAAAAATAATGACAATGTGGTGCATATGCATAATGGAATTTTATCAGATGAAAAGAAAGTGAAATTATGAAAGTTTCAGGGAAAATGGAAAGAACTAGAAAACGTTATTTTTAAGCAAGGTAAACCAGGCTCAAAAAGAAAAACATACTCTCTCTCTCCCATATATAGATCCTAGCCTGTTCTAATAAATATGCATATCCAGGTGGGAGAAAATATGGGTAAAGGCCGGAAAACTAGAAAGGGGCCCCATGATATGGGAAAAAATAGACTCAAAGACAGGAGATGGGGAAGAAAAAGGAGTAAAGGAGAAACAGGGACACTGGGATAAAATGGTATGGCAAGGAAAGGGAAGCAGGAGAGAAACACCAAAACAAAACCTGCATGAAAACCACATATGGAAACCTATTACTTCATAAGCTAATTGAAAAAAATAAAATTAAACATAAATGCCACTGTCCAGGCCCCTCCAGGAACTTGATTTAATGCTGATAAGGTGGAATATGAACATAGTCCTGCCATTAGCTTCTGGGTTTGATATAGTATGCAGGCAGATTTGAAGATGACGGGTCTACAACCAACTTTTATACTGTCACCCCAATCTGCTTGAGTAGCTCTCTCCATTAGAAAGTAAGGGTTGGGATTGACAGCTTTAAAAAGTTCCTTGGGATTGCCCTGTGCCATCTTAAAAAAGTTCTCATTTATAGTTTCTACAGCTTGAAAGTTCTGGAACACTGATTTACTCCACAAGCATCCATCCATCCATCCATCCATCCATCCATCCATCCATCCATCCTTCCATCCACCTATCCATATATCCATCCATCCATCCACCCACCCACCCACTCACCCATCCATCTATCTATCCATCCACCCATCTTGCTTTCTTGGACAGGGTCTTAGTATGTACCTTCAGCTGGCCTTGAACTTATGCACTGATCTGATTCTAGGAAATGAATCATGGCAGGAGTTCTCTGAAGTTAGGATCATTTGGGTTTAAATCATGTCCTTTCTATGTAGTATTCAGTTTCTTTACTTTTGAAATATGATAGTATTCATATCTATTTGTATTAGCACAATTCTGTTACTATTATGAAATGTCAGTGGCTGTCATTATACAGAAAAGGGTTTGTCTAGCTCACAGTTCTGAATATAGCATTATCGAGGGTTTGGCTTAAGCATCTCATGATAGACACCATCTTGGTGAGAGAGGCTGCATGGGGAAACAGCCTGTGATTCAGGTCTCTCTCAAATGAGTGTTGAGGGGAATTGGGCATTGAGCTAAGAGCTTCATTGTTGCAGGGGTAGAGTGAGCTTTGGATTGTGAAGGCTTGGAAAACTGAATCCTCCAAAGACTACTCTCTATAGTCAGGCTGGGTTCCTCTCCTGGGCTGTGAGTGAAATTCCTGCAGTACGTAATTGATTGTCACAGGATGTGTATGTGCACCGATTGGCCTCATTAAAAAAAAAAAAAACAAACCTCAATTTATTTTTAATGTGCTTGCTGTGGGAATGTGCATGTCGATTTCCGAGGCCAGCTTTCTGGGTCCTAGGGAGGGAGCTGAGGACACCAGTCTCATGTACAAAGAGCTTTCACTCATGGAGACATCTTGCCTCCCACTTTTATTTAAAAGAATATTTAATTTCTATTTGCATATAGTAGCTATATATAATAATGGACCTTATTAATTTTATACATGTATATAATATACTATGTTTGCACACACCCATTGCCCTCTTTTGTCCCCCTGCCATACCCACTGATCCTTTTTCTCTTCCCAATTTATCCTCCTACTACTTTATGTCTTTTTTTGTAACCCCATGGTTTTGATTAGGGCTAATAATAATAAGTTGGTTAAAGCATACAGGCAACTTACCAGTGGCTACACCAGGAAAGAAAATCTGTCTTGCCCAGCAACCATTACCTGACTATACATCCTCAGGAATGGATGGAGCCCTGTGTGAATTCTTCACATTCTTTGACTCCTCCTTGCCAAAGGAGAGCTATGCAGAATGTTGCTTCAGATGGCCAGCCTTTTCCCATCTGAGATTTCCTAATCCCCTAGATGACTGCTAGCTACTAACTCCATTCAGAGGCCACATTGTCCTACCTACTCTCTATCACCAGTCCAAGATGCGACACACTGCGTCATCATTCCTTGGCACTCCATCCCACAATCAGAATGCTAGCCAGTTCATGATCAATTGATGTATAAATGGATACCCCTGCTCCTTTGTCATAAGACAAAGAGCAGGGTGAGAACAGTCTTGAAGGTTGTGAAATAGGCATCCAGTGGGTCCATCTTTTGTCAGCTCTGAAAAGCTTTGCCTTGGGGTTTTCTGTCAGAATGTATTGAGTGTGCTGAAGCAAGAAGATGATTAACGTAAATGCAACCATTTTTGCATATTGGTAACAAACAAGTTATCTGGACACCCATTTTTCTTTAATACATACCAGTTTGCTTGGTTTAACATATACCAGGAAGCTTGGCTCTGCCACTCACTTGGGCAGCTTTAGCTTTTGTAGCTGTAAAATGAACACAATGATAAGTGTTTCAGGAGTTTGTGTATTAAGATGGAGTAAGCATAAAACCATTGACCCACATCTGTCTTACCTGTAAGATATTCTGGGGGTAATGGTGGCTTAGAGCTTGTGGGAGTGGTCAACAATGACTTGTCCACCTTGAAGCCCAAGCTACAAGAGGGAGGCCATGCCTGATACTGCCTGGATAATCAGGAACTAGAAGCTGGATGACTCAGAGACCTAGGGTAGAATCAAACACAATGACAGAAAAAAAAAAACAGTCAATGAAATGATTTCTAACAATATTCTGCTATGCTCATAGATCTGCACCTAGCCCAGTTGCCATCAGAGAGGCTTCATCCAGTAACTGATGGAAGCAGGTACAGAGACCCACAAACATTAGGCAAAGCTCAGGGAAACCGGTGAAGATGGGCATGAAGGATTGTAGGAGCCAGAGGAGTCGAGGACACCAGCAGAATACAGATCACAAAATTAACTAAGCAGAGTTTATGAATTCACAGAGACCGAAGCAACAATCAGGGATCTTGCATGAGTCTGTGCTAGGTCCCCTGTTTATATAATAGGTTGTTTAGCTTGGGAATTTTTTGTGGGACTCCTTACAGTGGGAATAGGGATTGTCTCTGACTCTTTTGCCTGCTCTTGAGACCCTTTTTCTCCTACTGGGTTGCCTCATTCAGCCTTGATATGAGGGTTTGTGCCTAGTCTTATTGAATCTTGTTGTGCCACGTTGGGTTGGTTGATATCCCTGTGAGGCCTGCTCTTTTCTGAAGAAAATTGGAAAGGGCAGTGGATCCTGAAGAGAAGGGAAGTGGTGAGGGACTGAGAGGAGTGAAGGGAGGGGAGGCTGTGGAAGGATGTATTATATGAGAGAATAATAAATAAAAAGAAACAAAACATGGAGTGAACAAATCAATAAAAGTGCTTTGAATAGGCACTCAATAACCACTAACTAGAACCTGTGCAGTCATTTAATTATAAATAAGGTAGTTTTGTTATATTATTATTAGTCCTTCAGAGTGGGTGGAGAATTGGGGCTTAGTGAGCTAAGAAGTCCTTTGTACACACTCCTCTTCCAAGCTCACTTTCTTAGCCAGTGGAGCAATGTTGTCTAGACAGAAGCACCCAGAATACTGGACAAAGTCAAGACTCCACATGAGGGCTGTAGATATCACATGTCTATAATTCTGTTTCTTTGTAGTGTATGCAATGTTTCCCCAATACCCATGTTTGAGTGCTTGACCCTCAGTTCGTGCCTTTATTTTGAGAGTGTTTGGAATCTTCAGAGGTAGAGTGTAGCTGGAGGAGCCATGTTACTGATGAGATAAACTTGAGGGTGATAGCCTGGCCCCACTTCCAGCCCCAAGCTCTGTTTCCTTTCTGTAGCTGTGATGTGACTTACCACCAGCTCCTGCCTCTACTGGATCAAACTCCCTAGCTGCCAATCTTCACCACCATGATGGATCGGTATTTCCCCAACTGTGGCTCAGATTAAAACCTTTCTCTCTTCAATAGCTTCTGTCAGGTGTTTGGTTATTGCTATAGTATGAGAGAGGGCCTGCCTTTGGTCCCATCCGCCCAGCTAGCTTAGCCCCAAAATAACCACACAAAAATTGTATTAATTAAATTATTCCTGGCCCATTATCTCCAGCCCCTTATTAGCTAACTCTCACATGTTAGTTTAACCCATCTCCATTACTGTGACATTAACTTGACTGTGGCTTACCAGCATGAGTCTAACCAGCATCTGTCTCAGGCAGGAGAACCATGATGTCTGCCACTCTGCCCTTCTTCCCATCATCAGTTCTGTCTACTCCACCTATCTAAGTTCTACCCTATCAATCAAAAGGCCAAGGCAGTTTCTTTAATAACCAACGAAAGCAACACAAATACAGAAGGACCTCCTACACCATATTGCTAGGAGAGAAGTAACCCACACATCATGAAGACAGTTCACAGGCTTATCTCAGCTTCCTAATGGGCCTCTGGGTCCCCATGCTGATAGTCCTTGGAGGGTCCTTTTCCTCTACACATGAGATGACTGATGTGCCTGCTGGGTTTGCATTCACTAGATGGTCAAGTGTTGCTGGCTTCCCCTCCACCTACCCGTTTTTGCTGTCACTTAAATAATTCATGAAACTATGCTCCTTTCTGCTCTGTCCAACTTGTTCTTCACGTTGGTCCCAGGAAGACTTTGCTAAATCGTCAAATATAGCACCCATGACAAACTCTACTTCTTGCCAGCACACATGTCCCAGAACTACAAAGATGTTCATGGCAGGAAGGACAAAGGCCTCTTAAGTATTCAGACACTTACTGGGCATCTTCTCTACTCTCCCAGCTCAAACAGCTTTTGTTCTCATGCCTGACTCAGGTTTATATTGTGCCATGTTCTCTGCCTTGGACCTGTCTCCTTTCTCCATGCTGCTTGTTGGCTAGTTCTCATTCATTAGTGTTCTGCTCAAATATGACCTGTTCCTCAGATTAGGGAAGGTTCCTTTTTATTTCATATAGAGTGCTTCTTACTCCCCTTGGAAGTACTTGTCATGATTTTAAATGAATACGTGTGTCTCTGTGTGTGCTCACATATGTGCACTGTGTGTGTCACATGCATGTGCATGGGGATATTAGAAGTCAATCTTGGGTGTTGTGTCTTAGGAGCCATCCACCTTGTTTTCTGAGATGGGTCTCTCTTTGGCCTTGACAGTTTGAACAGAGAGCCCCAGGGATTCTCATGGTTTTGCCTCCCCAGCTCTGGAGCTCTGGGATTATAAGCAAGAGCTACCTATGCCTTGATTTTTTTTGTAACTTCAATTCCTTTATCCACAGAGCCATCTCCCCAGCACTATAATTGAATAGCTAATTGTACAATGCTTTACTCGGTCTCTGAACAGAAATCTTGCAGATAGACACTCTATCATTCTTGTTTCCTGTTATACATATTTTGGCCTTGAGCAGAGTATATCTTGCAAAATATTTGTTCAATAAATAAATGCATAAGAAGAATACAAAGAGGCCATTATCTGATGGATCTAATTTCTTCTTTTATATAAAAGATACCCCAAATGTCTCCATTTTAAGCAGGCTTAATCCCATTTCTGCATGTATTTTGAAGAAAACCTCACCTGTGTGGCCATCACCCCCTGTCTAAACAGAGTGCCATGGCTTCCCCAGCTGAGGTCCTTCCTTGAACTAAGTTCTCCAATGCAGATATCTTGTCTGGGTACGTGCATAGACCATCTCTAGCAAAGTGCTTAACAGTGGCTGTCTACATCAGAAGGAACTCTAGAAAAAGGCCTTTTTCTAGATGAGGAGGGACAGAAGTCTTATTGGCGGTGACTCCATCCTATACCTCAGCTTTGTTTCATCCTTTCCTCTATTTAGATGTTAAAACTTATTGTTAGAAAGACTTAGACAGAAGCCTTGGTCTTCAGAACACACAGGCACCACGGTCCTTCCCAGCTTCCCTCTCCCCAAACCTGCGGTCACCCTTCAGTGCTTCATCCTCAAGGGTTGCTTTATCTGTGACAGCTGGCAGGGTGCCCAGGTCCTCATCCTTCCTTCCATGCCTCTAGCTTGGAGTAGTCACTCTGGGTGGTGCTCAGCGGAATCAAATCACGATTCTTGGTCATCTCTGGCCAAACTTCAGAGCAGAGACCTAGTAGGCCTGGTGGGATAAGACAGAGACAGAATGGCAAGTTGAGGGACATCGTCTTCTAACATTTATAAAACTCACAGTCAAGGGAGAGAGCCGAGAAAGTACAGAGATGCTTCCTAAAATCGAGATACAGAGTCAACACCTCTTTCCATGCTGAACTTCCTGGTACTTAAAAGGCCACAATGCCATGAGGTTCTGAAATGTCTATCCTCTCAGAGAGGACAGCTATGATCATTGGTCCAGCGCCATTCAGCCTAAGTCACTTCTAGCAAGGCTGTTCTTGGCTGCCCAATTTCTCTGAGTAGAGGTGAACCTGAGTAGAGGAAGACAACAGGATCCGATGGTCACTAGTCCACAGAGGATAAGAATAAAGGAAAATAGCACACTATTCAAAAGGAGCATTGATGAGGCCCTAAGAACCAAGTGTATTTTATTCATTATCCTGTGCAGTCTTCAAAAAAAAACCCAGTAAGGTTTATTATCAAACTATTTTATAGAAGGGAAATTTGAGGTTCAAAATGGTCCAGCACTTTTCCCATAGGCACGTGCGTCTGAGAGATGTTGGCACATTTTGGATTCATGCTTGGGGAATTCCAAACCCAAGCTGTTAAATACTATTGTATGCCTTTACTTAGGAAAGAATTATAAAGGCGCCAAGCAATAAATCAACCCCATTTAGTCAAGGGAGGACTATGCTCTGACCTCCTTAATCCCTCCATTCTAAATACATCTACAGCTGGGAGATAAAAGAGCCCTCTTCCCTGGAGTAATTTCCTGTTCCCTCTCACTGAAAGAATCGAGCTTGAGGGACGATTTTTCAGCCCTCAGACTTGCAAACCTCTGCAGTTGTTGGTGAATGTTAAATCATAAGCCGAGGGTAGCTTTCTCTGGAATTCCAGGTTGGATTCATGAGCTATAGAAAGGAGCAAGAATAAACAGCGTCCCTGCTGAACCGATTACTGAAGGGAATGTTCTTTCTTGTTTAATACTGTTGGATATTATGCAAACCTCCCTCCAAAAGAACTTTCCGATAAACAGAAGCCACTGTGTTCCATTTAAGGGATTAGCTTACCATGCTATGAGGGTGAGTCTGCCTGACTCCAGACTCTGATAGCAGCCACCACTGGCAAAGGCTGCTGCTGGCTGGGCAAGTAGGCTGGCCTGCTATATGTGGAATTAACTACTGAAGGGCAGCATGTAGAATTGAAGCAACCTGTGTGGCCAGAGAGCTACACTAGAGAGATATGTGTAGTCCTAGCCAAGGCAGTGTTTCTTGATTTGAACTTCCTTCCCAGGATGGGAAATGCAGGACGTTACAGAACTTTTTAGAAGTGTTCCTTCCAGTGCCATTATTAGACTGTTCATAAGACACAGAGCTCCAAGTCACGGAGAGAAAGGTCACATGTTCTCACAGAGGCTCCAGGGTCACAGGAGGACAGTGTGTAACCCAGTGTTAGCTGGATAAAGAGGATTTAGTGGATCATGCACTTCAAGGGTCAAAGGCTGGTTGGAGCTGCCAGCATAGTGTGATTCTGGGCTGAAGTGACATCATCGAACTCATTCTCCCGCCATCTATCTTCTCTGTGTTGACTCTTAAGTTCATCATAACAGAGAGTGCGTGACCTTGGAGTAGGCTTTGGAAAGTCCTGACGCCGACTCAATTGTTTTAAATGAGCCCTCAATTGTTTTAAATGAGCCCTGGGCCCAGGCCTCAAACCATAACACCTGGATGAATGTGATGGATAGGCTTCACCACACCTCTGGACTTGGTGCTCCTCAAAGGCTAAATCTTCTCTTTTTTCCTCCCTCCCTCCCTCCCTTCCTTCTTTCCTTTTTCTTTTAAGTAAAATGAGAGTTTTTAGATGGGAACTACAGATATGGTTACAATTGCAATTCTCTCTCTCCCCTCTCCCCTTCTGTTCCTCCCCACCCTTCTTCCTTTCTCCTTTTACCTCTTCCCTGTTTCACACACACATACACACACACACACACACATACACACACACACACATACACACACACACACACACACACCCACACCCACACCCACACACACACACATACACACACACACAGACACACACACACACATACACACACACATACACACACACAGACACACACACACATACACACATACACACACACATACACACATACACACACACACACATACACATACACACACATACACACACACACACACACACACACACACACACAGTCCATGGGCAATTGTGTATTGGAAGGCTACAAAATAACAAGGATAACACTGGGTATAGGAAGAAGAGATGTTCCAGAACTTTAGGAGCCAGACTGTTATAAGACCCTATCTGAGCCCGCCCCTGGAGTCCATCTTGCCAGGGCCAAAGCCATTTGTGTTCCCACCACTCGAGTCCCATTAGAAGATCCATGGTCCCCAAATCAGTCAGGTAGCTGTCTAGATGATATCCTCCTCTGCTATGTTGTTCATCTTAATATTTACCCCAATGTGAGAGCCTACTGGTCCCTTCATGGGTCATTTGATTCAGGGGCCTCACATGGGTGCCATTCATTTATCTAAGAGATGTTCATGTACTCACATGTAGGCCTTGACTGTTTCTGTCCACCACCTCCTTTAGAAAATCCTTTCTGGCCACCACCACCACTACCACCTTCTTCATGGCCTCCACGACCATGTAACCAGCTCAATTGGAATAAGCTCATCGCGTAGCAAACGAAACCTTGATGGGATTCCCAGAGAATTCTTTGTCATCAATTCCGTCGAGAGCTGCTTTAGTGGAAGGTGCAGGTTGCCAGTTTCCCAGTCTGTATACAAATACATCACAGGCTATCCAGTTTTCTTATTCGACTTACTAATTCCAATATGCTTGATGTAATCAGCCATATTTAATTGTAACATTCTCATGCAGGCCTTGCACAGAGATGGCGTTGTCTGAATTATCCCGTTTGGAATTGTGACGCGCTCTGTGATTCCAAGCGTCAGCAGATTTATTGAAGCCCCCACAGTCACTTCCAAATCCATCTCCCCTCTATCTCTAAGGCCACCTCCAAAACCTTTGGGTTCATGTCCACCACTTCT
This sequence comes from Arvicola amphibius, assembly GCF_903992535.2. Taxonomy (NCBI): domain Eukaryota; kingdom Metazoa; phylum Chordata; class Mammalia; order Rodentia; family Cricetidae; genus Arvicola; species Arvicola amphibius. Next base: position 118,894,689 of record NC_052047.1, read on the forward strand.
GTGGTTGTGACTACTTGCCGCGGTCCTCACGGCTTTGCTAAGCCTCTCCTGTAGCCACCACCGATGTCATCACTCTGGTCCTCAACACTGCCACCACCACTCATGGGGGACTGATCTTGGCCATGGTTGCCTCCATTACTCCCACTGCTATTGATATTATGGTTCTGCTGTCCCAAACCGTGAGGCGGTTACAGGCGCTTTGCTGTTGTCCATAGCCAGACTGTTGTCCACCATAGCCAGACTGTTGTCCACCATAGCCAGACTGTTGTCCACCATAGCCAGACTGTTGTCCACCATAGCCAGACTGTTGTCTTGTCCACCATAGCCAGACTGTTGTCTTGTCCACCATAGCCAGACTGTTGTCTACCATAGCCAGACTGTTGTCTACCATAGCCAGACTGTTGTCTACCATAGCCAGACTGTTGTCTACCATAGCCAGACTGTTGTCCACCATAGCCAGACTGTTGTCTTGTCCACCATAGCCAGACTGTTGTCTACCATAGCCAGACTGTTGTCTACCATAGCCAGACTGTTGTCTACCATAGCCAGACTGTTGTCTACCATAGCCAGACTGTTGTCTACCATAGCCAGACTGTTGTCTACCATAGCCAGACTGTTGTCCACCATAGCCAGACTGTTGGAATAGCCTCCACTCTGAGTCCACCCATAGCTGCTGTTCTGAGAACTGCCACTGTAGCTTCCTGAGGTATTGCTAGGAGCTGGCTACCGGAGGACCGTTGTTCATAAGCAGATTAGGAGCTCTGGATGCTGCCATAGCCTCCATTGAAACCACGTTCCTCAGAAGCTGACCAGGGACCCTGTGTTCTGGGGTCTGTCCATAAGAAGAAGTGCAGAGGCTTTGGCTGTGTCCTGTAGGGCCAGCTAACTGGACATAACCAGTGTAACTCTGCCTGCCATAGGGCTGCTTTCTCTGTTGGAATCAGTTCTGCCCAGATTGGGTGGGTCGGCCCTGTGGCTTTGAGTTGCTTGCTGGGGACAGTCATTTGAAATCATGTCTTCATACAACATACAGGCTGCCACCAAGCAACACAGTTCCTGGTGACTGCAAATGAGTTCCAACAGGACTGACCAAAGACTGTTTCCTGAGAATGGGAGAGGGTTTGTATCCTTGGGAGGAAATGTCATTTTTTCTGCTTCTGAAGATCGAGTGGGTGCTTGATGGTGAAAGTCCTTAACACCAAAACAACAACAACAACAACAACTCCTAGATTTTCATCATCTATGATGACATGCCAACTGGTGGTGCCCTTTGTGAGGTCCTGGTTAGGCAGCCATACTGTTGTGAGGCACCGTCCTTGTCATATCTATAAAACACTATCTTGCAGCAGGGGCTTGTCCCTACAGAAAGCTGATTCTCTCTCTCTCTCTCTCAGCAGTCATTAATGGCCTGTAGCTTTTCGTATACAGGAAGGGCCTTGTGAGACTGTAATATGTGAGTATACAACCTGAAGTAACCTCAGAAATTAGGAAAGTAAAAATGGACCATGAGGTATGGGGGAGAAGAAGATCTTGAACCTCTTGATGTTGCTGAATACATACGTATGAAGGAACCTCAGCTGAGAAAATGCCTCCTTCAAACCGGCCTGTGGGCAAACCTGTGGTGCATTGTCCTGATTAGAAATTGATATGGAGGGGAGGGGAGGGGAGGGGGAAGGGAGGAGAAAGCGGGCGCCCCCCCCCCGGGCCCCCTGCCCCCCCACCCCCGCCCTGCCCCTGCCCAGGACCCATCCAGCCTACCGCAGGCAGTGCCATTCCTGGGTAAGTTGTCCTGGGAAGTATAAGAAAGGTAGCTGAACGTGGACCCGAGGAGAAAGTCAGTAATCAGCTTTCCTCAATAGTTCGTATTTTAGTTCTTGCCTCCAAGTTCCTGCCTTGCTTCCTTCAATGATACAGAACTGTAAATGAAATGGACCCTTTCATCCACAAGCTACCTTTGTTCATGGTGTTTTATTGTAGCAATAGCAAACTAACTAGGACACCGCATAAGTGTAAAGATCTGAGTTTAAATTCCCAGCCCCCAAGTAAAAGGCCAAGTAAAGGACCTGTTACCCCAGTGCTAATGGACAGAGAGGGGAGGATCCTTGGGGATTGTTGGACAGCTAGCCTAGCCAATGAGTGAGCCCTAGACTCAGTAAGAGATCCTGCCCCAGCAGAGAAGGGGGGGGGGGAGTGACAGAACACCAGATGTGCCCGCGTGCACACACCTGCAGGCTCACCTGCACATATACATGCACATACATAAACATGTAAACATGCCTACAAAATAAAGTAAAACAAAATGATGACTCAAACGTGCGTTAAACCTTAATGAAGCTGCTAGGTTTGCAGGAGAACCTGCCCGACTAAATCAGGCAGCTGGACTTAGTAGTTTAAGGAGTTTTTCAAACAGAGCTTGGAGCCAAAACCTTTCTATGTCCCAGACTCTGTTATACCATCTGCAAAATGGGAAACTGAGATTTCCTGAAGCTGGAGACTGTTATCTGTGGGGCTTAGATGAGGCAGCAGATTTTGCTCCTAGGATGTAAGTAGTGAGCAGGATCCAGACTCCAAAACAAAGCAAAGCATGTCTGTGGACCAGGACAGGAAGGGTCCCCAGTGATGTGTGGCTCCTGTCCTTGAGTGTGTTGCAGGTGACAGGTCCAAGGTTGTGGCTGGCCACTTCAGTGGATCCCGAAATCCCTCTTCAATGTGCTCTTCTCCAGTCGGAGCCATTATAGGCTCAACTGCAAGAAGGAATTGACGGAGGAGGGAGGGAGGGAGGGAGGGTGGACGCTAGCCAGTGGCTCCAGGGCAGAGGCATCTGCATGCTTCCAGCCTGTCCTCTGCTCTTCAGGGTTGCTCTTAGTTCATAACAGTAATGGCCTCTATGAGCAGCGTCTGCCTCAAGGCTCTGTCTCTAAACCAATATTTACCTGACATTTACTATAGTATCCTATCAACTCTAGAATAATCTCTGACTCAATGTCAATGTTGGGGGCAGGGCATGAAGTGGAAGAACTATCGCATTATATGTAGACATTTCTATTTGTGCCACCGATACTAGCTCAAAACCCTGTTTGGAAGTGGACACTTTTTTTTTGTGGCAGCAGCCAGTCGGAACCATGCTCATCCGAGGCCCCTGTGTGTAGCTGACTGCAGGGGCTTGCAGTCCTGGCAGCACGTCTGCCCCTTGACCTCTTCCATGTTCTCTGGATTGATAAGGGGACCCAGACTCTCATCTGCAGGGGCCCACTCAGCAGAACTAGTAATCCTTTAATTGAATTAGATGCCGAGGAAGTTAAAGGGCTTCTCTGCAGAGCCGATGGTGGCCTTGTGACGAGGAGATGTATGGCCCCTGCCTGGTCCTTCATGGTCCATGAATCAATTGATAGCCCTCACTCTCAGCTTGAAAATTCTGTGATTTATGAAGCTAAAATATTCAGCTAAGTTGACACACGCTCAGCCACGACAGGATGAAGCTCACTTTTCCTGGAAAATCCTGCTGTCTGCTCTTTAGGTTTTTTTTAAATCATTTGCTTTTTAAATTATTTTATTTTTATCTATGTGTATATATGTGTGTGGAGGCAGGGGATAGGAAAACATGAATACAATGCCTGTGGAGACCAGCATAGGGGTAGAGATCCCCTGGCACTGGAGTTACAGTGAAGTGTGAGTAGCCAAATGCAGGGGTTGTGGACCAAACTGAATTCCAGTTCTCTGCAAGAGAGACAGATTAACTGCTGAGACCTTCCAGCTCCTATAAGTAGCTTTTTAGTTAGCATACAAAGTAATGTCTCATTATAGAATTTTTGCACACACACACATACACATGTACACACACATAGGTTAAATGTATACGTGTATAGGTTACATATCCATATATTTAGGTTATATATATATATGCACATATACATAAGACACACTCATAGGTTAGATATATACATGTATAGATTATAAATCCATATATTTAGGTTATATATGCATTATTATATATGCATACATACATAAAAATACACACACAGATCATATAGAGAAAACGTCATATTTCTCTGCCTGCTTCCTCCCAGAGATTCTTAACCCCGGGTTGTACCCTACATGGGAGAGTGTAACTGAATGTAGAGTTGCAGAAAGTTTGGCAGCAGTGGAAGGTTTCTGATCACAACAATCAAGTTAATTCAAACCCTTAATTAATCCCGTGTTGTAGCTCACAACTTCCCCGCAGCCTTGGTTCTGAATACACAGCCGGGTCACCTTGCACAGTGTGCACTGTCAAACCACACTGCACCAACAGTCACTGCCCAAAGGCCTGGGTTCAAAGCTGAAGCTAAGGGACCTTGCATCTTCATTGTGCCTAAAATGTTGTCTGCTCTTATATAAAGGTAATTGGTCTAATTATGAAAAGAAAACAGACTTCTAGTGTTTTCTATCATTGTCCTCAGCAACGTAGATATCAAATTAGTATTTTTTGTTACATTTTGTTAAAATGTTTGATTTTTTTAAAACTGTTACAGTTGCTGACTTTAGTATCATTAAAATAATTAGATAAATTTTGGATTGGGGTTATGATAAAATTTCCAACAATTTCTGAAATGACCCTAAGCATACTTCTCCCATTTTTTCTAAGTATTTATGGGAAGAGTTCTCTCAGCACAGATAATTAGAGAATCAAATATTGATCACCTCTGAAAACTGGTGAAGATGTCTATGCCCTATGATGTCAGCTAACCAGCCAAGGCTTGATGCTTCAGGTTAAACACAAACACATCCTTTCAATATGCAAATTCGCTTTGCTCAGTAATAGATTGTAAAACTATCCAATAAATATTTTAGAATAAAATTGTAATTCACTGTCAGTAAGTGTTTGCTTTGTGCACTTTTTCCATGTATCTTTAATTTATTGTCAGCAAGTGTCTTTGTACACTTACCTTTTCTATATATTGTTAATTTGATGTCAGTGAGTGTCTGCTGTGTACACTTATTCTTTATATCTATGACTTATTGTCAGCAAATGACTTTGTATAACTATACTCTCTATCTATGTGCCCTAGGTTTTGAAGAGATGTTTCTGTGTGAAGTGGGACCTGAGTGGACCATGTTTAGGATGGCTGCTATGGGCTCTTCCTCTCCCATAGTCTGTCTGCTGGTTTCATATCTAAAGTTTAAACACAGACTCACACACAGGTACACACGCATGTGTGTATGTGCACACGTGTACTTCCATGGTTCAGCCAAGATATAAAATGCTTGTTTTTTTGTCTCTCCGTGTCTGACTTACATGATAAGCTCTGGTTGCCCCAATTTTCTTGCAAGAAAATTTGATGCAATTTCATTCATTTACACTGGATGAGGCTCCACTGTGTGTGTGCACCACATTTTCTTGCCGTGTGTGTGTGTGTATGTAATATGTATGTGCACTTGTGTGTGAGTGTGGGTGCACACATGCCATTGATCACATGTGGACCTTGGAGGACAATCTCAGGTGTTAGTCCTTACCTTACAACCTGTTTTGAGACAGGATATAGACCACACCTTCTGGGGATTCTCTTGCTCCCTTCTCCCATATTTTTTGTAGGAGAGCTAGACATACAGATGTGTGCATGTGCTAGCTAGTTGTTGTTGTGTTTTTTTCTCTTCTTAATTTGACCCAAACCATAGTCATCTGAGAAGAGAGAACCTCAGCTGGGGAAAGTCCCCTTTTGACTGGCCTGTGGGGGCATTTTCTTGATTGCTGTTTGATGTAGAAGATCCCAGCTACTGATGGCAATGCCACCCAGGGGCAGGTGGCCCTCAGGTGTATAGTAAAGCAAACTGGAAAACCAGAAGAAACACTCCAAGAAGCAGAATTCCTCCATTTCCTGGGCTTCCATTCCCACCTCTGGTTTCCTTTAGTTTCTACCCTGACTTCCTTCAACGATGAGGCTGTGACCTGGGAGTATAAGGTGAAATAAGCCTCTTACTCCCCAAATTGCTTTAGATCATGGTTTATCACAGCACCAGAACGCAAACAAGATACCATGTGACTACATCTAGATTTTAGGTGCGTTCTTAGGGACTCATATTTGCACAGCAAGTGTGTTATCTACTGCATCATTTCCCCAGCCCCACATCACATTTGATTTGTCTGCTCACCTGTTGGCAGACCCTCTGTGGTATGGAAACGAACCTTCCGATGCCATCATACACTCCTGTTGATACCTTTGGCTCACAGTCAGAGTTCGGGTTGGACCGAAGTGTTCCAGTTCTCTTTGTGATGTGCCATGAGCCCCAGTGACCGAACACCTTTGTATACAGCTCCTGAACGTAATAACTTCCAATGTGACCATGGAAAGCAGTTTTGCCATTTCTTCATTGCTGTAGTTCTCATTTTCACAGGCATGCATGTAGTTTGCATGTTGGAATGTGTGTATGTGTGCATGTGCTGTGGAGGTCCAAGATTGATGTTGCCAAGGCATGGTCTCTCAGTCAGTCCCTGAGCTTGCTGATGTGGCTCCTCTTAATAGCCAGCTCATTCTGAGGAGCCCATGACCCACCTCCTTTCAAGTCTGGAATTATAGATGGGCTGTGACACCCATCTGGCCTTTCTGTGGATTTCTAAAGACTCAAACTCTAGTCCTTATGCAAACTTGGCAAGCTCTTTACCTGCTAAACCATTTCCTCTGCAACTTCATTGGTATTTTAAATCTCAGGTTGATTCCAAGGGACAGGTATATATACACATGCATATACACACACACATGCATACAGATACATTCTAATTACTATATTTTATTTTAACATAATTTTATATTTTGTCACTGTTCAGCTATCAAATCAACACAAAGTTCAGTTCATCTACCTCAATATACTTAATATTTGAAAGGATTTCTTTAAATTTCTTATTATAATTTTGTTTCATCATTTCATAGAATATATGCATGCTTAAAAGGTAAAATTGTTGGAAGAGGTTGCATTCAGAAAAGTTTAATTTTCAACTTTCCTTCCCACCTTTATTGGGTGACTATTTTCTGTTTCTATATTCTGTCATGACACAGACACACACATACACACACACATACATAGATACACACATACAAACACATATATACATACCATACACACATACCACACACACCAAATGCACACACATCACATCACACATATACACACATACATGCACATAAGACACACACACATACATACACCTCTCTCTCTCTCTCTCTCTCTCACACACACACACACACACACACACACACACACACACACACACCTTTCTATCTCCTCCCATATAAAGACTAGCATGCTGCAACCATCACCCTCCACCAAGGTATCTTGGCATCACATCACACCTAATCTTGCTAGGAAAGAGACGAATCTCACCACTCACAACAGTTACTTTCTGTGAATTCCTTGCACACACTGTATTGGAGAATCCTGAATCATTGCACTAAGGGAAATTACCTGGTCGGGTTCCTAGGAGCCTGTAGCCACATTTTTACCAGCTAATCAATACATAGTTCCATTTGGGTGTTTCTGTATAAAACATTCCTGTTTAATAGCGACTTTTAATTTACTCACATTGAGCACAGACCTTGCAACTCAGGCCTGAACAGTGCTAGTTTTATGTTTTATTTTATCCATAAGGTACCACAGCCCTTTGTGCTTAGGACTCCTAGAGAGCATTTTGGTGCTGGGGGTATTTTGAACAGTTAAATCATCAACTAAAAGCAATGGGAAATAACTTCTAAACAAATGTGACACTAAGTAGAGCATGTGTGGGTGGTTAATCTTGACAGTCAGCCTGGTTGGGTTTGTAATCAACCAAGAGGCATGCCTCTGGGCAGGTCTGGAAGGGCATTAGCTGGAAGGACTAAGGAGGAGGTGGCCCCTTTGCCAGAATAAGCAGCACCTTCCACCGGTGGCCCAGATATCAAGAAGTCCCCGGGAAAAGCTTCTGTGTAATGGAATATTATTTCAAGATGTGTGACATTTGTTTATGCTGTAGAACATTTGTTTAATGATGCAAAGATGTGTTGCATTCTTTTATGTTGTATTTGTTTAACTCTGTAAAGCTGTGCTACTTTGCATAAAACACCTGATTGATCTAATAAAGAACTGAACAGCCAATAGCTAGGCAGGAGAGGGATAGGTGGGGCTGCCAGGCAGAGAGAATAATTAGGAGAAGAACAGAACGAGAAGAGGGGGGTGAGAAAAGGAGGAGAAAGGAGGATGTCAGGGGCCGGTCACCCATCCACCCAGCCAGCCATGGAGAAAGAAGGAAAGCAAGATATAAAGAATAAAAAGAGCTAAAAAGCCCAGAGGCAAAAGGTAGTTAACAGGAAATGGGATAATTTAAGTTAGGTTAGAAAAGCTGGCTAGAAACAAGCCAAGCTAAGGCTGGGCATTCATAAGTAACAATATGTCTTTGTGTATTTATTTGGGAGCTGGATGGTGGGCCTGCAAAAAGTTAAAAACAAATAAACAAACAATCCAACAACAATATTTCTGCTTTTTTTTTTTGCCTGCCTTTGACCCTTGCTGGTGAGAGCATCCCCCCTACTGCTGATGTTGGTGCTAAAGATCTTCACTCACTAGAAATTATCCAGCTTCAGCACGAGGTAGAAGTTGCTTAGAAATCCAGTTTCAGGACCTGAGAAGCCACTGGGGTCTCTCCTGTCTAGTGTGAAAACAGCCATTGTTGGACAATCCAGAGCCTATTATGTCAGACAATCTAATAAATCCCTCTTAATATACAACCATTCTATCAGCTCTGTTCCTCTAGAGAATAAGGACGGATGTATCATGCAAAGGCCTTCCATTTAAACCTATAATTATGTAAGGGGAAACGGACCATGAAGGCAGAGTGTGACCTTGCTTGACCTCATCTGGGACCTTGCACATCAGCTGCACAACCATGTCACTGTCCTGCCCAGGTGGATGTCCGTAACTGACCACAGAAGTGACATTCACACTGACTTTGGGGTTAAGAACAACTTTTAACTAGTAAATCAGTTAGCGTTTGTGGAACCCACAGGCAGCAGAGCTTAACTGGGACCACATTAGCCTCCTGATCTTGAAGTTATACATGCTTGAAGTTATACATGAGGTTACATTTCGCCTCTACCTCAGTTAGTGTGGAAAGTGGGGGGTCCATGTTATATCAAATCAATAATAATAGGCAGCCACGGTTGCCAGCCCTTTTTAATTTGTTTATTTTTCAGACACATGATGCTCCTCTATGCCAGCCCTCCACATGCCTCGCTAAAAATTCAAGGCATATTCCAGACTCTGAAGAAACAGAAAGGCTAGGAAAACTCACATGCAGGATGGCTTTGTGTATAAATTTCTACCTAATCAATTCCACTTTGAGAGGCAGCCTGTGCAGCATCTTCTTACTGACTCCACACCCAGCCTTGCATCTCTGTCCCCTGATCTGACTCTTGCCCACTGGCACTTGCACGGCTGTAGAAAGACTGTTATTAAGATGGAATTTGTATGGATTATTTTCAAGCCAACAAAAGAATCCCCTTGTTATTTATTCACAGGGTTTAGTGTGCAATATAAATTTAGCCAATTTGAAGAGCCTGGCTGGCTGATCTTGTTAGAGAGAGCCAAAGGCCATTGTCTGCTGTTCACACAACGCCCACTGCAAATCTCATTTTTAATTGAGGGAGCATCATTTCTGCTTCCTGTGCATATAGACCACAGGGCAGTGGTATGTTTGCAGACCTCAGCTTACAGCACATAGGACACCATTAACACAGGAGGATGAATCTCTCCACACCCTCCTGGGACATCCTGGGGTCCCTTCTTAATACAGAAGGTAGAAACAATACTTGGGACTGCCTTATGTGAGAGGTCTCAAGGGACAGCCCAGAACTGGCTGAAATCAATGCACAAAAAACATACTTGATGGGTGGGGAGACGGTTCAGTGGGAAATGTGTTTGCTGCAAAAGCATGTAGACCCGAGTTAGAACCCACAGTGCCTGCATAAAAATCCAGGCTGGATGTGCAGGTGCTTGTGAGCCCAGCTCTTGGGCAGGAAGAAGAGGCAGATTATGAGGGCTTGCTGGCTTCAGGCTGGATCTAGGCTCAACGAAAGACTCTGTTTCAAAGGAATAAGGTAGGATATCAAGACAGCAGGAATTCTGACATCCTTTTCAGGCCTCCACATGCATTCACACACAGGTGTGATACAGGCACACACACACACACACACACACACACACACACACACACAAATAACATAAAATACATGTTTGAGGCTAAGGCCTTTTCCACCCAGGATTTTGGGACAAACCTCCACCCAACAGGGTGCTCTGTGGGGATGTGTGTTTATGTACAAAGAGACATTAAAATTTGCAGTCCTTGACCTAATAATCTTAAAGGTCCCCAAATTCCTAACCCATATTAAAAATTGTACCTAAATTTACCATGATGGCTCTCCTTTCCATTCTGGTTCCATGCCCAGCAAAAGCAAAAACAAAGCAAAAACAAAGGCCAAAAAACAAAAATTACTCAGTGAACATTAAAGGGCACAAAGTAAAAATAAATATACCACTAATTGTGTGTGTGTGATTTATATTATGCATGTGCATATGTTCTGTGCCTTTGGAGGCCAGAAGAGAGGGTCAGCTTCTTTGCAGCTGGAGTTACAGGCAGTTGTGGGCATCCTAATGTGTGTATTGAGAGCCAAACTCTGGATCCTCTGGAAGAGCAGAAGGGCTCTTGACCACAGAGCCATCTCTCCAGCTCCTCTCCTTCTCACTTTTCCAGACAGTGTTTCTCATCGAATGTGGATTTCATTGGCCAGCTGACTAGGCTGGCCAGCTCACACACCCAAGAGGTCCTCCCATCTTTTCTTTCCCCAGCACTGAATTAGGTGCCTGCTACTGTGCCCAGATTTGTATGTGGGTGCTGGGCATCCAAGCTCAGGCCCTCTTGTTTGCATGGCAGATGCTTTCCTGCCTGAAGCATCTCCCTAGCTTTGCCCTTAGTTATGTTGGTGCCATGCTCAGTAGGAGTGTTCGGAGCATTGTCTATATTGCTGCTGTTACCGCTGCTGCTTTTAAAAATAGTGGGAACTAGTTACACTCTTCCATGCATAGCTTTATTCTTACCCTTGAATACACATCACACCGTGAAGACTCTAGAAAGACCCTGCAGGAACCTTTCATTGTGTGAATGTGCTGACTTACTTACCCAAATCCCATTCACACACACACACACGCACACACACACACACACACACACACACACACACGATTCTAAGGTGCACTATGTAACACATTCTCGAGAAGTGGTCATAAATGGCCATGTGATTTCTGAGGACCAATCCCTTGAAAAGACATCTCTGCATCAAGAGATAAGGATGCTTACAAGACATCTAACTTAGGTTCCCACGTTGCCCTTGAGGAACCGTCTGCTGCTGCACACTCTCAGAAGTACTAAGTCATGGCTCCAGCTTCTGCACAGCACTACCCACATACGTGTGTTTTAAATTCCCATTTCTTAGCTCTCTTGGAGTGTCATGATTCCACGCATCGTGGTTTCTAGAGCTCAAGGATCCAGGCTATGTCTGTCCTTGAAAAGACTGCCATTGTCATTGTTGTCATTGTTCTGAGAGAAAGGCAATGCAAAGCCCCATGTCATGGATTCTAAAGCAAGAATTATGTTGGTTTTTACTTCATAACAAAGCAAGTCAAGAACTGGTGCCAAAATAATCATCACTGTTGTCAGTCTGGCTTGCCTGCGCTCACCTGGGTGGGTCTTGTGCTCTGTGTTAGCTACTTTTCTGTTGCTGCAATGAAACGCCATGGCCAAAAGAAGCTTATGGAAGGAAGGGTTTATTTGGGTTTACCGTTCCCAAGAGATGGGTCTGTCGCAGCATGGAGGAATGGCAGCATGTGACAGGCATGGAGCTGGAACAGGAAGCTGGCTGAGAGATCTCCTCTCGCTCACAATGAAGCCATGAGAGTGAACTGTAATGGGCGGAAGCTATATACTCCCAAAGCCCTCTTCCAGAGACAACTTCCTCCAGCCTCTTAACCCCACCACCACAGCACAACCACTCGAGGACCAAGTGTGCAAACACTAGCGCCTATGGGAGACATTCCTCATGCAACCCACCATGTTCCCCCTCTGTGTTGGCTGAAATAGGCTGAGGACTTGGGGTCTAGAACAACCAAGGTGGATCCTCACAGAGATGGCAGTTGGCATCGGTTGCCAGCCAGTGGTCCAGCCAGGGCTGTCGAAGAGAGCATCTCCGCTCTTCTCTGCAGGATCACTCACAGTAGGATGCCCGAATCCCGTGAGACAGGAAATAGAAACTGCCACTCATTCTAAGCTGGAGTGTGGGAGCCCTGTCTGTCTCTTCAGCCACCTTCTCTTGGTCAGCACTCACCACGACCCAAGGACTGGGAAAGCATGTTCTATTTCTTCATCAGGATTAAGTATGTCTATGGGGTGGGAAAGGTTTAGCAGAAGTTACTTTTTGACACCAGGTAACAAAAGCAGCATGAGGAAAAGGATAGCAGAGATGAATGTGTCTCAGCTGTGTAGCTTCGGACACGCTGCTTAACTTCTCTAAATCTTAGTTTCTGCATTTCAAAAGGAGCAACAGCTGTCTGTAATCATGGGCATTAAAGAGCTCACATGTGTGTATTCATATGTGTATGCGTGCACACACGTGTATATGCCCATATGTGTATATATGTATGTGTTCATATGCGAATATGTGTATGTGCTTATTTGTGTACATGTGTATGTATTTAAGTGTATATGTGTATTACTATCTATCATCTGTCATCTGTCTGTAATGAGAATTAAGGAGCATATGTGTTTTCCTATGTATATATGCATTAACATCTATTCTCTGTCATCTGTTTGCTATCTAACTATCCATCTCAAAATCTCTGTGTAGTAAACACAGAGTTGGCATCATCACTGTGAACCCTGGTGTGATCCCTTTTAGCTCATGCTCCAAGAAAGCTGTCTGAACACCAATGTCATGTCTGCAAATGGGGAGGAGAGAATTCCTTACAAACTCATTGAGGAAAAAAAAAAAGAACGAAATGGCAGGTGCAAGCATCCTGTCCTGGCATGTTCTAAAAGATCTTACTTTTGGATGTGGAAACTGAGAACAAATCCAAGACTCCCTGTGCCTTTTCCCTGAGGTGCCTTGGTATATTGCGGCACACACCTATCTTTTCCTCTCGTGTTCATCTGCATCATGAAAGGGCACATCATTTCAGTTTTCTGTTCATTTTAGAAATAGGCATACAAATAGACAGCCTGATGTATCAGAATAAGAGATGTCAGTGTGGCCACCTGGACTCAGAGTTGCCCCCAAAGATGGGACCATAATTTCTGGTCTTCACTGAGCATCTACCGCAGGCAGGAGCCTTTGAAAGGTATCTCCTTTGTGTTTTCTGGAGGGAGAGAGTGACAAGAAATGACAGAACAGCCTCTGCCCTAAGAAAAAGCCTGAGCTTTGAGAATGACAGGGGACTCTGGACGCTGAGGTCGTCTGGGTCTTCAGGGGCCAGAGAGGCCCTGGATAACCTCCACTGCTCTGCGAAATGAAGGCACTGGGAGACCTTATCAGGAAGCACAGTTTCTGTGTATTCCCTGGCGTCCCAGGCAAGGAGGATCTACCGCTGAAAGGAGCCCCTGTGGACGCCAGTTAAACACAGCCGCCTAGCACACTCTTTTATCTCCACCCCTCTCTGGAGACTCTCACTTAAATGGCACTGATGAGCTGGACTGGGGTAAATAGGACAAGGGACAGAAGAGAGAGGAAAAGCAGAACAAAGAGAGACTGGCCGTAGTGGCTAAGATGTGCCCATAAAGTTTGGAGCCATGATACAGGGTGTGGGACAGAAAGTGAAGCAGCAGACTGAAGAAAGCAGAAATCCAAGGTCTGGGAAAGACCAGAAACCCTTAAGACAATTCAGGTAATAGAACTTCACAAAGTGTCAGTCATTTTAGGTATGAGCCCTGGGATTCACTCTTAACAGGAGGGTAAGATGATAGTTAGGTGTCTAAGCATTCAGGGCCACCCTGTGACACAGGAAGAGAATTGGGGAATTGAAGAAATGGAAGTGGGATGGCTCTGTGCTCATAAATAACAAGCACAGAAAACAGGAGGCTTGACAAGCAAAGGCTGTGATGTGTTGGGGGTGCTAGCTGACAAGACTACTGGTCCCCTTTCCCCTGGGCTCCTGGAATGGTGAATTCTAGGACTCTTCCCTCAAACTGAAGACCAGAGGCATCTTCCTGAAAGAAACAGAAAGAGGTAACTATGGTTACCAATATTTGGGTTGTCACAATAGAATGGCTGGACCTGGGGTCTAAGATTAGAAACTTTTGTGGAGCTGAGATAGATGAAAGCACCCAGGAGAAAAATTTCAAAGTTCATCGTTCTGGAGGATTCAGTACACAGTCCCGTGGCCCCTGTGCTGAGGCGGAGCATCATGGAGGAAAAGAAATGGGGGAGGGAACAGGGACAAGATACTTGTCAGGCTCTTCTTTCAGTCACTTGCTTCCTCTTTAAGCCGTACTTTTTTTTTTTTTTTTTTTTTTGATTTTTCGAGACAGGGCTTCTCTGTGGCTTTGGAGCCTGACCTGGAACTAGCTCTTGTAGACCAGGCTGGTCTCGAACTCACAGAGATCCGCCTGCCTCTGCCTCCCGAGTGCTAGGATTAAAGGCGTGTGCCACCACCGCCCGGCCTTAAGCCGTACTTCTTGAGGGTTCCATATACCCCTAAATATTTCTATCCATGAAGGAATCTAGGTGTGTGTGTGTGTGTGTGTGTGTGTGTATAGGTCAAAGGGTGATGTCAGATGTTTGTTTCCCTTAGCCGCTTTCTACTTTCTACCTTATTTATTTTTCACATTGTTATTATTATTTTATGCACACTTGGATGTATAGGGGGCATGTGTATGGCGGTCACAAGATAACATGTGGGAGTCAGTTCTCTTTCAATCTCATGTGGGTGCCGGAATTGAAGTCAGGTTGTCAGGCTTGCTCACACACACCATCATCCCACTGAACCATCTTGCTGCTTTGGCCTTGTTTTAAAGACATTTCTTATTGGACCTGGAGCTCATTGGTTCAGTTAGACTGAGTGCCCTGTATCTTCCTGCCTTTGCCTTCCTAGTGCTGGGATTATAGGTGTACACTGTGGCAGTTGGCTTTTTATGAAGCTGCTGGGGAGCCATTCTTGTGTTTGAGCAGCGAGCACTTATCTCCAGTCTTAGTCAATGTTCTATCCCTATGAAGAGACACCATGACCGTGGCAACTCTTATGAAAAGAAAGCCTTAAGTTGGGGCTGGCTTACAGTTTCAGATGTTTGATCCATTATCATCATATCAGAGAACATGACAGCACACAGGAAGACATGGTAGCTGAGAGTTCTACAAGCCATAGGAAGAGAGAGACACTGAGCCTGGTTTGAATATTTGAAAGTTCAAAGCCCACCCACAGTGACACAATCCCTCCAACAAGGGCACACCTATTCTAACTCAACTATACCTTCTAAGCCCTGTCAATTAGTGACATTTCTTAATACCAAGCTTTCAAATATATGAGCCTATGGAGGCATTCCAATTCAAGCCACCACATCTCCCCAGCTGTTAACCTACCTTGAATACATGAAGTTGTGGGGTACAACCACATATAAACCACATGAGTGGCATTCCTGAATGATGAACTCTGGCTGCAGAGCCTCTGTGCACGATCTAACCAGAAGCTAGAGAAGGGTCTTTCACATGGAGAGGGAACACCACACCATGTACACACACACACACACACACACACACACACACACACACACACACACACAGAGAGAGAGAGAGAGAGAGAGAGAGAGAGAGAGAGAGAGAGAGAGAGAGAGAGAGAGAGTAAATGGAGCTGGTGGAAACCAGGAACTGCAAAGGAAACTTCAAATCCATGATCACAGATCATGAAGGTCCTCACAGCGATATGACAGAAGGTTGATCCTTGCAAGAAGACAAGGACACCATAAAAATAAGCTATATGGCGGCCAGAAATAACCCTGGACATTAAAAAAATGTGAATGATAAGGTTTATATCCAGAAGAAGTTTGCAGGAAATACAGATGAAAGTCAAACAGAAACAAAACAGAGATGCAGGAAAAGCGGGATGATTCTGAAGTTGTTTGATTAACTGCAGAGAGAAGAAAGAAGCAGAAGGTGATGGGGCATCATCATTACAGGCTGGATGCCACCAAATGACCCAAAGAAAGGACATGGAGATGCAGTCTATCCAGAATCCCTGAGCACCCAGTAAATTAAATGGAAAATCTTACGATAAGGCACCCATTCCTAAATTACAAAATTAGAGGCATAAAACATAATCTTAAGGCCAGACAGTGCTGGCACACAACTTTAATCCCAGCACTCAAGAGGCAGAGGCAGGTGGATCTCTGTGAGTTCAGGGCCAACCTGGTCTACCAGAACTAGTTCCAGGACAGGCTCCAAAGCTACAGAGAAATCCTGCCTCAAAAAACAACAAGAAGCCAGATGTGTCAGGACCTGTGATTTCAACACTAGGGGCTATGGAGGGGAGGCTGAGGCAGGAAAAGTCCTGGGCCTTTCCAGCTAGCTGTTCTAGCCAAATAGATGAGCTTCAGCTCCAAAGAGAAACCCTGTCTCAAATTAAAATGTTAGACAGTAAGTGAGGCAGACATCTGATGTTGTCCTCTGGACTCTACATGTAAACTCTCATGTGCTGACACACCAGCACTCACACATATGTACACCTAAGGATAGCATATCCACACATTTATACAAACTCATAAAAAGGGACTAATACCACTTTGATAGATGTTGTTCTGTTGAAATTGGTTTGGAGCTCTGGCAGATCTTCCTGGAATCGTGTTGCATGCACATGCCTAGAAAGTAAGTTCAAAGAAGGAAAAAATGGTAGAAACATTAAATCTGCATGACAATAAAATTTACTTTTGTACTGTTTGTTTTAAGAATCATGCAATGAACATGCTGATGACTGACCTAGTAAAAAATGTGATCTCACTAAACACACTGTGTGTGTGTGCGTGTGTGTGCGTGTATGTGTGTGTGTGTGTGGTTTGTTGGACAGGGGAGAATCTTCCAATGTGATGAACGAAGTTAAAATAGGTAAATAATAAAGAACTATGTAAGCAGATTATTAAAAAATATGGAGGGAAACTTCTTGAAGAAATGGATAAAAAGAAAAAAATTCCTCCTAGGAGCAGGAATTAACAGTAAGAGTGATGAGAGCCTGCTATCTTTAGTTGAGATTTCTGTGCAACATGACGTGTTCTTTTAAAAATTATTCTGGATATTTGAATAATAAGCACATGGTACATTAAAAATAATGAAAGCGAATCATCAAGATAGCGCAGTAGGTGAAGGTTCTTGCTGCCAAGCCTGACAACGTAAGTTCAAATCCATCGAGTGGAAAGAGACAATTGATTCCCCCCTATTGTCCCCAGACCTTCACACATGCCTTCTGGCATGCCCCTCTCCGAAATAAATAAATAAATAACCTCTTAAATACTTAATAAAAATACATCCCACAATAGTCTGCCTTAGAATTTGAAGGTAGAATTTCAGTCAGACCCACCCACCTCCATCTCTTTTTCCTCTATGCTACATGAGTGGGGACAGCTCAGTTAATCTTCTTATAGATCCTTTGAATCAGACACTTAGTTGCTGTCGCTGTCATTGTTGTTGTTCTGGAAGTGAACTGAGGGTGCTGCACTAGGCAAGTTCTCTACCGTTGAGTGCTGGGGCAAGTTCATGAGGGAAGAACTTTTATTTACACTTCCTGGAAGCAGAGACTTGAGGAAGCCAAGTCACCCTCTTCATAAGTCTCTGAGACTATCAAGGGACACCATTGTCAGGCCCCAAAGTCCCACCTTTGTCATGCACCCATGCTCCCTTTTGTAGCTGGTATCTAGCTGAACTCTATACTTCATAAACAATAAAATGGTATTTTAGATCTAGAGGGGGCCCTTACCAAACACTTGTTTAAACACATTCCATTTTGTTCACGGGTAAAAGGAGGCTGCATCACTTGGCTAAGGATGCAGAATTATTAGCCGTGGATCTAGCCCAGACTCTAGTGTACCTTTTAATCTGTAAGACACTGTCAGTGCCGTGAGGGAAGCCAAGAAACTGGAGCTCAAAGAGGGAAGGAAAATCACAGCTATTTGCTCGTTTCCGAGAATAACCACACCTGGCTATTTCAAGAAGAGAGAAACATGACATTCTGACAATGGTAATTTTCTATACTTAGAAGGGTTGGGGTGCCTCACACAACATTCTAGAAAAGTCCTTGTAATGTTCTCAAGGTAGGATATTGTGGTAGTTTCTTGAGGCCTAGGATCTCAGGGGAGTAAGTGACCTGCTCTACTCATGATGGTTTCCTAGCTTGAATCAAAACATGAACTTCATTCTGTGACCCAAATGATTGTGACTCCAAAATTCCCATATTGAGATATACCCTCTCCCCTCCTCTTCCTCCACCTCTCCCCTTCTTGTCTGGTTCTCTTTCCTCTCCCCCTCTCCTTTCTCCTTCTTCTTCCCTCCATTCTGTTTATTTTTCTCGTCTTTCTTTTGTGTGTTCATGTGTGATTGAGGGCACATTGATGCCACAGTGTGTTGTACACATCAGAGGTCCATCTTCACCTTCTATCTTGTTCCAGGCAGCATCTCTTGCATGCGCAAGGCTATCAATGTCTAAGAGCTCCTGGGGATTCTTCTGTCTCTGTCCCCCATCTCCTCCATTGAAGTACTGGGATTGCAGATGTATGTTATAGTATCTGGTGTCTCAGTGGGTGCTGTGGATCCAAGCTTAGGTACTGATGTTTGCATAGTAAGTGCTTTACCTACTGAGATGTCTCTCCAGCCCCTGACCTAATCTCTGATGCAATAGTCTTTAGCGGGTAAGCTTTTGGGAGGTCAAAAGTGCTGAGCCCTCATAAGTGTGACTAGTGCTCATAACCAGACCAGAGGGAGCTTGTTTTCCCTTCCACCTCATGAAGATACAGGGAGCAGCAGACACTGAACCTTCACCTAAGAGCAGATCTGCTGGTGTCTTTTTCTTGGACTTTTATCACCCAGTACTATAAGCAAGACATTTCTGCTATTTATAAATGGCATACTCTATGGTCCTTGTTGTAACCTGTGTGTATCTCTTTTCTCCAGACTGAAGCATTCCCTCCTGGAGGGAAGAGAGAGGCTCATCACACTCAGGAAATGTAGGAGATTTACAAGGTTCTTTCTGGGGTTAAATAAGCAGTAAATACTTGCTGGGGGCGGGTAGGGGGATTGGAAGGAGACTATTGGTGAAGTTGACTGAAAGTTGCCTAGGGGACCCAAAAGATGCAGCTTTCAAAAGCCATCCCCCATTCTTTGGGTCAGAACTTTAGGTGATGCAGATGTCTTTGAGAAGCACAAGATCCTGTTACAAGGAACTCATTTGTTGACCAAGTTAGACTTGGATGAACTCCTTTCTTGTGTTTGTCCTCAGTGCTTGATCTGAGGTACACAGACATTTGTTTATATCAACCCAGAGAAAGTCACACAATATAACACAAATATACCAAGATACTACATCATGTTGTTCAAGTGCAGAGGGACAAAAAACAAGTTCTTTTTTTGTTGTTTTTTTCAAGACAGGGTTTCCCTGTAGTTTCTAGAGCCTGTCCTGGAACTAGCTCTTGTAGACCAGCCTGGCCTCGAACTCAGAGATCCGCCTGCCTCTGCCTCCCGAGTGCTGGGATTAAAGGCGTGCGCCACCACCGCCCGGCCAAATATCTAAAGAAAACGATTATATCTATTGTTTCTTGATTGCCTACTTCAAGATATTTGCTGCTATTATTGCCATTGGCATATGAGAAAACTGAGAGATTAAACCACTTCAGAATTGAAGACCAGAGAGATTAAACACACTTTAGAAAACATCAGAGCTTAGGCAAGGTTCAGAAATCCTATCTCAAGCTTCTTACTCTTGTTATTTAATGTAGCCTACTTTTTCCACCTGTCAGTCAAAGCACCTCAATCAACGATGCCCGGTTGAAAACAAACGCTGATGTCAAGTATATTAGACAACCGGGCTCCATTCTGCATATACCATGCCTTCTTCCTGGAGCATCCTCACCGTCTCGTTTTTGTGTGTATTTTCTATGCATTCACCTTTTAAGACAAGCCTTATCTGGCATTGTGTCAGGTATCTAATTGCTGTGGGAGAGCCCCTGGCAGGAGCAACTTAAGGGAGGGAAGACTTCTTCAGTCCATCATGTCAGTGAATGCAAGCTGGTGGGTGCTTGTAACATGGTTCATTATATCTGGGTAGCAGACAGGAAGCAGGGTGCTTGGTGCCCCTATCCCCACCCAGTGACCCAACTTTCTCTATCTAGACCCCCATCTCCTAAAGTTTCCACACTCTCCCACATAGTGCTACCAGCTGGGTATCAAGAATTCAAAGATATAAAAGCCTGACCATGAACTGGAGCAGGGTGGGGGGTGGGGAGTCTCCCATGTAAACTTTGACAAGCATCTTCCCCAGGAGTCCCTCTCACACGCTGCTTTCAGCTGGAGGACCATCTGCTCCCCCCCCCACCTCTTCATACTTACCAATAGGCTGCTCATCATTATCTGTGTGTCTGTGTTCCCTAGATGAAGCTCTAGCTAATGGACTTAACCCAGTCTTCCATAACTTTATAGCCTGTGGTAAACCGAGTAAGGTCTCCAGTCTCCAAGCATACCCTTGTTCCAGACACAGCCCCACCACTCCTTCTACACTTCTGTCTTTGACTGTGTGAATTAGCATGGCAATATCAGCCTTGGCAACACAATGAAGTTGAGAACCTGGATTATCCAGACAGACCTGATATAGCCACTGGTGTCCCTGGGGAGGTCAGTGAAGAAAGGAAAATGTGGTCGTGGAAGCAGAGGCTAGAGTGATACAGTAGGAGGAGAACACAGCTGGCCTCCTCTTCTCGGAAGCCCTACCTCCAAACTTGCAGAAGGAACACAGTCCTGCTGACACCTTCACTTTAGGACTTAGGACATTTGTAGTGAGTCTCATAGTAGCGACAAGAAGTGAACATACATTCCTGGAACTGGAAGAGTGTGGAGCTTACAGTAGGAGCAAGCCTTCAGCTAGTAAAACCAGCCAGCTCCACCACAGACACACACAGACACACACAGACACACAGACACACACACACACACACACACACACACACACACACACACATGCACACACGCCCTCTGCAGGTCAAGGTGGGTTAGTGAGCCTACGCCAATGATGAAAGGATTTGGTCCGACATCCTGCGGCAGAGATTTGACCACAGTTTCCAGCAGCTAGTAGGAGCAAATCCAGCAGATTCACTCTGTGGTTTAGGGAAAGCTGATCTCTCAGGGCCTTGGTTTTTACTCAGCCACTAGAAGGAAAAGTCCAGCTTTCTGCCTGACAGTAGAGTTCATAAAGACAGACGATGTTATCCAGCTGGAATACTCCATGGAAGACCAGGCATAATATAAATACTGGGAAGTGTTAATAATAAATATTTAAGAAACAAATCTGTGTTTTCCAAAAACAAATGTGCCAAGACACCCAGAGTCACCTGTCACTTAGGGAAGACTATGCTGCCTTCCTGAAGTGAAACACTTAGTGCTTTTAATAGCTTCACTTCTTAATATTCTGTAACTTAGGATTAAATATTAAAATATTAAATATTAAATTGGACAGCGGTAATCCATCTGAAACTGAAACCTGCTTGTTTACCCAAGGCCTCTTAGGCACACTAAGGAATCCAAACACAGTTTGGTATTCACTGAGGTCATTGTTTTCTTTCTTTTGTTTTATTTTGAATGCCAGACACACGGGCACCACATCTATCTTTTTATTGATCAACATGGAAGACCTGAATGAAATAGACCCAATACTTATATCCGTTCTTGAAATACTCTGTCTAGCTTAGCAAAGCCAGAGGAGGCTCTGTTTCATAGATACACTGAGTATTCCAGTGAGGGAATGGATAGGATTTGTCTCCTTGGTCCAGGCCTGTGTCTTTGTAGTACCTAATGGCAGCAGATGGATGCAGCCTGAGTTGTGAGCCTGGGATTGGTCTTCACCAATGGCCTGGTGATTGGCTTAGTGCTGCTATCGTCTAGGACCAGTACCCAAGTAAGGTCTGAGAAACTGCTTTTTGTTGGATGAGATTCTGGATTCCCTGGCCAAAGAAAGAGAACTTTGAATCTGCCTTTCTTGCCTGAGTAGCAAATCTTTGCTCAGAGACTCAGATTTTCCCACCATATAAAATACGTTCCTGGGAAATGAGCTGAAGGTAGACATTTATAATTCATTCTAAAGGTAAAACACATTGTTCAGTCAAGAGGCAGAAAGACTCAGCTCCATTGTCTTGTCTGTATGACCTAGAGCGATTACTCTGTCCCTGAAACTGGTTCTCTTCTGGGAAGGAAGATGAGGGATAACTATGATAATGATATGCAGGTAGGATGTTGCCATTCACAAGCTTGCAGCTATAAATTGTGCCACGCTTCAGTTGGTGATCTGGCTGACATAACTCTAAACCCCAGTGCCAGCTTGGCCATTGCTACTATGAGTGTGTTGGACAGTGGACATAGTGAGAAAGAGAAAGATACTGTAAATAACTCGTGTGACACACAAGCTAATTGTACCATGCTATCCTCGACTTGAGTTTGCTACTTCTGGTATTTCGTTCACACTCCTATGTCAGTCACCCACAACAGAGTTGGGGTGCTCAGGCGGCCAGCTGTCATGACATGCTCCAGGCTCAGCCTCACACGCCACAGAATCAGCTTTTGTTGTTGAATTCCTCCTGTTGAACTGGCACAGCTGCACACCCTGCCTCTGTCTGGGCAAGTCACGAGGCATCTGCAGTATCTTTGCATGTTCACTAGTTGCCCAAGTCCAAATTATTTACTAGAGATTGTCACTGAAACTCAGAATGAAAACAAATTGATTCTCCTTAAGGAAATCTGTCAATATACTATTCCCGCTACTTAGTTCTATAATCCCAAGGAATTAAAAAGAGGCAGCCTCTCTTGCAGCAAGAACCTTGTCCTGGTGACTTTGTAAAATTGAGGCTGAATGGCTTCATCCTCATTTCCTTTGGGGGATCTTGGTAATGATCTCCTTCATTTCTCTGTTTTTCTAAAAATTCTCCATCTTTTCAGTCTTAAACCAGTGCTTCTTTGAACTCAGTTAAACCTTTCCTAGGTACTTAAGATCACACTTATCCATGCATCTACCAGATTTGTGTGTGTGTTTGTGTGCATGTAGATATTATACACATGTGAATGTGGTTGTGTGCACAGGTATGTGTAGTTTGTGTGCATGTGTGTCTTGCACACATGTGAATGTGGTTGTGTGCACAGGTATGTGTAGTTTGTGTGCATGTGTGTCTTGCACACATGTGAATGTGTTTGTGTGCACAGTTATGTGAAAGTGCATTGCATGTCTGTGTGCATGTGTATGCTGTGCACATGTGAATGTGTTTCTGTATAAATGTATGTGAAGATGTATGTACATCTTGATTATTCTGTTTGAAGGACCATTGACATCATTTTATTCTCTTCTAGAAGATGCCCCTCAAGAAATGTAAGAAGAAAGACAAAAGAGTGTAAGGTAACCAGTCCTAATAGATGCTACTGTGGGAACCAGTAAACCAACTCCCAAACCTCCATATGAATAGCATGTCATCTTGCACACAGGTGAATGTATTTCTGTAAACAGGTATGTGCAGGTGCATTTGGAGGACAGAAGTTAATGTCAGGTGTCTTCCTAAGTCACTCTCCACCTTATTTTTCTTAAGACAGGATCTCTTACTGATTTGGCAAAAGCTAAGTGGTCAACAAGCTCCAAGGATCTTCCCTGCTCTCTCTTAGCAGTGTTGGGATGATAAACATGCCTCATCTGTCTTTATACATGTCTGCTGGTGATCTGAACTCATGTCCCTATGCTTGTGTAGCAAGCACTTTACTGAATGACATTTTCCCAGCCCTTCTGCCAGTTTCTGCAATGAGATAATGTATTCGATCTCCCTGAATACATACCTTCATAGATCTCATATTGTTTCATAGTTTGGGAGCTATGTAAGCAACAACAGCAGCAACAGTAAATAAACACATCATTATTTTTTTTTTTTTTTTTTTTTTTTTTTTTTTTTTTTTTTTCGAGACAGGGTCTCTCTGCAGCTTTTTTAGAGCCTGTCCTGGAACTAGCTCTTGTAGACCAGGCTGGCCTCGAACTCACAGAGATCCGCCTGCCTCTGCCTCCCGAGTGCTGGGATTAAAGGCGTGCGCCACCACCGCCCGGCACATCATTATTTTTTATGTCAGTTTCTGAATCAGTTCCTTTACTTAAGCTATTCATCCAAGTGTTTAGAGCAAAGACCCACACAGCTGGTGCTGTCCTGGGTGCTGAATAGGTGACTCTTGTCCCTGTGTTCTTGGCGCACAGGGTGTTGATCAGCCATGAAAAACTACAGCTTGAGGCCCACTTTTGTATGGTTTGTGAGTTAATAATATTGGTTTTATTTCTGATTTTTTCCCCACAGTTTTAAAGAGTTGTAAAAGCAGAGAATATGTAACAGAGAACCCATGTGGTCTGCAAATCCTAAGACATTTACAATGCAATCTTCTAGAGAACGACAGGACAATCTGCTCACCTGTGATGACCTCACTGTGTCTTCCAAAGTATCCTGCAAGGCAAATTTTTATTCCAACCATTTCAGTGCTGAGGAAACTGAGGTCTGTAGGGAGAATAATCTTGCCCAAGAAATTCAACTAATGTTTTCCTTTGGTATTCAGTTTAGAACACATTTAAGTTGCCTGGAGTCAATGTTTATGTTGTCTGTCTAGAGATGGAAGAGTGGGATTAGCTTTTCAGACCTAACTCCTTCCCAATTTCACTGTGGAAATTGTTAGTGTGATTGTATTGAAATACTACCAGTCAACCACATAGAGGCAGGATGGTGGATATCTTTTTTAAACATCAGTCAGCTGCTGATGAGTCAAGGAAACAGAAGTTCAAGACAAGATTTAAAAGAGTGGCATTTGAGAGGTAGGAAGCTGAAAACCTTCTTGCAGTCTCCAAACTGTCATATAGAAAAGGTGGACATGGGTGGTTTGAATTCACAGAACCATTTCAGTCTGCAACTTCCTTTCAGGGATTATTTTCTTCTCTCCAGTGGGATGATAGAGGATAAAATCCCTTCTATGCCTCTGTACATCTTAATTATTCTGTTTGAAGGGCCATTGGCATCATTTTATTCTCTTCTAGAAAATGCCCCTCGAGAAATGTAAGAAGAAAGACAAAAGAGTGTAAGGTAGCCATTCCTAACAAATGCTACTGTGGGAACCAGTAAACCAACTCCCAAACCTCCATATGAATAGCATGTCGTCTTGCAAGATTTATTCTGACTCTCTTAGCTTGGAAAGTTTGCCTTGTGCATTTGCAATGGGAAGCTTGCTCACTGAGCTTCCCGGCTTGTGCAACTGAGTCAAATTCCTCATGGAGGGTTGTTTACCTATCTAAAATCACAGTTTCTTTGCTCACCCTGGTCCTACCCATCATACCTGAGTTCTGCTGTCAGAATCAAGGGGTTTGAGAAATGTTTTCAGAAGTGAGGATTTGTTATTTAACAGGAACAGATGACTCATACTTTAAATGTTTCTGGGACCAGTGGCGCTTTGTCTAGCTTCTTTGTTACAACCATCCGCAGAGGTTTTAAAAAGGTGCTGTAGACTGTCTCTCACACCTGGAGATCCTAATTAAACTGAGCTTGGTGGGAAAATATTTTAAAAGCTCCACTGAGCATTCTAATTCATATATGGGTTTAAAACTATCATACGAGAAAGAGGTGCATACAGATTAATCTCAGAGTAAGTCAGGCATCTAATTTTAGATTACCTAATTTCAGTTAGAGCCAAACTTTAATATATATTTTATAAAAGTAATGTGCATGGTGTATTTGATCTTTTATGTGTAAATGTGAAAGTTCTGTGGATTCACCCAAAAAATATATTAAAATATACAATAAGCTTTTAATGATTTTCTTCATGGATATATATTCATTGGGCATTGTGTTGTGTTTCCTAAAGACAATTACTGTCAAATATATCCTGTGCATCATGACCATAGTCATGATCCTCCCAGGTACTCTCCTTAATCCCTCCTGCTCTGCTCATTCTTCCTTTAGTCTCATTCTTTCCCTCAGTCTCCCTTCTGTTTTCATGTCACACACACACACACACACACACACACACACACACACACGTGCGCGCGCATCTAGAGCTAGGTATGTGATGTATATACATTGTGCTGGCATATGGCTCAGTGGGAATGTGGTAGTTTGAGTGAAAATGTCTTCAAAGGTTCATATATTTGCATTCTCTAGCTGATTAACTGTCTGGAAAGGATTAGTCTGTGTTGCTTTGTTGGAGAAAGCGTGTCACTGGGAGGGGGTTTAAGGCTTATAAAGCCAATGGGAGGCCCAGTATCTCTCTACCTGTTGCTTGTGGATCAGGATGTGAAGCTCTCAGCCACTGCTCCAGCGCCATGCTTGTCTACTTCCTGTGGTGACGATCATGGACTAATCCTCTAAAACTGTAATCAACCCCCAATTAAATGTTTTCTTTTAATAAGGGTTGCCTTGGTCATGGTGTCTCTTTACAACAATAATAACTCATTCAGTAGATAAAGGTGAATTCCATCAAGCCTGATGCCTTGAAGCCATGTGGTAAAGGAGAACATTGGCTCCTGGAAGTAGTCCTCTGATTTCGTCATATTCCACAGCACACACACACTCCTCATATGTGCAAATCTACACACACACATACACACACACACACACACATACACATGTATACAGATGCATGTATATACACGCACACATATGCCCCTCACATTTGCAAACCTATATACACACATGCATGCATACACATAAAATAACTACTGGCAAAACTATTTAAAGATGCTTATTTAGGAAAATAATTCTATGACCCACAAATCTGTTTTCCTGTGCTTGACTTATTTTGTTTAATATGTTGATTTCATTGATTTTCTAGCAAACTATATAATTCAATTCTTGTTGATGGCTGGATGCAAACTCCATCATGTATATATTTTCTGTTTCTTTACCTGCCCATCTGTTGATGAACACCTAGGCTGATCCCACCATGGCTTGGCAGCCTCAGACAGCACTGCTGTAAGCATGGATGTGCAGCTGTCTCCAAGGTAGGTTGACTTTGATTCCTGGAGGTAAATACCCAGGAGTGGTGTAGCTGGGTTGCATGGTCATTCTGTTCTGAGTTACTTTAGGAACTTCCACACTGATTTCCACAGTGCCCTTACACCAGGAGTTCTTATTGGGTCTCATCCTTTTATATCCTGGCCACTATTTTTAAAAATAGCCATTCCAAGCCAGGCAGTGATGGCACATGCTTTTAATCCCAGCATTTGGGAAGCAGAGGCAGGTGGATCTCTGTGAGTTCGAGGCCAGCCTGGTCTACAAGAACTAGTTATAGAACAGACTCCAATGCTACAGAGAGAAACCCTGTCTCAAAAAACCCCAAATAATAATAAAATAAAATGAAAATTAAAAACCTTAGCCATTCCAATAGGAATAAGCTACAACTTCAATGTGAATTTCATTTGCATTGACTGATAGCTAAGGGGTTTAGCAGTTTCCCAAGTTTACTGCTCATTTGAACCTCATGGTCTGTTCATTTCATTAGGACACTTATTGATTCGGTTGTTTAGGTTTATTTGAGATCTTTACATAGTCCAGATAAAAATTCTCTGTTAGTGTTTATCTAACAAAGGATTCTATCTGTGGTATCTCTCACTATTATTTATCCATTTGCCACCTCTTGCTGCCTCTGAGGTCATCTTTGGAAAGCTCTAACCTGTGCCTGCGTCTTAAAGAATTCTATCTGGTGTTTCTCTAGTGATTTCAGAGTTTCAGGTCTCACGTTAAGGTGTTTGCCCATTTTGAATTGACAGTTGTGTAGGGTGAGAGCCAGGCATCTACCTTCACCTGTGTGTGGTGTCCAGTTGCCAGCATTGTGTTTTACTATTACCTTTAACTCATTTGAAACAAAACTAAAGTAGATTGCTACTGTCTCTAATTATTTCCTGAGCTAACCCAGTCTCTGTCAGACTTTTTGTCAGAGTGTTTGGGTGTCGGTTTGATGGTCTGTGTGGACTAAGAAGAATATTCTGCATGTGTTAGTAACTGCACTTGAAGGAGGAGGAGGGCTAGGACAGAGCAGAATGACCAGGTTGCCAAGGGTAAGCTGTGGTAAGGATATGGACACCAGAGCTACCACAAGTCACCTGCAGTTGTAAAGGGTACCTGTGCTTCCCCCACCACTGTGACATGAAGTTGTCATGGAAACAACTTCAAAGGATGAAAGATTTATTTGGGCTCACAGTTGCAGAGGCTCCAGCCATTAATCTCTTGGCTCTATGGCCCCATATGGTTGGGCAGGACATCATGACAGTGGGCAGCTGTGACAGAGTGGCTCCTTTGCCTAAAGATGGGCAGGAAGCACAGAGAAGCAGGAAGTAGCTGGGGTAAGATAATCACAAGACCATGTCTTGTGACCTGCTTCCTCCTGCTGCCCCATTAAGGTTTCCAGAACCTCCCATAGCATCATTAATAGCTAGGAAATAAACTATAAAAGCAGGAGCCTGTGTGGGATTGGGGTGTGTCATGTTCCAACTATTAGACTTTCCAACTGCTTTATTGTTATCATTTGAAAAAAAACAAACTAAAAATAAATGATCAGCATTTCTAAGTGCATGACTCCATTGGTCAGAAGGAATAGATCCAAAACTTTGCTTGATAATGAAAAAATGGAGAATAGAGAAAGAACCCAGTCAGTACAATGCCTGCCTTAAAATCACAGAGACACAGCTCTAACCCTTAAAGCCTATATTTCACAAGTGAGGCAGTACAGGAAGCATTTGGTGTGGAAGAGATCCGTGACACATTATCTTCTGGACAGGCTACGGCTGATGCACACATCAGCTCACATCTGCCTGCACAGAATTCAGCCAGTGTAGATGTGAAGGGATGGGGATCCCTGAGGCCTCACCCCATCAGAAGTGCTAGTGACAGTTTTAAGGGAGGGAGGGTCACTCTTCTTTGGGGGCATGGTCACTTATAGATTTCTCATGTCCCATTGGGTGGCCACATACCTAGGTGCATATGGGCAACACTAATTTGACCCAAGGGGTTATTAATAACAATAAAAATAGAGGTCGTGAAGTTGAAAGATATAGAGTGGACAGGGGGATATGATCAATACACATTGTATAAAATTTAGAAATTTCAAAGAATGAAAAGCACTATTTTTTGGAAAGGCCAGGCATGCACCGGGTGGTGGTAGTGCATGCTTTTAATCCCAGCACTCAGGAGGCAGAGGCAGGTGGATCTCTATGAGTTTGAGGCCAGCCTAGTCTATAAGAGCTAGTTCCAGGACAGGATCCAAAGCTACAGAGAAACACTGTCTTAAACAACCGCCCCGCCCCCCAAATCCAGGCATGCTGCATGGTTGTAATCCTAGCACTGTGGAGTCCCTAGGACTTGCTGACCAATCTGCCAGTGAGACCTAGGCCAGTGAGAATGGCCTTATTTTTTTTCTATAAAACAGTCCTTAAAGCATTTGTGATTGGTGCAAGTTATAAATGAGTGGCTGTAAGCTCACTGTGGAAGCCTGGTCTCCTGTGGTACATAAGACTTGGAACAAATCGATAAGAACATGATTGTATTCTGAAGATGACACTGTTCCTAATTTGACCCAACAGGTATTTATTAAACATTACTATGCCCTTACTGCTGAGTTAGGGAGGGATCCAGGAACAAAGTCATAGACCCAGACTTCAATTTGCTCACAGTGTGGTAAGGAAGACATCTATAAATGATAAATTCCCATTCTCTGTGTTAAACAATGCCTGGTGTGGTCCCCAAGGAGCTCAAAGGCAGAAGTAGAGGTGAAGAAAAAGGCTGGCATGGGGGTCTTCGGCTTATAGGACAGGGGCACAAAGGAGGACAGGTGAAAAGGGGAGTGCAGTAAAGATGCAAGGGAAACCCCAGAAAACCAATAGGGAATGCCACAGGGAGTATGAAATGACCAGAAGCTTGCACGCTATGCACCCATATAGACCACCAGCCCCTCCCTCAGCTCAGCTCCTCTGCCCCAGAACCTTCCAGCTCTGCTTTTAACTCCACTTTCATCTCTTAATTCCAGAAATCTAGGAGGGAGAGAAGGTGGCTGGCTCTGCTAGGGTCTAATACCCACGTCAGTTCAGTTAACAAAAGCATTTTTTTTTTTGGAAACAAAGACTTTATAATTTTCATGAAGTTACAGTAAGGGAGGAGAGATTTGGGCAGTAGTCCCTGGCTGGGGTTCTGGTTGGTGCTTTTGGCACTAGAGTGGTTCCTAAGCCTCAAAATGTCTGTATAGAAATGGTCTATCACCAGGTGCAGCATGCACTACTGTAGTCTCAGCATTCAGTGTTAGTGTGGAGAATTTAAAGCTGACCAGGGGTACTTGGTGAAGTCCTATCTTTAAAGAGGTGGCTTGTTCCTCCATGTGTGTAAGTACATGAGCACCTTTGGAAGGCATTGGCTGTTGAATGGTCTATAGTGACCTCGTTGTTACAAGCCCAAGATAGAAAAAAGTGTTATTTGGTGGTGACAGGGCTCAGCAATAGCTCCTGGCAACAGGAGAATGCAGTGGATTTGAAGAAGCCTGAGAAAGATTAAAATCTCTTGCTTGCTCGCTCGCTCGCTCGCTTGGCCATACCACAGTGTATCACTGATTGCACGGGGCCGCAACTCTTCCATTCTCTATTAACTGAGCATCTCTTATACTCTAAACACTTCAAACAAAGCAATGTGGTGATGATCGTGTCCCTTAGGAAACTGCTGTGAACACGCCACTGAACAGAGTTCTGAGACTGTTGAGACAAGGTTAACAGACGACCGAGGTGACAGAAGATGCTCTCACACAGTGCAGCTGGGAGCTCAGGAGGAAGTCTGAGAACAGTGCATTCTCTAGGCCATTTGGAAGAATAGACTTTACCTGAGCAATCTCAGAGCGAGATTTTAAGGCATTGACTCAAACACACCATGAAAGCTTGTTGACTCCGTGCACACACTCTTTGTGGGGTTCCTTTAAGAAGTCTCAATATGTCAGCTCCTGTGGAAAACTCCCAAGGTAGACAGATTCAAAGCCTGGTCCTTTGGTTGCTCATTGTGTAACGGATGGTCATCAGCCAGAGATGTAGGCTTGCATTTTCTTATCATCTTGCATGTTGCTGGTTAAGTATCAAAAACACACCCATAGGGGTGGGGCCACTAGCACCCATTCAAAAACAGAATAATTGATTGAATGTTTGATGTTTTGTGTATGTGTGTGAGTATGTCCCTGTGACGGGTTACATGTGTATACATATAGTTGCACATATGCACATATGGAAATTGACATCGAGTATCTTCCTCAATTGCCCTTTGATGTGGGAGGGTCTTCTGTTTGAGTTGATTTCACTGGTTAATAAAGAAAACTGCCTTGGCTCATTTAATGGGCCAGCCCTTAGGTGGGTGGAGTAGACAGAACAGGAAGAAGGAAGTGAGGTAGATGGCTTAGACAATTGCCCCGCCTCTCCTCTCAGAGACAATCGCCATGCCTTGCCTCTCTGAGGCAGATGCCATGCCTCTCCTCTCTGAGCCAGACACGATGAAGCTCCAGCCCAAGATGGACGTACGCTAGAATCTTCCTGGTAAGGCACCACTTCGTGGTGCTACACAGATTATTAGATATGGGTTAATCAAGATGCGAGTAAGAGGCTGAAACTAATGGGCCAGGCAGTATTTAAAAGAATTTTGTTTGTGTGTTGTTATTTCGGGGCATAAGTTAGCCAGGCGGCTGGGAGCTGGGCGGGAATGCAGCCCGCAGCTCCTCACTACAGCCCTTCAACTTATTTTTTGAGAGACAGTCTCTTCCTGAACTTGGAGCTTGCCAATTTGGCTAATGGCTATCCAGCAAGTCCCAAGTACATACCTATCCCTGTCTTTCCAGGAATAAGTTCACAGATGTGCCTCATCACACCTGTCTTGCTTTTTTAAATGTGGATTTTGGGAAGTTGAACTCAGGTCCTCATGCTCACATAGTGAGCACGTTCCTGCCTGAGTCATCTCTCCCCACCCCTCTGAGCACCTATAGTGAACCCCCTCAGAGTTGAGGACACACAGTGGTATAATATCCACTACTCCCTATGGCCTGCTGCAACAGACACTTGTCCTCGTAATATATTAGACACAAAATGAATCACCATGCCACCACAACTGAACTCCAACAAAGAAAGCATCATTTCCCCCTCCCCACGGTGCCCAGTGACACATTCCAAGGGCAGGAGGGATTCTGAACCGAGAGCTCAGAGCTCCCGACCAGGCGATGATGGTTGAACATCTCTGACAGCATCACTATTAGCTGTATCGATAATACTGGGGAAAAGCTGGGTATTGCAAAGACTCTGTCGTCTGAGAATAGCAAGGAATCGATCGACTCAGAGCAGAAGAACAATGTCGGGACCCAGGTGGCAGCGTAGATCCTATTATGGGAAGCCCTCTCTCTCAAAAGACATCCTAAGAAATCCACAGTCCATCTCCAGCTGTTACTCTGCTAGACTCTTAGCCCCAATGATGTCCAGCTTAGCAGTCACTAGGGCTTTCATGACCTCCACCTGCTCAAGGGCTAATCATCCAGGAAGCTGAACTTGTTAGGTTTTGTTGTTGCTGTTTCTTTGATCAAATGTCCATACGGAGCAACTTAAAGAAAGAACAAACTTATCTTGGCTCACAATATGAGAATAAATCCATTCTGTCATAAAGGCATGGAGACAAGAACACAAGGCAACTGGTCACACTGCACCCACAGTGGAAACAGATTGGTGAATACTGGTACTCAACTTACCTTTCTCCTTCTTACTTAGTTCATAACTCCAGACCAGGGTATGAAGCCATATAAATTCAAGGTGGTTTTTTCTCAGTC